>NC_057812.1:210946665-211250878 GCF_018294505.1 Triticum aestivum
AAAGAGAGAGAGAGAGAGAGAGAAAGGTGACCGAACTCCTCCAAGCAGTTCATCGTCCCAGCCAAGAACAGACCCTCGCGAGGCTGTTCTCCCTTGTATTGTTCATCATCATCATCCCAAGAGGCAATCCACCACACCACACACTGGAGTAGGGTATTACACCACAACGGTGGCCCGAACCAGTATAAACCATGTGTCTCTTGTGTTGTTCTTTCCATAGCTTAGATCTTAGCGAGGCGGAGGGGTGCAGGTAGGTAGGAGGCAAAATCTCCGCGCGCACCCCAGTGTTCGAACCTCAAGGGTCTGCCGGAACCCGAAATCCGACACAGTCCCTCCCCGTAACCCTATCCCCGCACGAATCCCACTCCTCCTCATTCCCCACTCCCCCCCTCTCTCTCCCGATCCCATCTAGGTCGGGGACCCCGAGCCCGCCGCCGTCGTTCGACCCGCGGCACTGCCCGTCGCCGCCGCCCGGGGCCACCTCGCCGGACTGCCACACCACCGCCCCCTGCCTCCTCCCAGGCGCCCGCTTACTCGACTGGATCAGGGAGGGGCCAGCTCCCGCGCCGCCCTGAGCCTGCGACACCGGCGCCCATCCCCGGCACCGCCTCGTCGCCGCCGTGCTCCGCCACCTCGTCATCGCCGCTCCATCGCCTCTCCCTCGCCGACACCAACGCGCCCCGTCGCCCCCCTTCCCTGCTCGCAAGTGAGCGCCACCATCCCCCTTCGCCCCCTCTCTCCCTGGGTCGCCACGGTCATCGCACTCCCCGCCCGCGGTTGACACGCTCCGGCGCCACCCGTTGCGCGCTCACCGCGCACCTCTCCCCGTCGATCCCGCGCACGGCCTCGCTGGCCCACGCCCGCGGCCACGGCGCTCGACCGCGCCGCTCGCGACCCGTGGTCACGCCACCATCGCCTCCTCCTCCCGCGGCTCCCTCCCGCGCTGGAGCCCCAGTGGTTGCCGCTGGTCGCGCCCGAGGCATGGCTCGCCCGCGCCTCCCCCCCCACTGCGTCGCGGCCTTCGCCTGGACGCCGCCCCTCGCTGCCGGTTCCCGGCGCCCGCATGCGCGCCGGCCGCCCCGGTCGCGCCCGGTGGCCTCGCCCCCACACCGCCGCCCTGCAACGCCCGGTCGGGTGTGCCCTTGTTCGGGCTCTGCCCCGACGCCCGTGCCCGATAGGCCCCTCTGGGCCACAGACACATGGGGTCCACCCCTGTGAGAAGTTTTTTTAAAAGAAATAAATAAATATATGATAGAAATATTAATTAATAAATTAATTATTTAACTTAATTAATTATGTTTAACTAAACTAATTAAAATTAGTTAATCTAATCTTTTAGTTAACTAATTAATCATGATTAGTTAGTTTAGCCAATGACAAACGGGACCCACACGTCTGTTGACCCCGTCAACAGGCGGTTGACTGCTGACATCACGCTAACATCATAATTACTTTTCCTAATTAAATTAATTCTGCTATTTCTAAAAATTAAATAAAATTTTAAAATTAATATAAAATAAACTGTAACTCCGACGAAAATACTTTGTACATGAAAGTTGCTCAGAACGACGAGACGAATCCGGATACGCAGCCCGTTTGTGTGCCACACATCCCTAGCATAGAAAACTCGCAACTTTCCCCCTCCGGTTCATCTGTCCGAAAACGTGGAACACCGGGAATACTTTCCCCGGATGTTTCCCCCCTTCGCCGGTACCACCTCCTACCGTGTTAGGGCACACCTAGCACCACGCATTGTCATGTCTTCCATCGTCATGCTTTTGTTTGCATTATATTTACTGTTTCTTCCCCCTCTTCTCTCTGGTAGACTACGAGACACGTTGCGGCTGTCCAGTTCGACTACGGAGTTGACGACCCCCTCCTTGCCAGACAACCAGGCAAGCCCCCCCCCCTTTGATCATCCCGATATCGGCCATTCCATTCTCTCATGCTTGCATTAGATTTTGCTACTGTTCTTGATTGCTCCTATTCTGATGCATAGCCTGCTTTTGTATCTGTTGTTGTATCTTACCTGCTTATCCTAAACTGCTTAGTATAGGTTGGGTAGTTATCCACCGGTGACCCCCACCTTGTCCCTGTTTCCCCTCCTTCACAATCGAAGACCCGATCAACGGGATCGAAGACCAGGCGCCGACACCGCACATCACTTTCCCCTTAGTTACTCGACACTACTGGGTTACTATCGAGTGCCGAGGGTGAGACCTCTTGAGCACTTCTATTGTTAACCTATAGTGTAGCTATTCGGTCGTGTTCATCGAGGGTGATTTCCTCCTTAACCACTTCCGATACGGCTCTGTCGTGCAACCCCTCAAGTGTGAACCTCGAGGGTGGATCCTCTTACATTCACCTTGATGATTACATCAAGTGGAATTCACCGGGGGTGATTCCTCGGGTTTTCCCCTTGATGTTTGGACACACGGATACTTGGACTTTACCCCCTGTTACTTCGAAAGATGGGTCGACCCTAAGGGGTACCCGCGTGAGCTTAACTACGAGTTACGTGGAGACGGGTTGACCTGGAGGGTGCCCGCAATATAATTACAAGGCGTGGCCGGGCATTCCTAGCCCTTGCCGCAAGTACTCGAGACGGGGCAACGGGTCACATCTTTCGTGAGTCTCTGCTTGTTACTGCGCGTTCCTAATCCACTGCGATTTGGATATTTGATCCGAGGGGCCTCTGGCCTGATAGCACTAACCATCTCGTGGGCATAGTATGGGAGTTCTGCGCCGTATACATCTGCCGAAGGTTAATAGACGTCAGCGACTGAGCGGCGCGCGCCGGGTTGGACTGTGTAAGCACCTGCCTTGTTGAAGGAGGTAGCTAGGTCTGCTCGACGGCCGCCCACGCAACATGCAGGAGTTCCCGGGGAGATGGCCCATGAACCCTGGGGGCATAGGTTTAGTCTGGCGTGCTGGCCTCTCTATTAAGCCTAGGTCGGGTTGCGGCGTATTGTTTGGCCGAGGCCGGGCATGACCTAGGAAAGTGTGTCCGGCCGGAGTTAATCGAGCATGGTGGGTAAGTTGGTGCACCCCTGCAGGGAAGAAAACATCTATCGATAGCCTGTCCTACGATAACGGACACTTGGAGTTGTATCCCGATCGATACAATGAGAACTGGATACTTGTGATGAGAACTGGTTGGTGATGGGAATTGGATTGTGATGATAACTGGATAGTATGGCTCTGGGATTGCTTTCTCGCAGGGAGCCGAGAAAGGATCTCTGGCCGAGGTTGATAACACTACTACTACTACTACTACTTTACTTTATGCTACTATACTCCCTCTTGTTGCTGCAAGATGGTGGTTTCCAGACGATGCTAGTCTTCGATAGGACTAGGCCTTCTCTCTGTTCTGGCATTTCTACAGCCCAGTCCACATATCCAGCCTTCCTTTGGTAATGTTGCATATGTAGTGTAGATCCTTGCTTGCGAGTACTTTGGATGAGTACTCATGGTTGCTTAGCTCCCCCTTTTCCCCCTTTCTTCTTCTTTTCGGTTGATGCAACCAGATGTCAGAGCCCAGGAGCCAGATGCCACTGCTGATGCCTGCTACTACGTGGAGTCCGCCGACGACCAGAAGTAGTTAGGAGGCTCCCAGGCAAGAGGCCTTGCCTTTTCGATCGATGTTGCTTTTGTGCTAGCCTTCTTAAGGCAAACTTGTCTAACTCATGTCTGTACTCAGATATTGTTGCTTACACTGACTCTTGTGTATTCGAGCTTATGTATTCGAGCCCTCGAGGCCCCTGGCTTGTAATATAAAGCTTGTATTATTTTAATTTGTGTCTAGAGTTTTGTTGTGATATCTTCCCGTGAGTCCTTGATCTTGATCGTACACATTTGAGTGTATGATTAGTGTACAATCGAATCAAGGGCGTCACAAGTTGGTATCAGAGCCGACTGCCTGTGGGTAGCCCCCCTTCCAACTCCTTGGCCGAAGTCGAGTCTAGTCACTACAAAACTTTTACTAACATGGTTGTGTGTCTTACGGGCCCACGTCGCCATTGGGTGGTATTAGGATCTTTTATTCCTCGTCTATACTCTGGGACTCTGATCTCTCGTCTATTCGGGTTAAACAATTTACTAACTCTGACATTAGGTTCTCGTACCCACTTCCTCCCGGAGAGCCCCGACATTATCGATCATCGCTTGCTTCGCCAGAAGATTCTGCAGATACTCCTCGATCTTTCTCGAGACCCTGTGCCCACTTACTTGCAGTTCCTAACAACCGATAATCCCCGTGAATAACATCCTTGTTGTTTGTACCTTCATCCCCAGTTGCTCTTGTTATTACAAGGTACCCCGAAATACTTGTCGTTGTTCCGGGAATGCTTAGTGCCTTCTAGTTTGCGGCTTCTTTTTGCACTCTCGATAGTTCGCTGAACCCGTTCATCCCCAGTTGATTCATATGCTTTCCAAAATACATGGAAATACTATGTGATATTCCGAAAATCCTCAACAGCCTGTTGTTCTTGGAATTCTTGCCTACTTGCATTCCGGTTAATTGCATTGTCTAGCAATTTACTTTAAAACCTTTGTGATTGTCATTCTGATCCTTTTGATTCAACATGTGTGTGAATGCACATAATCACCAGTTGTTCCCCTAGAATTTATCCTTCTGATTCAGACGTCATTCCGGATATGTGCTGGTTCTCGGCAAATCAAACCTTGATTGATTGCCCATCTAATTCTATTCAACTTACTACTATTTTGATCAAAGCATTTGCTTTCGATCTTTTGTTTTGGAACTCATAATTTCTTTGTAATTAACCTCGAGTCATTCAGTTAATTCAATAAATTGATGCGTTGGCATTCTTTCTCCTTTTGATGGAGTACCGATACTCACATCAGCCCCGTTATGAACTGTTAGATCCTTTGTTGAATTATCATTCGACAATGTTCTTCATATACAAAAACCTCAAGAAGTTCTTTCCCTGATACATGATGCCATTTGGTAAACCCTATTCTCTCATTTGGCCAACCATGTTCTGCTTTAAAGCTGGTGATTTTTACTCTTGAAACTTCAGGTATATGTTTCTATGAAGTCCCTATGGGTTGAACATATGCCTTCTCTAGACCGTGTGAACCCGAAAATTTTTCACGAGTCATACTCTTCTGGTGCTTTGCCAGATAAAATTTCAGCACTACAACTTCTTAGAAAATGAGAAGTGAATGAAAGGTTATGCATTGGAGAAGTGGGAGTCGACCTTGAACTTTGTGTTCATGCCCATGGACACGATGTAGATCGTATCATTAAAGCTTCTCTTCTATTAAATATTCCCTTGGTATAAGTTTATCTTATATCTGGGATCTGGCATTTTGCAATCATGATTCTGGCCATGTTCTCCTTTTAAATACCATTTCTCGGACATGTTGAAGTACTTGTCTTCTGCAGATCTTTGCACCTGTCCAACCTTTACTTTGATCTACCGTCGAGTATTACACTCTGGTATCTCAAGAATATCACTGAACTGCATAACTTCTTATGGGTTCTTCATCAACTGTTATTTCTCACCAATTCCAATTTTCCTGGGTTCTGGGTTGTCGTCAACCGAGAACACTGATAAGTGAATCACTTCCGCACTCTGATTCAATAACTCTAAATAGTCTTTGTTGCTTATGAGTTTATTAATCCTTCAAGTCATTGTAGCCTGGTCGGCTATATCATTATCGTGCAACTTTTTAACTGTGCTACCTGGTCCTTCTTCCCGAAGCAAAGTTTTCAACGATGAGCTAAGCTTACGTCAATCTTCCTCGTCATATCATTTTTTTCTTGAAAAACAAGCTTGATTTCAAGCTTGTGTCAAATACGTGGTCCTCATAGCCTTTCACTTCCTCCTTCCTTTTGCTTGATGTTGTCGCTGCCCGATGGCATCTTCATAGGGTCTCTCAACAAAATTTGTCATGATCACCGTCAACACTTTGGCTTCTTCAGAGATTTCAATTGAATTCATGGCTAGAAATACCATCCCTGCCCCTCAATGGTTTGTGATATCATCGATGACATCCTTGACTTCCGGCCAACACAGACCTGGTCGTGTTGGTTATTCCTTATGTTCCGACATAATCTTGGAAGTGTTCCCTTGTATCTTTTGAGATCTTCAGATCCAACTCTTACCCGAAACATCATGTTATTGCTACCTCGAAGCATGACTATGGTACTCTTTATATCCACAAGAACATTGGAAGCGCAATGCTAATGTTTCTTGATTTATTATTCAAACACCATGGTGTGGGTAATATCATGATTCTTCCCTCGCCCCTTTGTCTAAATACTTTCGAACTTGCTGTCCTATCATGTATATCATGCCGCGCCTTTCCTTCAGAAGGATATACCCTAAATTCTTGTGTGCAATCACATTTGTTTTCCTTTCCTTTGATCTGATTAATCCTGATAATCACATTTTCCTTTCCATTGGTTTGTTAGTCTTTCTTTTTGATCTATATGATAAAAGAAGAAATAATTCCCTGCTTATAAAAACACCTTAAGGTATAATTCGGTCAGTACGACCCTGTTACTAATGTTGATGACATTCCAGTAACCACCGATGGACGAGAACTTTGACTACTGGTCCGCCTCGTTTCAATGAGCAGGAAAATGGTTCTCTTCATCCCTCGCCCTTGGTACCAACATTGTTGCCACCATAACTGACAGGTTTACCTCTGACATGCCTCACTATCGTGACCGTGCAAGATGACAGCTTCCTTCCTACTTTCTACCACATGGTGGGCCCATAACCCACAGTTCCACAAGATCGAAACCTGACTCTCATGTACACCCTTGTTTCTAAGGTTATTTATCATGCTTGGCCTCATATGAAAATCCCGAGCCGCCTTCCGAGAGGCGATCAATTCTGGTATCAGACAAAATACTTATTCTCGTCGCTCTGAAACCCTTTCACACTCTGTTTCAGGCAACGAACGATTGCCTACCCGATTGAAGCTTCTTATTGCACCTTCTTACCTAGCTCTTGATGACTTTCTTGAATTTCAACTCGAGAGATACCTCTTTGCCACGTTCACTGAGATAGTCCCTAGGTAACTATCTTGTGTTGAGCTCCGTCCTTCCCGAGTCTTTCCTCCTTACTCCACCTCTTAAATCTCGGGACGAGATTTCTTGTAGTGGAGGAGATTTGTAACACCCCGAGAATCATGCTACAGTAAACTCCCCCTAATGGTGGCCATGTCATCATGAGTACTATGCAAATTTCCACTTGTCCAAAATCAAAGTAAAATTCATAGTTAAATTGCAAGTGAAATTATTATTTCTTCGAATAGTAAAGCAAAAATGTTCACAATATTCTATAAATTCCCTTGAGCATAGTCATGAATGATTCAACCTCATTTGACTCATTTAATTTCCCCAGGAAATTAAAACAATTCCAAATCAGCATTTTTTTAATGCTTTTCTATTTGTGAACAATCCAAATCCATTCAAACTCCTCGCAAATTTTTGTGGTTGTGCCAAATATCCTAATGTATTTGTGTGGCCAAGTCCCACATTTTACAAAGACAAATTGGCACCTCAAAATATTGCAAACAAATTCTGTAAAAGAAAAACAAAGAAAAGGAAAAAGGAAAGCAGAGAATGAGAAAAGCCCCCCCCCCTCAACTGGGCCGACTAGCCCAGCTGGCCACCGCCCCCCCCCTTGGGCCTTAACCCACCAGGCCGGCCCACCACCTGCCTACACCACTCCCTCCCCGTAACCCTATCCCTGCACGAATCCCACTCCTCCTCGTTTCCCAGTCCCCCTCTCTCCCGATCCCATCTGGGTCGGGGACCCCGAGCCCGCCGCCATTGTTTGACCCGCGGCGAAGCCCGTCGCTGCCGCCCGGGCTACCTCGCTGGACCGCCACACCACCGTCCCCTGCCTCCTCCCAGGCGCCCCCTACTCGACTAGATCGGGGAGGGGCCAGATCCCGCGCCACCCTAAGCCTGCGACGCCGGCGCCCATCCCCGGCGCCGCCTCGTCGCCCCCGTGCTCCGCCACCTCGTCGTCGCCGCTCCATCGCCTCTCCCTCACCGACGCCAACGCGCCCCGTCGCCCCCGCTTCCCTGCTCGCAAGTGAGCGCCGCCATCCCCCTTCGCCCCCTCTCTCCCTGGGTCGCCACGGTCACCGCCCTCCCCGCCCGCGGTCGACACGGTCCGGCGCCACCCATTGCGCGCTCACCGCGCACCTCTCCACGTCGCTCCCGCGCATGGCCACGCTAGCCCATGCCCGCGGCCACGGCGCTCGACCGCGCCGCTCGCGACCCGTGGTCGCGCCACCATCGCCTCCTCCTCCTGCGGCTCCCTCCCGCGCTGGAGCCCCAGTGGTTGCCGCTGGTCGCGCCCGGGGCACGGCTCGCCCGCGCCTCCCCCCCACTGCGTCGCGGCCTTCGCCAGGACGCCGCCCCTCGCTGCCGGTTCCTGGCGCCCGCATGTGTGCCGGCCGCCCCGGTCGCACCCAGTGGCCTCACCCCCACACCGCCGCCCCGCAACGCCCGCTCGGGTGCGCCCCTGTTCGGGTTGTGCCCCGACGCCCGTGCCCGATAGGCCCCTCTGGGCCACAGACACGTGGGGCCCGCCCCTGTGAGAAGTTTTTTTAAAAAGAAATAAATAAATATATGATAAAAATATTAATTACTTAACTAACTTAATTAATTATGTTTAACTAAACTAATTAAAATTAGTTAATCTAATATTTTAGTTAACTAATTAATCATGATTAGTTAGTCTAGCCAATGACAAACAGGACCCACACGTCTGTTGACCCAGTCAACAGGCGGTTGATTGCTGACATAATGTTGACGTCATAATTACTTTTCCTAATTAAATTAATTCTGTTATTTCTAAAAATGAAATAAAACTTTAAAAATTAATATAAAATAAACCGTAACTCCGACGAAAATACTTTGTACATGAAAGTTGCTCAGAACGACGAGACGAATCCGGATATGCAGCCCGTTTGTCTGCCACACATCCCTAGCATAGAAATCTCACAACTTTCGCCCTTCGGTTCATCTGTCCGAAAATGCGAAACATCGGGAATACTTTCCCGGATGTTTCCCCCCTTCGCCGGTACCACCTCCTACCGCGTTAGGGCACACCTAGCACTGCGCATTGTCATGTCTTCCATCGTCATGCTTATGTTTGCATTATATTTACTGTTTCTTCTCCCTCTTCTCTCCGGTAGACTACGAGACCGACGCTGCTGCTGTCCAGTTCGACTACGGAGTTGACGACCCCCTCCTTGCCAGACAACTAGGCAAGCCCCCCCTTTGATCATCCCGATATTTCCCATTCCTTTCTCTCATGCTTGCATTAGATTTTGCTACTGTTATTGATTGCTCCTATTCTGATGCATAGCCTGCTTTTGTATCTGCTATTGTACCTTACCTGCTTATCCTAAACAGCTTAGTATAGGTTGGGTAGTGATCCACCAGTGACCCACACCTTGTCCCTATTGCCCCTGCTTCATCATCGAAGACCCGATCAACGGGATTGAAGACCAGGCCCCGACACCGCACATCACTTTCCCCTTAGTTGCTCGACACTACTGGGTTACTATCGAGTGCCGAGGGTGAGAACTCTTCAGCACTTCTATTGTTAACCTGTAGTGTAGCTATTCGGTCATGGTCATCGAGGGTGATTTCCTCCTTAACCACTTCCGATACGGCTCTGTCGTGCAACCCCTCAAGTGTGAACCTCAAGGGTGGATCCTCTTATGTTCACCTTGATGATTACATCGAGTGGAATTCACCGGGGGTGATTCCTCGGGTTTTCCCCTTAATGTTTGGACACATGGATACTTGGACTTTACCCCCTGTTACTTGGAAAGACGGGTCGACCCTGAGGGGTACCCGCACAAGCTTAATTGCGAGTGATGTGGAGATGGGTTGACCTGGAGGGTGCCCGCGAGATAATTACGAGGCGTGGCCGGGCATTCCTAGCCCTTGCCGCAAGTCCTCAAGACGGGGCAACGAGGTCACATCTTTCGTGAGTCTCTGCTTGTTACAGTGCGTTCCTAATCCACTACTATTTGGATATTTGATCTGAGGGTCCTCTGGCCTGATAGCACTAACCATCACGTGGGCATAGTATGGGCGTTTTGCGTTGTATACATCAGCCGAAGCTTAATAGACATCAGCGACTGAGCGGCGCGCGCCGGGTTGGACTGCGTAAGCACCTGCCTTGTTGAAGGAGGTAGCTAGGTCTGCTCACCGGCCGCCCACGCAACATGCAGGAGTTCCTGGGGAGATGGCCCATGAACCCTGGGGGCATAGGTTTAGTCCGGCGTGCTGGCCTCTCTATTAAGCCTAGGTCAGGTTGCGGCGTATTGTTTGGCCGAGGCCAGGCATGACCCAGGAAAGTGTGTCCGGCCGGAGTTAATCGAGCGTGGTGGGTAAGTTGGTGCACGCCTGCAGGGAACAAAACATCTATCGATAGCCTGTCCTATGGTAACAGACACTTGGAGTTGTATCCCGATCGATACAACTAGAACTGGATACTTGTGATGAGAACTAGTTGGTGATGGGAATTGGATTGTGATGATAACTGGATAGTATGGCTCTGGGATTGCTTTCTCGCAGGGAGTCGAGAAAGGATCTCTAGCCGAGGTTGATAACACTACTACTACTACTACTACTACTACTACTACTACTACTACTACTACTACTACTACTACTACTACTACTACTACTACTACTACTACTACTACTACTACTACTACTACTTTACTTTATGCTACTATACTCCCTCCTGTTGCTGCAAGATGGTGGTTTCCAGAAGATGCTAGTCTTCGATAGGACTAGGCCTTCTCTCTATTCTGGCATTTCTGCAGCCCAGTCCACATATACAACCTTCCTTTGATAATGTTGCATAGGTAGTGTAGATCCTTGCTTGCGAGTACTTTGGATGAGTACTCATGGTTTCTTTGCTCCCCCTTTTCCCCCTCTCTTCTTCTTTCCGGTTGATGCAACCAGAAGTCGGAGCCCAGGAGCCAGATGCCACTGCTGATGCCTGCTACTACGTGGAGACCGCCGACGACCAGGAGTAGTTAGGAGGCTCCCAGGCAGGAGGTCTTGCCTTTTCGATCGATGTTGCTTTTGTGCTAGCCTTCTTAAGGCAAACTTTTCTAACTCATGTCTATACTCAGATATTGTTGCTTCCGTTGACTCTTGTGTATTCGAGCTTATGTATTCGAGCCCTCAAGGCCCCTGGCTTGTAATATAAAGCTTGTATTATTCTAATTTGTGTCTAGAGTTGTGTTGTGATATCTTCCCGTGAGTCCTTGATCTTGATCGTACACATTTGCATGTATGATTAGTGTATGATCGAATCGAGGGCGTCACATGGACCCATGCACTAGTGCAGTGTCGTGCCTGTGTTGGTGAAGATGGGCCGTACGGCCTACAGGCTCAGCCACACCGCGGGCCGCAGGAGGCTAGTCTGGGGACCCCCGTTCCCAGGACGCCGACAGTGTGAAATTTGCTACTCTACTCAAAACTAGTAACGTACACATGCATTGAACGCATGATATTTCGAAACCAAATTATGAATAAATACACACTATAGCATGTAAAGCTTCGAGTCATATATGCATGATGTAGATGTTTGTTTAGTTCTTGTAGTTTATCTCATTCAAAATCAATTAGTTTTATAAAAATGTTAAGATTCATGGGGTTGTGCATTGTAAAGAATAAAGTAAAAAAACAAATAATGGCAATTCATTTAGAAAAAAATTCAGTTATGATATGGAAGACTCTAGAACAAAGGAGAAGTGCTTGTGTTTTGAGGTTTGTGCATTATGCTTAAGTTCAACCATGGAGTCTTCTAAATTGTACATGTGGCAGATCTGGTGGAATGTTCATAATATCCAACGGCCAGTAGTGCTCGGATTTGCCATCTCTGCACTGTTGGATTAGCTTCATCCAGCGACCATCTTTCAAAGTTATTCGCACACTATATAGTTCTTGTTCCATAGTTGCATGTCTTGGAAAAAAGCTACTAGTGGGTTGTACTAGCTATTTAGGAATAGAAGATGTATACATGGAAGTTGTAGGGAAAGAGATGACATGAAGTATCTCAATTCCTATGAGTAGGGATTGGAAAAGAGATGTCATTTGGTTCACATCATAGGAACTTTTCTATTGAATCTAGAGATGACATGTATCTCGATTCCTATGAGAAGGGATTAGAAAAGAGATGTAATTTGGTTCATATCATAGGAACTTTTCTATTGAATATACGCTAATGTTTATTTTCCTTTGAAATTATGGGAGTATAGGAATCCATTCATATGAACCAAGTGGCTCTAAAGCTATAGAAATGATATCATGTTTATTTCCTTTGAAATGTGGAGTATATGAATCTATTCCTATGAACCAATTGGCTCTAAAGGAAAAAATCCTATAAAAATCATATCATATAGAGTTCCTATGATATTCCTCCACACTAAAGGATGGTTGAAATTATTGCAGGTGATACAATGGTCTTTCTTTGTAGACTCCTCCCCCATCTTTATAGTTACCTCTCGAAGATGAATGAAATGATATATACAGGGTATTCTACATGTGCAATTTGGTACACAAAAACTCAGTAAAAGTTTGCGAGATTCGAATTTTCAATAAAGCTATATGCACTGCATTTTGGAACAGAGGGAGCATATGGCAGTTGCTAACACTCACGTGGAAGATTTGTGTGTAGGAGGAGTGGCTTTTCTGTTAAATGACATGGCAAAACTAACACTGTCGGATGCCGATCTAACGGTTCTTACGACGTTCGTCAGGAAAAGGCTTGTGGCGAACGTTTGTCAGATAATGATTTATGGACACATGCATTGCATTGATACGTGCCCCCCTCTCCCACGCACACGCACCCTCACGAGTCATGACTCTCCCGAGTCCTCTCGCACCCACCGTCTATCTGCAGGTAGACGTCACACACATTTTATTTTAGCTCACACATCACACACTTATACTATTACTCTTGTGGCGAACGTTCTTTGGGCATAGTATATTGTACTCTCACCAAGAGAAGCGGTGCATGCACGCACTAGTTCTCTCGCACCCACTTGCGGGTACACGTAGGAGCGCATTTCTTTGAAGCTGGTACAACAAAATCACTCCACTATATATAAGCAGGAGCCTTAGCGCTTGCTTTACTAAGGTTCCTCTCATTCACTCTCTCATGCTCTCCAGATCTAAGAAAGACATAGCTGGCCACACTCTCTCTCAACTCACGGTTGGTCATAAATCCGGCCGGACAACCTCGACCGGGACAGGGGTGTAGGTGCATCATTCACGCTGTCGTCGACGGCGAGGGAGGAGACCAAGGGCTGCCGGCGCGTCCCGATCGGCAGCCGTGCCGTTCTCTCCGAGAGAGCACCGGCTCGGGAGGGCCTCTGACCCCTTCTTCGTCCCTGTGGTATTGTGGCCAAGATGCGGCCTCCCGACGCCGTCTTTGCCACATGCCGATGACCGTCAGGTATATATTCCTTTGAAACTGCCTTTCTCTACTGCCCCAGCTCCCCACTTGGCTTCGTGTGGATCTTTTTCTACTTCCGTACGCTGTTCCAAAGCCACCTAAACTTTTACTATTATTATAGGTTAAGCTAGTTCATACAGTCGACTCTAAGAGTTGGTTCAAATAGGGAAGAAAGTGGGAAAGTTGTAGCATGAATATAGGACTTGGTTCTAAGAGGAAACGGGGGAAAGTAGTAGATACTAGCTACCCAACCGGTCTCTTGGTTGAAAAGACGAAGAAAGCATGGTGGATGGATAAGGTTGGGGGGAAGTGGACTGATTTCTTGAATGAAAAAGGAAAGAAAGTGACGGGTAAATGTCGCCGAGGAGATAAAAAATGGGACAAATGCAGACATGCTAGCTGAGTGTTTGCCGCTCTCGGCAACCACATTTGCCTCACCACTTTATGCCCCTGCTGTCCCTACACCCATATCGCTACCGTTCATGTAAAATCACATGAAGCATTAAGCAATGCCACCTAATGTCACTATAAGTAATGGTCTAGTGCCATCGATAAATTGAAGCAATGCCACTACCATTTTATGAAGTGCTTCCGTCTTGCTTTATTTCCCATGAATTGTGTTTTTGCAGTTACACTTAAATCTCACACCTCTAACATTGCTTCATACCAGTGGAACTGCACAAATTTGATTGCACATTTACTAACCATGTGCTACTCTCATGACGGTAATACTAATGCTATTGTTCTGCATGTTAATCTAGTGGCAGTGTTGATGTGATGTGATGCTACTTACTTAAGGACACTTTCATAATGTCAATCTAGTGCCAATTATAACACAATAGATGCTGATGTTAATCATATGCCACTGCAAATATCTGTCACTGTTTAAATAACCGTCTTTCGTATTTGCGCAAACAGGGATGTCTGTCTTCATATCGTTTCGGGATGTCTGTCTCCGTATCGTTTCTATCCGCGCAATCAAAAGCACACACCTCAGTTTTAGTAGAACTACGCAAAATGAGGTGGCTATCCCTCATTGCCGTCATCTAACCACCCGTCTTCTAGGTATTCCTACATTCGTAGTTACTAGGTAGAATGACCAACACAATATAAAAGAAGTTGATTCGTACGTTTTACTTCCTGATTGCAATGTAGGGATGAGCGAAAACAGCTGCATCCTAGTCCGGAATGCACTTTCTACCAGTTCATCCATGGACCGAGGACTAGCTAGCACGGCTGCACGACGGTTTTTTGGACAGGTGCGCGGACAAGAGGCATTGTGGTCTGCTTATTTCTTCAAATAGCGGTGCTTAAATTTAGTGGAATGCACAAGGCTTTTAGCTGGTCTGTACACTACATGGTTCAGTTCAGCATTCCAGCTAAGAACACAATTATAATTGGTTATTCTAGAATGAGAGAACCTAACCCTGGATGGTGGCAACAAGAAAAAACCAGAGTGAACTCCAGGAAATTTAAGCCTGTCGGGAGGCCCTTTGCTGAGAGAAGCCTTGCTTGTTTTTTCCTGATTTGTAAACCTTCTCACAACTTTGTCTTTTGCTATGAATCATTGAGATGTATAAAATTGCTTAACTTATGCTTCTCAAGTTTTTTATGAAGCTGAGTTTAATAT
Organism: Triticum aestivum; assembly: GCF_018294505.1. Taxonomy (NCBI): domain Eukaryota; kingdom Viridiplantae; phylum Streptophyta; class Magnoliopsida; order Poales; family Poaceae; genus Triticum; species Triticum aestivum. The sequence goes on from NC_057812.1 coordinate 210,961,780, forward strand.
GAGTGTTCCACATGAACGCTGGACTAGCGTGTGAACGTTTGGAATTTACATTGTAGCCTCAGTTAACTTCATGAACCACTGTAACAAGATACATAGTTGCTTATATGTCAGACAGCAGATTGTTGATTGTTAGCTGGTCGATAGCCTAGTGTTGAAGCGAGCTGAGCCAATGTGTCGTGTTTTGCACAACTGCTTACAAGTGGGGTAGCACCAACAGTGTTTACAAGTAGTTATGTATATGTCAGCCCACAGTTCTCGAACGAGTACTCTATTTCATCAAAGCACACACTGCTCGTATGATAAACCATGACAACTTATGTCTTACCATGCCATATTCATGAAAAAACTAGTGAGGATGCATCTGTTTCGGCAACAATTATGATGGTTCTCACATGATTCACTGGCGCACAAAAGTAGCAGCAGTTCCCATAAACGGATTCAAATAGAGTACTAGCCCCAGAGTGCTCGATAATAGGCAAGGTTCGGATAATTAGACACAATCCAAACTACTATTAAACACTAGTTGGGGCAACTATTTCATGCCTAAATCTAATATGGGTTGGACACAAGACGGACCTTGCCATGAACATCATCGAGGACGTCCAGCAGCAGCTCAATCCTGTGAACCTTCATGAAGACAACCTTGTGGCGTTTCCACTCATAAACTTGTTTGTGGAGGCATGCCACGTCATCTTCCTGCGTAAGCTTGACAAGAACAGTATGCCTCACAAATGAAGGAGTAGCTTTGAACTTCTTGTGCTTCAGTACACCCTGGACAACACGCCTGACAATAGTAAGGCTGGAATACAACTCTTCATTGGTATAAGCACAAATGGCTTCCAAGATCCAACGGCCTAAAATCTTTGTTTTCCCAGTGCGTATATTCAGGACATCCGCCTCATAGCGAGTGGCATGTACAACCACACAATCCTTGTCTGCATTAGGGCTCTAATTGAAACAGAAACAAATTCGAAATTACTCTCTAGTATAAGAAACACAAGTTATTTAAACCACTATGTATAGCATGGCATCAAAGCTAATAAATTTTGCATTATTCATCACCACAGACTTAGATGAAAAACCACAATCAAGATCGGCAAAGAAGAAAATCACCTTGGGCAGCTGAGGGGGGCACATCCTCGAAGGGGGAAAACTACTCCTGCAGTGCCATGGGGGATGTAACCTGAAACGGGGCGTTGACCATCTCAGTAGTGGCCGTGAGCGTATCTGGGGTCGGCTCGGTGGCTAGCTCCATCTTCTTGGAGCTCTTTTTCTCATGGGAATCAGCCTCCCGCGTCTGCTCTGTCGGTGTTCTGGGATAGGGAGTCCCCAGACATGCCTGCCTGTGGCCCACGGCGTGGCTGCGCTAGCAGACCCGTACGGCCCATCTTCATCGACAAGGCATTCAAGACCCTCGCGAGGAGCCAAGCCTCACGAGGCGGACGATGCAAGGCCTCCTCAGGAGCGGCCTTGCCAGGCAGGCTCACGAGGGGCGGAGAGATCAAGGCAAGGCAAACCTCGCGAGGTCCTCGTGACATGAGCCATGACGATCGAGACCAGGCGGGCGCCAGCGCACAAAGTGTCCTTGCTTCCCCTTGGTGCCAAGGGGGCAAGCGCAGGCGCGGAGTACCGAGGCATCAAGCAAAGGTTTCCATATCAGTGCAACGAGACCAAGACCAGCAGGACGGCAAGACGGAGGTCACCATGGAGCCCAAGACGGCGTCACCACCAGAGCCTTTTGCAGGCGAAGACCGCTTTTGTCAGGATAACCTGTACTAGGTGTCTCCTTTCAAATTGGCCGTTGTTGGCTCCCTTCCCGCTCAATATTTGGGGAGAGGACCAGGGCCTATATAAGTAGAACTAGACACCATAGTAGGAGGATGGATTCAGAGGGAGAGAACTAATTCGGGGAGAGAGAAGGGAGAGGGAGGATCCAAGATCATCTCACCCACACAAGTTCGCCAAGCACAAGAACACCTCAACCTCAGGACGCTGTTCTTCCCCTTGTACTGATCATCATCGGCCCAAGAGGCAATCGACCACCACCACACTAGAGTAGGGTATTACACCACAACGGTAGCCCGAACCAGTATAAATCTTGTGTCTTTCTGTGTTGTGAGTTCGTCGAGTTCGTCCGCGAGATCTTAGAGAGCTAGGGCGTGGATCGATAGGGAGAAAACCTTCGTGTGCATCCCAGTGTTCGAACCTTCAGGGTTTGGCCGGAACCCGTGATCCGAAATTTGGCGCGCCAGGTAGGGGGGCGCCGAAGCTTCCTTCCGTCTTCCCGCGCCCCGTTGCTCCGTTGTTGTCGGCGTTCTGGGAACGGGGGTCCCCAGACTTGCCTGCCTGCGGCCTGCGGCATGGCTCAGGCAGGGGCCCAGCGCGGCCCATCTTCATCAGCCCAAGCTCAAGACCCTCGCGAGGGGCCAAGCCTCGCGGGGTGGACGACAGGAAGCTTCCTCAGAGGCAGCCTCATCAGGTAGGCTCGCGGGGAGGCGGAGAGATCAATGCAGGGGTACCTCGCAAGGATCCCATGACGCAAGCCATGACGATCAAGACCAGGCGGGCACCGGCCTGTGTAGTATCCTTGTTTCCGCTTTGGTGCAAAGGGAGCAAGCACAGGCCAAGGTATCAGGCAAAGGTTACCATTACGGTGCAACGAGACCAAGACCAGCCGGATGGCCGGACGGAGGTCACCATGGAGCCCAAGACGGCGTCATCACCAGTGCTTTTGGCAGCCGAAGACCACCTTTGGTCAGGATAACTTGTACCATATGTTCCCCTTCAAAATGGCCAAGTGTTGGCGCCCTCCCCGCTCATTATTTGGGGAGAGGCCCAGGGCCTCTATAAATAGAGCTAGCCTCCACAAAGGAGAATGAGAGACCTGGGAGAACCCTAGCAGAGAGAAAGAGAACCCAGTAAAGACTAAGTAGAACACATCGCACCAGCTCACGAACACCCCTCGCGAGCTTGTTCTTCCCTTGTACTGTCCATCATCAGCCCCAGAGGCAATCCAACTCACCACACACTGGAGTAGGGTATTACACCACAACGGTGGCCCTAACCAGTATAAACCCCGTGTCTCTTGTGTTGTTCATCATTTTCGTCTTAGTTCGCACAAGAGGATCAGACGCAGATCGGTAGGGGAGAGATCTCCGCGCGCACCCCAGTGTTCGAACCTCAAGGGTCTGCCGGAACCCGAAATCCAACATTTGGCGCGCTAGGTAGGGGTGCGCCGGAGTCCTCCTTCCTCCGCGTCGCGTTCCGCCACTGCGCCAGCCAGATGTCAAGCAACCCGGCTGCCAACGCCGACCGCTGGGTGGCGTGGCCCGCCCACGCTGTGTCGCCGTCTCAGGGTGACCTCAACCGTGCGCCTCAGGCAGATCGCGCTCCGCAGGGCACTGCGGGGCACAGGCGACGCGGCCAGACACCGCCTGCCCTCACGCCACGGCAGGTGAGGGCTGCAGCAAGGGTCTCGAACCACGCCGCTGCCACGGCGCCATACACCCGACGGGAGCAGGCGAACTCCAGGGCCTCGCTCATGGTGGCCTGAGAGCTACTACGGTGCCGCTTGCTGGAAGGCGGCCGCGATGTGTTGTTGGAGTGAGTGGCCGACCTCCTAGACGTCGCCGCCTCAGGAGCGCCCCCTTTCTGCATCCAGCTGCCGCCCCAGATCCAGGACAGGTCGCACGACGGCATTATGCGCGCCCACGCGATTTCAGGCGGGCCGCAGGGCCGGTCCAGCGCCAACACCTCCGCCAGCACCGGGCGGCAGATCGCGTCGGCCCTTCCCCAGGACAGCGAAGGGATGCGCGCCATGGCCTTTGGCCTCGGCGGACCACCGCATCATCACATACAAGGCGACGCCCCTAGCCAGACTGCATGGCATGCGGGGCGCCACAGCGAGGTCCACGAGGTGGTCGCCCGGAGGCCTATGTACCCCGCATGGTGGATCAAGGGCGCGAGCTGGAAGAAGGTCACGGCTCATTCCTCGGGCCTGGCTGGGACGAGGAGGCGCCGGAAGCCGAGCTCTTTCAGGAACCCCAAGAGATCATCGACAATCGCGCCGACAGCAGCAACTATCGGGTACCACTCATCCCTCAGGAGCAAGCTTACGCTAACCATGGGTCGCAGGAGGTACAGGTCGCCGCAGCGGATGGCTGCCCCAACGCTGCCGCTTCTTATCCCCCAGGAGGAGGGGGCAGGGGCTGCAGGAAACGGGCCGAGATCCGGGCTCACCCTTGCAGCGGTCGGGTCAAGATGTTCTCAGGAGGTAGGCCCTCTGCCGGGGAGGTTCCCCATGGCCTGCCCCCGGTAGAGGACCCGTGGTCGTCGGGGGAACCGCTGGCGACCGCTCTACCCCATTGGCATCGTCCTTGGTTTCCGGTCGCCATCAATGGCGGCAGAGTGAGGCGCAAGGCGGGGCCCTCGCCTAGCGATATGAAGCAAGGCCAGTACCTATGAAGAAGGCCCAGTACCTGTGAAGCTCACGCCCTGTGACACTCTCACGTAATAATGAGTGGGGCTGTACACGCCCCGGAGTCTCAGGAGCGCCGGCCTCAGGCCCTGGGGCTCCCGCCCACGCCCACTGGAAGCACTTAGCTCCGCGCTTGTGAGAAGACGTCGAAGACTAGACTTGGTGCCGGACTCGGCTGTTTTGCTTTTCTTCTGCCCTTTTGCCTTTTTGCTTCTTCCTTGTCGGCAAGTTCCTTCGGTTTGGATTTAAGTTGGATTTGAGTTCGAAGCTTGCGTGCATTCGGGGAGGGGGTGTTTAGTCTCGTTCAAGCTATCTCTTGCGTTTTGGTTTCGGATTTACGCCCCAAGCTAGCGTCAGCTGCCCCTCTCACGAGCCCCTCATGAGCCGGGCCAGGCCAGGCACGCCTACAGCCAGGACCACTGTCTCCGCACCCTCTCCAGAGGTCCTCATCATAGGATCAACAGGTTAATCCAGGGCCGGAAGGTAAACGAATCAACCGAACCATCACCGGGCTAGCAACTAAACTCACGCATAATGTTGTGCTCACCAGAGTATGGATTACAAATCTTTACATGAGGGGCCTCCCCTCCCAAAATGCTCTTATATTCTTCAGGGCCAAGCCCGAGTCTTCTTCATGCAGGATAAACTGCGGAGACATGCGGTCAGTCGGACATATCACTCACCACGTCTTCTGGGGCGCCCTCGGAAGCGTCACTGGCATCGTCTACATTGTCACCACCGCCGCCAGCATCCCCATCATCACCAGGATCATCCACAACGTCGCCTTCATTGGCGCCCACGACCACGCCGTTGTCATCAGACGCAAAGGCCCCTGACGAGGGCGTCCACATTGTCCTCCACCCACCACGCCAGGTCGCCCCGGACGGCAATGGGCACGGGTGCGATGGCAGCGTCGAAGTCAAAGTGGGGGTCCCTGTCTTGCAGATAGCTGAAGACGCGGGAGAAGGCACGCCCGAGCAAGGCTCGGCTCCTCTCTTCGACAAGCCAGCGGGACCTCTCGGACCGGTTCTCTAGAAGCGTCACCACATCAGTGAAAAATTGGAGGTTGTCGGCGTAGTTGACCTCGTGTGGCTCCCTAGCAGCAGCCTCGCAGACATAGCCCAAAGCTGTGTTGGCCCTCTCTCGGAGTGTTTGAAGCATGGGGGCATGCACATGCTCCAAAACCCGCCGTCGATGGAGCTCATCCTCACTTCGCTGTGCGACAGCCTCGGCGTCATCGACCCTCTATTGAAGAAGAAGCTGCTCAGCCCGGGAAGAGGATAGCTCCGCCTGCGCCGCGCTGAGGGCGGCTGCGGAGGAGTCTGCATGCCGTGTTGCTTCAGTCAGTTTGGCCCTAAGGGTTGTGGTCCTACCCTCGGCCTCGACCTTGATCAGCCCCAACCTCGTCCCGTGTTTGCGCTCGAGGGCCGAGCAAGCTTCCGCCACTTGGCGATCGACTTCTTCCTGGGCTCGGGCTTCGCGCACGGCAACATCATCCTCCGCCTGGGCCACCAGGCGCTCCCTCATCTCCAACCGCTCAACGTTAAGGTTGCTCTCGGCGGCCTCCAGCGTCAGCACCTCCTCGCACTTCAGAAGCTCCACCCAGTCAACAGAGGCCACCCCCATCGACTCAAGGGCCGCCTGGCACAATTCCACTTGCTGCTCCAGGGAGTCGCTCCAGTCTTGGAGCTCCCGTGCGTGCTCCTCTGCATCCTTGCGCCGCCAGTCTGCCTCTCGAGCCTCCTCAACGACCAGGGAGCAGGCCTCCCGCGAAGCTGCCAGCGACGCCTCAACCTTTGCGTTGTCAAGATCACGTTGATGACGCGCGAGGGCTACGGAAACCTTTAGTTTGCACCTCTCCTCAGGAAGGCGCAAACCTTTGGCCTCGAGGCGCCCATCCTCGTCAGCAAGCTCTGCCCCGATCCGGCTCACCGCATCCGCCGCCCCCTGGAGGAACTCTTTGCGAAGGGCGCGTCGCTCCTGAGCGCGCCTGAGCATGTCTTCTACATCACCCTCTTCCACCGAAGCATGCGGAGGGAGCCGGGGCGGCTGGCCTCCTCTCGGCGTGGGGCTGGGGGCTGGCGCCCTAGCCATTGCTGAACTAACCTCTCTGGAAATCCGGCCAGGCGTCGGCCCGCCCACGGAGGAGGAGCCGAGGACAGGCTTCAGCCATTCACCATAAATGATCAGAGAAGGAACGCGGGGCAAGCCAGGTGTGCCCTAGGAAGACCCATGAAGAAAGGACAGCGGGCGCACAGGCTCAAGGTGCCCTATGGAACGGACCACTCCACCAACTGGTATGGCCGCAGGGGTGCCACTCGAGCTCGGCGAGCCCAGAGCCGGCGACGAAGGCGAAGCTTGGGGGGATGGCTCCTGGGTCGACTCGGCGGACTCAGCAAGGCGGGACCTGAAGGGCCACAATCAGCCAGAAGGATATCAAAGCAAATGAGTAGGGAAAGAAGAAGGCTTACTCGTCCATGGCAAAGTACTTCCTGCGCTTCAGCAAGCGGCAAGGGCGGTCGCTGCCGCCTGAGGCCTCCTTCCTCTTGCGAAGGGCCTCGAAGTCTACACGAAACCGACCCAAGCGCCTGGGGCGGGGGTCGGCCTAGGGCGCAGAAGAAGCCTCAGGATTGTTGGTGCCGGAGGAGTCAGCTTTGGGGGCACTGTCCGCCGTCGCCTCGCGAAGAACGGCTGGGGGCTCGGGAGCCCCGGCCTCAGGAGCCGAAGGCCAAAACCCTGCATCAACCACCGCCCCAGGGCTTGCCTCGGGAGACGTCGCCTCCGAGGCTTCACGCGGCGCCACCACTTTGACATCAGCCACCTCAGCTCCCATCGACTCTCTCCCCGCCCTGTCGGTTGAGGAGGGACCGTTGTGGGCAGCGAGGGGAACAACCACGACAACTGGGTTCTCACGTGGCCCCGTGAGGCCAGCCGGGCGCAGCCCCCACTCGTCGAAGCTGGGCATCTGCTTCACAAAATCAGCCCTGCCGGAACAAAGGTACAGAAGGATGCCACCGCTCCATAGGCTGCCAGGGGAAGGATCACCAGTCAAGAACTGAAGCACCGTCCGCAGCACTTCGGGCGCCAAATCCTCCTTCTGCAGCAGCATGCGGTCTCCACGCCCCGCAAAGTCCCACATCCGGCGAGAGTGGCACTGCAGAGGAGCAACGCAACACAAAAGGAACTCCCTCACCACCTTGGGCGCTGTCACATTGTGCGCCCTCAAACTTCCGAAGCGGCGCCAGACAAAAGCGATCCGGGGGTTCGCGAGCGGTTCATGACCCCAGCCTGGGTTGGGAACAGCAGGCAAGGTCGGGTGCAAGAGCAAGGGGCTAGGCACCCCGACGTCCACGTACAGCCACCACTCTCTGAACCTAGCCTGAGAGGGCGGAAGGCCGAAGTCAATCCCTGAAGCAGCCGTCTCAGGCACGGCAAAGAAACTTACACACCCCGAGCACTGAGTGGGATCACTCAGGCGCAGAGAAAAGAAGTAGCGCAGCAGGGCAATATAAGGAGGGATGCCTATCATCGCCTCACACACGAAAGCAAAGACATCCAAAGTGTAATGGACTCCGGCCCGAGGTGCATCATGTGGATCAGATAATGGGAGAGCACAGCATTGAATAAAGCAAAAAAGGGGGGAATCAGACCCGCCCATAATGCATCGGCGAAGAATCGGACCTCCGTGATGGTCCTAGCAAGAAAGGCGCGGGATGCGGGTCAAACTGTGGTCCGTCCGCACTCGTTGAAGATGGAAGCAAGGGCGGAGTGGACCTTTTACATGGCTTCCGGGTTGAGTATGATTGACCGATCGACGGCGGGGGCCGCCGCTGGGGGTGCGCAGGATGAAGGCGTGGGCTTCTTCCCCCTTCCCTTCTTCATCGGAGCCATGGCATTGGGGAGGGGGAAGAGCTCGAGCCGGATTGGCGGCGGAGGTTGGGCCTCGGAGAAGAAGGAAAGGTAGGAGGCGAGCGGACAGCCGAAGGAGGAACAACTATGTGCAACTACGGGTCCGCTTAGCCGGGCGCGTAGCAAGGCGTCGTGGGAAGTGCAGACGCCCACGTCCAATCAACCACCATGCGGCGCCCAAGGCCGCGGGCTGTTAGGGCCCGCGGCGCTTCGCGCTTGCCCCTTTGCTTCTCTGCTAAGCCAAGCCCGCGCGCACCTTGGGCCCGGGGGCTACTGTCGGTGTTCTGGGAACGGAGGTCCCAGACTTGCCTGCCTGCGGCCTGCGGCGTGGCTCAGGCAGGGGCCCAGCGCGGCCCATCTTCATCAGCCCAAGCTCAAGACCCTCGCGAGGGGCCAAGCCTCGCGGGGCGGACGACAGGAAGCTTCCTCAGAGGCAGCCTCATCAGGCAGGCTCGCAAGGAGGCGCAGAGATCAATGCAGGGGTACCTCGCAAGGATCCCATGACGCAAGCCATGATGATCGAGACAAAGCGGGCGCCAGGCGGGCGCCGGCCTGTGCAGTGTCCTTGTTTCCCCTTTGGTGCAAAGGGAGCAAGCACAGGCCAAGGTATCAGGCAAAGGTTGCCATTCCGGTGCAACGAGACCAAGACCAGCTGGACGGCCGGACGGAGGTCACCGTGGAGCCCAAGACGGCGTCATCACCAGTGCTTTTGGTAGCCAAAGACCACCTTTGGTCAGGATAACTTGTACCATATGTTCCCCTTCAAAATGGCCAAGTGTTGGCACCCTTCCCGCTCATTATTTGGGGAGAGGCCCAGGGCCTCTATAAATAGAGCTAGCCTCCACAAAGGAGAAGGAGAGACCTGGGAGAACCCTAGCAGAGAGAAAGAGAACCCAGTAGAGACTAAGTAGAACACACCGCACCAGCTCACGAACACCCCTCGCGAGGCTGTTCTTCCCTTGTACTGTCCATCATCTGCCCCAGAGGCAATCCACCACGCCACACACTGGAGTAGGGTATTACACCACAACAGTGGCCCGAACCAGTATAAACCCCGTGTCTCTTGTGTTGTTCATCATTTTCATCTTAGTTCGCATGAGAGGATCAGACGCAGATTGGTAGGGGAGAGAGCTCCGCGCACACCCCAGTGTTTGAACCTAAAGGGTCTGCCGGAACCCGAAATCCGACAGTCGTCTCCATGGCAGACGCGCCCCACGCTTGTGCTAAGCGCCGGGCTGCCCTCACTGCCAATGTCGGTCAGACGGCTCCCGTCGGTGGGCCACCTCGTCGTTCCCCGTCGCCTGCCGTCAACGCCACCACCGTCCCGATGGGGAACGAGCAGCAAGCATCCTCGCTGCACCCCTCGGTGCGGCGGGACGGCCGCACCGCCACTCCATCGCTGACCCCGGCCGGTTCTTCTTCCCATGCACATCGCCCTCCCATGGACGCGCGAGCCGCGCTCCTCATGGCGCATGAGCTCCTGTGCTACCACTCGGTCGACGACCTCTACGAGGACTGGCTCGACCGCATCGCCGAGCTTATCCGCGCCACAGGGGGCTCCCCTGCGCCGTCCCTCTCTCCACGTCGCCCTCCGCCAGCTACAGGCGACGTAGCTCACAGAGCGCCTCCACCACCTCTGCCCCAAGACGGCGCCCTGGCGCCAAGGTGCGTGGCTCCATGACGCAACCGGCCGCGTCCCGCGCCCTTCTGTGAAGAAAGAAGCTGTCAAGAAGTCCCTCGACCGCAAGAAAACGCTCCGCCGCTCCTCGCACCACCGCGCCAGGACTGGCTGCTATGGCAAGACCGCGCACCACTTGTAGCAGCAGGGCGCAGACCCCATCAAGACCAAGCTCCACCCCCTAGGCGGGCCTCGGTGACCACAGCCAGCTACCAAGCTTTCACCACTGAGCCACGTAGCGTCCCCTGGCCGGGCAAGTTCAAGCTGGATCTGCCTCCTCGCTACAACGGCATTCCCGACCATGCTGAGTTCTTGCCGCTCGACGAGATGAACATCCAAGCGGCCAACAGCGACGAGAAAGTCATGGCGAACTGGTTTCCCATGGCTCTCAAAGATGGCGCCCGCTCCTGGCTCCTGAACCTGCCTCCAGGCTCAATTTCCTCCTGGGACGAAATGCGCAACCGCTTCATCGCCAACTTCCAGGGCACTCGCGACCGCCCCCCGATCGCGGGCGACCTGCACCGCATCAAGCAACAACCAGGAGAGACCCTATAGAAGTACATTCAGCACTTCAACAGCGCACGGATCAAGATCCCCAAGGTGACTGACGAGGCCATCATCTCTGCGTTCTCTGATGGCGTCCGCGACGTCAAGATGAAGGAGGAGATCGCCATCCATGAAGAGCTATGCATGACCCTGGAGCTGTTCAACATCGCGACCAAGTGTGCTAGAGATGAGGAGGGGCGCCTCTCCCTCCTCGGGCTCCCTACTGCAGACCCAGAGGAGAAGAAAGCCAAGGCCAAGGACATGAAGCGCAAGGGAGAAGCCGTGCTTGCAGCGCAACCAAACACCAAGCATGGCAGAGACCAACCAGAGTCATCCAAGAGCAGCCGTCCGTTCTGCGCCTTCCATAACTTGAACACCCACAACACCAGTGAATGTCAAGAGCTCAGAGCCATTCGCGAAGGACGCATCAGTCGATGCCCCGAGCGCGCCGACTGAGGCTCCGGCCGAGGAGGAGGACATGGTGGCGGACGTTGGGACGATCGTGGCCCATGCTAGGAGTGGTGCGACCGGCCTCGCGAGGACCACTGGCAGGATTAGCCTCACGAGGGCGCCTGGAGGGATCAGCCTCATGAGGATCATCCTCAAGGCAACACTGGGCTCCCTCCGCTGCCACCACCGCCGAGAAGGAATGACGAACACCATCAGGTCGAGGGTGCTGGGGGCTTCTAGGAACCGCGTGCTATCACCTGCATCTTGAGCGGAGCCCAGGTCCTAGCCTCGCAGCGTATCTTCAAGCAGTTTGCTCATGAAGTGAATGCAGTCGTCCCCAAGCTCGAAGCCACACGCCCGCTCAGATGGTCCCAGTGCCCCATGACGTTCAACTCGACAGATCAGCTCAATGCGCGGCTACCACTGGCGCACTCCAGATGCTTTGCTCTCCAGTCATCAGCAACGTGCAAGTTACCAAGACCCTCATCGACGGCAGCGCGGGGCTCAACGTCCTGTCCGTCGACACGTTCGATAGCCTCCAAGTGCCATATGACCAGCTTCAGCCTACCAAGCCTTTCTCAGGAGTGACCGACGGTTCCACCACACCGATAGGGCAGGTCCGCCTCCTTGTCACCTTCGGAGAACGCAAGAACTACCACACCGAGCTCATCGACTTCGACGTCGCGCACATCTGTCTGTCGTATAATGCTATCCTCTAGTATCCATCCTTGGCCAAGTTCATGGCGGTGACCCATCACGGCTACAATGTTCTCAAGATGCCGGGAAGCGGCGGGATCATCACGGTCCCATGTGAAGAAAGAGATGCAGTGTGCTCCATCGAGCGTGCCTTCCAAGCTGCAGCAATCGATGACCCCGACAACAAGGGCGAGGACCCTCCTGAGGCCATCCCCAAGAAGAAGAAGCAGTTGCACCGTGTAGGACCTCAGGAGGGTGGCGTCACAGCCAGAGCCTCGTCAGGATCAGCGCCCGCTCCAAGGGCGCCTCCCTCCATCGCATAGGAAGGCGCACCCGGCGCCCTTCTCGGGCAGGGCTCGGGGGCTTTCTTTTGGAAGGCCTCAGACCTCGCCCACATCACAAGGGAGGCGCTCGGGCACCACTTGGAGGCGTGCTTCGTGGCACGTTTCCCTCAGGAGGGCACAGGGCAAGGATTGCCCACCGTTCAGGAGTTTATCACCAAGACCACCCAGGAATTGCAAGACGCAAGGGCCATGCGCAGTGACCACCGCTCATGAGGCACAGCTTCCCATCCAGGCGAGGATGCCGGGCTGCGTGTCTGCATCGACATTTCAGGGCTCAACAAGGCCGCTTCTCAGGAGCTTTCCTGGCCTTTGCACGTGGGACAATGCGAGGGCCCACCGCACAGCTATGTTTGCATGCCCTTTGGCCTGTCGAGCGTGTCCTCCGCCTACCAGTGCAACTTGCGGCGCATCCTAGCGGCTCAGGAGGCTAGGCACCACGCCGTCCTGACTGGGATGAAGACGGTCCTCAAGGAACCACCTGAGCCCAGAGCCTCCTGAGGCTCAGAGCCTCGATGGCTCGTGAGGAGCAATCCTTTCGCCGCGCACCTTCAACTGCCCCAACTCTCCTTCGTCAACATAACCGTGTGACATTTTCCAAGTTCATTCAGCTGGGAGCGCCCCTTGGGTTGCATCATTCCCAGGCCGCGTGGGTCCATCCCTGTGGCATGTATCCCCTTTTTATGTCTTTAGCTTACCTTATTGGGGGCGCCCCTCGGGCTGCATCATCCCCAAGCCGCTCGGGCCTAACCCAGTGGCACGTATCTCCCATGCACTTGCTTAAGCCTGCTACTCTCATGTTTAATCTACCTATGATTACTACCTGCTCAATCGTTGCCTCCCACGGGGCCTCCTCACGCCGGCACGACGATGGTGCATGGGTCCGTCCCTGCCACATCGATAAACCTGAGCGGTCGAGCTTTGGCTCACGGCATGCCCCGCGTACATCACCTCACCAGGCCCTCAGTGCCTTCACCCCCTCGCGGAGCAACCAGCGGCAGGCTGGTAACCATAATGGCAGATTGTGTTCTTCCTTGTGCTGGCTCGCAGGAATCTCACGAGGATAACACCAGGCGGCACCGCGAGCTCCCACCTCTTCCAAGTAATCCACTTGCATGTTAAAAGGGGGGCTCCTGAGCATCGCGACTCAGGAGCTCTTACTGTCTCTCTAGTCCTCACCCCCTAGCCTTGACCACGGCACATGACCTGGCATACCAGCGGCGGCTGAGCTCGCTCGAGGGCCGGGACCTGAGGACGTAGAGCACAAAGGAGAGCATTGAAAGGGGGAGGACTCATATGGGCTTGACCTCGCTACGTTGCGGATGTTCGCGCACAGGCCTGGCGCATCACGAAGAATCGACCCCGGACCGTCAAGATAAGTCACGAGCTCAGATCAACTAATCGTTGGAACCTAGGGGACATGCTTGCCGCAACCCTATTGCGGCAATGTCGCCTCCCTTTCTTATCTTACCACGGCTGCTTGAGCGCTAAAGGGGACCCCCTAAGCATCGCCCCTCAGGGGATCTTACTGGACCTCGGGCCGCTCACCTCCTGGCCTTTACCACGGCACGCAACCTCGGGCCGCTCACCTACTAGCGATGGCTCAAGCTTGCCTGGGGACCGGGACCTATCAGCATAGAGCGACAATCTGTCACGAGAATGGAAAGGGAAGACCGAGCCTAAGCAGGACTTGCGCTCACAAGGCTTCCATAATTAGGATAATATCAACAAAAGACATTGCAGACTCTTTACACGCCCCCACGGGGTACTTCTTGATTCCTCGCAGGGAACAAAAGACGGGAACCTAGGAGAATCATATCTACACACCCCCATGGCCGACGCCATCATCTACAGTGGGTCGTGGGAGGCCAGCGCTAACCCCATCCAGATCAGCGACGGCGGCGGCCATATGTTGTGGCCCTGCTCCAAGCACAGCGAGAGCTCAGGGGCATGTAGCTGCCGTCGCTCGTCTCCGGAGTCTCGTAGATCTCAGGAGAGACACTGGACTCCCAAGGGTCGCTGCTGCTGGAGCAGCCATGAGCGGAGCACGCCTCACCCTGGCGCTCCTCTTCGGGGCAACACTCCAAGCGGCGACCCTCCGTGTCGAAGGCCTTGAAGAACAGCATGGAGGGGCTGTCGTACTCGAAGTGGATCGCGAGGGCGCCCTCTGCACAGCAAACCCGCGTGACCTCGCCCCAGCCATGGGTCATGAAGATCTTGCCGGTGGAGACTGCTTCAACCTCTGCTCCGGTTGCCGGACCGTCGCAGTCGGCATGCTGCAACCAGAGTTCGAGAGGCCCTCTCGGCGGCATCATGTTAGAGAAGAAGTGCGGGAAGCAGATCCAGGAGCTTGGGGGCATCGCCGCCCACATCACAAGCTCACATGAGGAGTCCGTGGCATGGACTCCAGGAGCAACAACGCTCGTCGTCGCGGCGCGTCGACCTTGGCCGCGGTGCGCGCGCCGATGCTCGTTGCTCCTTCCTCCCAAGCCCCCGGCTTGGGCGTACAAGGGAAGTGGATACCCAGGAGGAGGCTGCTCGCACCAAGGCCTCGTCACCACCTGCATCGCCGCAGCATCGCGACAGTGGACCGACCTCTTCTTCGGCAGAAGCAGCACCGACACGTCGAGGGGAATCTTTCCCTTCTCCTCGGCTGAAAACCTACGGATGGGCGCCATTGAAGTTGCTGCTAGTAGTGGAGCAGAGGAAGAAGAAGCAGGCGGAACGGGAAGAAGTGGGGGACGGGGGCTCCGCCCTCTTCCTCATTTATAGCAAGAGAAGGCCAACCAGCGCCCCCCACGATCACAGGTAATGATGGTTTTCCTTGCATGTCGCAAGGACTTGTCAAGACGGACAGTTGTCGAGGCAGCGTGGGGAAGCAAAGACGCCCATGTCCAATCAACCGCCATGCGTCAACCGAGGCTGCAGGCTTTTGGGGCTCACGGTGCTCCACGCTTGACCTTTGGCTTCGCCTCTAAGCCAAGCCCGAGCGCGCCTTGGGCCCGGGGGCTACTGTCGGCGTTCTGGGAACGGGGGTCCTCGGACTTGCCTGCCTGCGGCCCATGGCGTGGCTGAGCTAGCAGGCCCGTACGACCCATCTTCATCGACAAGGCATTCAAGACCCTTGCGAGGGGCCAAGCCTCGTGAGGCAGATGACGCAAGACCTCCTCAGGAGCGGCCTTGCCAGGCAGGCTCACGAGGGGTGGAGAGATCAAGGCAACGCAAACCTCGCGAGGTCCTCATGACGTGAGCCATGACGATCGAGACCAGGCGGGCGCTAGGAGGGTGCCAGCGCGTGAAGTGTCCTTGCTTCCTCTTTGGTGCCAAGGGGGCAAGCGCAGGCGCGGAGTACCGAGGCATCAAGCAAAGGTTTCCATATCGGTGCAACGAGACCAAGATCAGCTGGACGGCAAGACGGAGGTCACCATGGAGCGCAAGATGGCGTCACCACCAGAGCCTTTTGCAGGCGAAGACCTCTTTTGTCAGGATAACCTATACTAGCTATCCCCTTTTAAATTGGCCGTTGTTGGCTCCCTTCCCGCTCAATATTTGGGGAGAGGAACAGGGCCTATATGAGTAGAACTAGCCACCATAGTAGGAGGACGGATTCAGAGGGAGAGAACTGATTCGGGGAGAGAGAAGGGAGAGGGAGGATCCAAGATCATCTCACCCACACAAGTTCGCCAAGCACAAGAACACCTCAACCTCAGGAGGCTGTTCTTCCCCTTGTACTGTTCATCATCATCCCAAGAGGCAATCCACCACCACCACACTTGAGTAGGGTATTACACCACAACGGTGGCCCGAACCAGTATAAATCTTGTGTCTTTCTGTGTTGTGAGTTCGTCGAGTTTGTCCGCGAGATCTTAGAGAGCTAGGGCGTGGATCATAGGGAGAAAACCTTCGTGCACACCCTAGTGTTCGAACCTTGAGGGTTTTGCCGGAACCTATGATCCGACATGCTCCAATATCGGCAGATCTTTGCCTGGTCCTCCTTGCTCCATCATGAAACTGACGAATACTAGGAGACCACTGAAAGGAAAACACAATCGCAATGACAATGAAACAAAAAAGAGAGTGAGGATCGGTTACTACTTTGCAAAAGTTCTTTTTTTTCTCTAAATGAAAATATACCAACATCATGGATCTGCTTACCTTCCCTTCGTTGGGAGAGAAGAACAGTGGTAGATGCGAGTGTTGCCTTTCTTGAAGACGGTGAGGGAGAAGGGGATTCAGCGAAGAGTGAAATGATGGTTGCTTCATCCGTCAAACTTAGACTGCGGGGAGGTGGGGTTTTGTGATACGATGGCTCGTTACTGCCGCGCTACGACCGGGGTGACTCTCCGCCTACATACTGCCTTCTAATTTGGTGGATTGCATTTGGGCCCACACGCTGCATGGCCCGCATGTCGGTGAACAAAAGTATAACTGCATTCAGTAGAGGGAGACGCTTCAATGACCTAGGAGGAGCCACAAGCGGTATTGTATCCACTGTAGCAGTACTAATTGTTTTTATGGGTAGCTCTAGAGTGTCTCCACTGTACTAGTAGTAATTGTTTCTCTAGGCCCAAGACAAAACAGCCCATCCACCCTAGTAAATAGTAAAATCAATTCAAAAGTCCATATATTTACTGAATGAGAGGCGCTACCCACACCCAGCACACCGCCCCCCGAAAAAACCTGGGTGTTCTTCTTCCTCCTCACTCCCACCCACCTCACGTCAGCTCGCTCCACTCGTACCCCCAAATTCCTCACCTCACTCCTACAGAAAACCCCAGCTCCCCTTCTTCCTCACTACTACAGAAAACCCCCAGCTCCCCTTCTTCACTCGCACTACAACTAGGCTCGTCATTCATTACTCTGCTCAAATCCTTGAGCGCGACGCAATGCCCTCGAGGAAAATGGAGTCAGCTGACCCCAGCACCAAGAAGATGAGGCTCCCACCAACGGCGACGCCTGTTGTAGATCCCGCACCCGGCATGTCGGGGAAACTGATCCACGAACACCTATGGGGCCGGCGGACCGGGCCCCTTTCGGTTCGGCGGGGGGCGGAGATCGCACGAAGAGCAGATCGAGGCGATGCACACGAGCAGTTTACCCAGCTTCGGAGCTGTCCGGAGAGATAACACTCCTACTGCTGCTTGTCTGGTTCTATTGTGTTCTTGCTCGCGAAAGCTAAGTGTTTTCTGGCTCACGAATGAATCGACCCGAACCCGTCCCACCCAACCGCCTCTACGTTGCGCATGGGCCTCCTTTTATACGCTAAAGGGGTCACCGACAGGTGGCAACGCAAAGAAGGGTACAAATGTAAAAAGGGAGGTGGTTGGTACAGTTACTTGTACAGTGTACCCTACCTAACCCTGACAGCAGGGGACAAGGGCATTAAATGCCCGTCTGAGTCGCCCAAACAGTGCAGAAAAGGACCGTTAGGGGCGCCACCGTTCGCCACGATGGCGATCTTGTCAGCTTCGCATGCCACTGCGCACCGCTGGCTGCACAGCCTCCCGCCACGCGCGCCTGGAGAGGCCCCCAGAGCGACACATTGGTGGATGTGCTGGAGCATGGGCACAGAGTGGCCGCCTGCCGCGGCAAGCGCCTTGCCGCTGCTGCTATCTTGTCGGGTCCGGAAGCTTGTCGCTCACCGGCTTCGAGGTACCTTGGTTGGTCTTCCCGGCAAGCTCCTCTTTCCAGGGCCTTGTTGCCTTGCCGGAGCGCGTGGCGCGTCGCGGCAAGTTCCTTGAAGTGCCTTGGTTGGCCTTTCCGGCAAGCTCCTCTTGCCGGGGCCTTGTCTCCTAAGCTTAAATACTTTGTTCTTGAATGGCTCCAAGGGAACCACGGAGGATCTTGGCATTCGCCCGGCAAGCCTTGCCCGGGGTGCTGCAACTGCCCGTGCACAAGTTCGGGGTACTAGGGTACCCCTATTCTAGTACACCGACAGGAGCCCCCGGGCCTGGGCCAGACACGATGCCGAGCGCTGTTGGGCCAGGCCCAAGATAGGGTACGGGCACACGCGGACTGGGCCATGCCGAATCTCACTTCGTATCCACTGCGCTCTCCCCTAACGGCACGCGTTGAATGCGGCATCGTGGGAGAGATCGTGGGTGGTTCTTTATTCGGAAGGGCGAAACGTCCGCCCCGTCCCTCTTTATAAGCAGAGGAAACAGGGGCAGTTCGTTCCCCCTCGCTGGTTGCTACTACTCCATCTTCACGAACCTCCGCCGCTCCCCCCCTTCTTCTCGAAGCCGAGAGAGCAGCGCTCCGCCCCCCCCCCCCATTGCCACCAGCCTCACCAACGCCGCCGACCTCCTCCACCACCTCCGCCATGGCTCCGAAAGCCGACAAGGGAAAGGGCGTGAAGTCGGCCGAGGCGCAGCGGCTCGCGGCGCTGCGGAAGGAGCGGGCGATCTTCTCCCCCCAACTCGGCGTGAAGGAGCTGAGGGAGTACTTCTACCACTTTTGGGCGACGGAGACGCGGGCGCATCCGCGCACGAGGGTACTCCCGGCTGCTGCTTCGGAGCTGGCTCCAAACGGGTACCCATTCTTCGCGCTGTTCTTCTGTTGTGGGCTCTGTCCACCCTTCTCGGAGTTCTTCTGTGATATCATGAACACCTACGTGTTCCACCTCCTTGATTTCACCCCCAACGCCGTTCTGACCATGGCGGTTTTCGCACATTTGTGCGAAAACTTTGTCGGAGTCCACCCCAATGTTGCCCTTTTCCGCCACTTCTTCATACCTCGGGTAGAGAGAGGAGAGCCGCTTGCCGGAGGGATCGCCTGGATCTCGAGAGTCGGCAAGAAGGAGGCGTACTTGGAGGGTGAGCTCCACAGCAAGTGGGAGGAGTGGAGAGCGGAGTGGTGCTGGATCGTCGAGGAGAATCCGCACCCCTTCACCGCCGTGCGCCAAGCTCCAATAGTGCGCGGTAATGACTGGAGCAACGTGGCCCCGAAAGACGAGAGCCTGAAGATCGCCATTACTAGGATCCTTCGCCTCAGGCTTGCCGGGCTCACTGTAGGCGCTGTAGGCACAGATTTCCTCCGCCGCCGCATCGCCCCCCTGCAGGAGAGGGGGAGGCCCGCCTGGGAATTCAAGAACTCGGCGGACATGATGAGGCTGCGGCCGGGCCTCAACTACAACTTCACCGTCTTGGAGCTGGATGCAATGCTCCTAGAGTTGTTCAAACGCGACCCCCAGCACCCATTCACGCTGCCGAGGGGCGTCGTTCCATTGTGCAACAATTCTTCGCTAGACCGGATCCGCGCCATGATGACGTTGTGCGATTCACACGGAATCGTTCCAACTTGGCAAGAGCCTGCGGATGACGTCGTGCAAGCATTCTTCGACAACTTGGAAGAAGTGCCGGTCCACGCTGACGAGCAGAAGAGCCTCACCCGTGACACCACCGACGAGGAGCTGCAGCGCATCGCCACTAGGGCAGAATAGGTTGCGGCCGCAGCTGCCGCGGGCGCGTTCCGGTTCACTGTGGAGGAGGCGGAGGCTGCAGAGGCGGCAAACCTCGCCGAGCGCGCGGAGTTCATTGGCGAGGAAGAGCCTGCCGGTTCTGAAGCTGAGCCGAGCGAGGCCGGCGAGGAAGAGCCCGAGCCTTCAGAAAGCTTGCCGCAGGCGGAGCCCCCGGCCCCACCAAGAAGGTGTCTTCGCAGGGCCGCGGATGTAGCGGGCCGGCAGCCGGGTCAACAGCCGCCAAGCCGTGCGACACGCTCTACCGCGGCAAGCAATGTTGCCGCGGGAGCGCCCCACGCAGCAGCGGCAACTGGAGCGGGATCTTCCCGGGCCACCGCCACCGCCCCCGCCAAGCGGGCAAGGGATCCTACTCCTCCGCCTCGTCGCATCGGAAGGGAGCCGGACTTCGATCTTTCCGCGCTCAGTTCCGACGAGGAGGAAGAAGAGTAAGTTTCTTTAGTGCTCTTGTAGTTCTTCAATCTTGCTGTTTTTATCTTGTATCTGACTTGCTTCAATCTGGACTCCTTTCTTTTCAGGACGCTGGCCCAGAGAGCGGCGAAGAGGGCCAAGGCCGCGGTGATTGTCATCAAAGATGACCCCACCGTGTCAGCAGGGGGTGGGTCCGAGACCACCTTGACGGACCCGGCAACCACTCCTCAAAACAGCCCCCAGCGCAGCCCCCAGCGTAAGTTCATAGTTAGCTTTCTGCTGTCAGGCGCGCATGAGTGCTTTTTCCTTTGTTGATATCTTGCTTGTTGATTTGTGTAGGAGCAGAGCAGCCATATCAGGAGCGCCCGGAAGCTGGTCCCGAAGTGCCATCTGCTTCGACTACGCCGCTAAGGGAGGGGTTCCCGGTAAGGGAGCGCTCTCTGGCAAGGGAGAACTCTCCGGCAAGGGGCAGCACCGTCGATCCTGCGACGGCCGAGACTGCAACTGCAGATCTTGGCACAGGTAATTCACGTGTCCAAAAACTTTCCCTTGGGTTCTTCTTCTTCTGATTTTCTTCTCTTGGATTTTTGATTGATTTTTCTCCCTTCTTCGTTCTTTAGACCCATCTGCTGCTGAGCCAATGGAGACAGAGGGCGCCGGCGAGGAAGGGGCCGATGCTGATGAGACCGCCGGCGAGGAGGCCGCCAAGGCTGCCGCCGCAGAAGCCGGCGAGGGGTCGGGCAATCGCACTGACGACCCTGAGGCCGCAGGAGCGCCAGGCGCTGCGCCGACCGCCGATCCCTCTGCCGCTTCTGCGGAGCCGGGCTTCAAGGAGCCCCAGCCCGGCGCCTACATGAAGGCCGGTGACAATATCTTCATCAAGCTACCCTGGGCGTCGAGCTCCAGGGCGTCGGTCGAGGGGGAAACTTTCGATGAGGAGGTGCTCGCCTCTGCTGGACTATCGTTGGTCGACGCGCCCAGCAGCAGCAGTGGCGAGCCTGAGGAGGAGCAGCTGCTGCGGAAGCTGTTGTCACTCTACCGCGCACGGCAAGCCAAGCTGGCTTCCCGGGAAGCGCTTGTCGCGAAGGCGGGAGTTGACATGGAGAAGCGAGCGGAGGAGCTCCGGGGCCACAATCAAGAAGCTCTCCGGACCCTGGCACAGGAGCGGGAGCGACTCGACGAGGAGCGCACGGCCTTCCTTCTCGAGAAGGCCGAAGCTGAGGAGGAGCAAAGGCTAGCCGCCGAGAAGCAGTCCGCGTGAGAAGGCGAATCGGTGCAGCGGAAGGCCAACCTCGACAGCTACGAGGAGGAGCTCGCCGAGCGCGAGCAATCACTTGGCGGGGCGCTCAAGGAGGCAAAGGACGCTGCCGCAATCGCAGAGGCTGCCAAGAAAGAGCTGGAGGAGAAGGTGGCGCAGCTGGAGGCCAACATTGGGAAGAGCGGCGAGGAGCTTGCCGCACTCAAGCGTGAGCGTGAGAAGGATGCTGCCGCCCACGGTGAGCTGCAAGGTCTTCTCGCTGAGAGGGGCAAGGAGCTCAACGCCGCCAAGGATTCCAATGCGGTCCTGGAGTTGAAGCTGGCCACGCTGACGCAGACGCTGGAGGCCGCCAAGGAGCGGGAGAAGACCTTGTCGGAGAAGGTCAAGGCTGACACGACGCTGCTGGAGAGCATTGCAGTTACCCAGAACTCATTCAGAGATACTATGGAGCACTGGACCGAGGGTCTGGTGAATATTGCCGCAGTCATCAACAAGGAGCTGGCGCAGCTGGGGATGGAGGACTTTGGGTATCCCTCCGATGAGAATCTCCAACCCAGCGCCAAGCTCAGCCTGTTCTTCAAGGGCATGGCGACGGCACTCCAGCGGCTCGGGAAAGGATCCCAAAGCAGCTGGCCGACGAGTCGCGCAAAATCTGCGCCGGGGTTCTCCAGAAGGTGCTGATGAAGGTGGCCTTCCACAATCCAGGCCTCAGCTTCACCAACGTCCTCAAGTCCTTGCCGCCAGACGCCGATCGGGACGCACTCAAGGCCCTTGTCGCACCCATTGTGGACAAGGTGAGCGAGATCAAAAGGGTTGAGGGCGACCGTGTAGACTAGGCCGCCCATTTCTTCTTTTCCCTTGTCTGCTAATCCTTTTCTGTCGTTTGCTTCCCTGGCAAGGCAAAACTTTGCTTGAACGACGCCTGGTCCATACCACAATCTTCTCCTTCCCCCCCGGCAAACATGTGTGCGAGGGAACCTTCTTTTCCTTTGTTGAGAAAAAAAGAAAGAAGAGAAAATAATGATATGGAGCCCTTCGGCTCGTTATTGCTTACGGATGTAGGTGCTGCACAAAGTGTCAGATAACGCATGCAAGAAAGAAACTAATGCATGAAATGGACAAGTTGTGCGGAGCACATGGGGTTTTATTTATGCACGGGATCTGCGCCTGGCTTTGTACAAAGGATTACATGCAACAGCGGCAAGACTTGTACAAAAAGGTGGTTGCCGGAACGGGTTCCGGCAACCGCGCCCTACGGGAAAAACTTATGAAGATGTTCTATGTTCCAGGAGTTGCTCACCGGAATGCCATCTTCGGTCTCAAGGCGGACAGCGCCGGGCCTTGTGACTCGTTTCACCCGATAAGGGCCTTCCCACTTCGGCGTCAACTTGTTGGAATTCTTGGCGGACTGAACGCGCCGAAGAACAAGGTCGCCTTCCTCGAAGCTTCTGGCTTTAACTTTGCGGCTATGGTAGCGGCGCAAAGCTTGCTGGTATCGAGCAGCTCGTACAGCAGCCTGAAGACGATCTTCCTCAAGGAGCAGCGCGTCGTCTTGTCGCAGCTGTTCTTGCTCAAGCTCATCATAAGCGAGCACTCGAGGCGATCCGTATACGAGTTCCGTGGGGAGAACTGCCTCTGCTCCATAGACTAGAGCGAAAGGCGTCTGGCCAGTGGCTCGATTTGGCGTCGTTCTGATCGACCAAAGAACCACCGGCAGCTCCTCGATCCAGTTTCTTCCGCACTTGCGCAGCCTGTCGAAAGTTCTGGTCTTGAGCCCGCGCAGCACTTCAGCATTTGCCCTCTCTGCTTGACCGTTGCTTCTTGGATGAGCAACAGAAGCGAAGCAGACCTTGGCGCCAAGGTCTTGGACGTACTGCATGAAGGTGCGGCTCGTGAATTGCGTGCCGTTGTCGGTGATGATCCTGTTAGGGATCCCGAAACGGCAAACAATTGACCTGAAGAACTTGACTGCTGACTGTGCTGTCACCTTCCTCACTGGCTGCACTTCCGGCCACTTTGTGAACTTGTCGATTGCGACGTACAAGTACTCAAAGCCCCCGACAGCTCGGGGGAAAGGGCCGAGGATATCGAGCCCCCAGACCGAAAATGGCCAGGATAAAGGGATCGTCTGGAGAGCTTGAGCTGGCTGGTGTATCTGTTTGGAGTGGAACTGGCACGCTTCACACTTGGTTACTTGTGCAGTTGCATCCTGGAGGGCTGTCGGCCAAAAGAAACCTTGCCGGAAAGCTTTGCCGGCAAGTGCTCTTGCGCCAATGTGGTGGCCACATATGCCTCCATGTATCTCTGCCAACAGCTTTTGTCCATCTTCCCGGCAAATACACTTCAATTTCACACCGTTGAGTCTTCTTCTGTACAGTATGCTATCGACAAACTGGTACATACTTGACTGCCGGGCTACTTTTTCCGCTTCTTCTTGCTCTTCGGGAAGTTCTCCTGTCTGAAGGAAATGGACAATCTGCTGTGCCCATGCTGGAGCTTGTGGCTCGACAACAAGGACTAAAGGCACATCTGCTGCTGCGGGAACATCCGCTTCCACGGCAAGGACTTGCGGCCCTGCCGGAGCTTGATGTTCCCCGGCAAGCTTGCCGGAGCAAAACTTGTCGGGAGCGTCTGCTTCAACGGAACAAACCATAAGGCTTGCCGGAGCAGACTGCCCCTCAGCAACCTTGGTGTTGATCTTGGGGACTTTCTTGGCGGCGGCTTCGGGGAGCTCTGCCGGAAAGTAGTCACCAGAAATCAACTTCCTCTTCTTGCTTTGTCCAGTTGATGGTGTTACGGATGGTTGAGTCAACTTGAGCACAAAGATCCCTGGTTCCACAGGTAACTTTAGTGCGGCGCACTTTGACAGGCCATCAGCAATGTCATTCTGAGCTCTTGGGATATGCTCCATCTGTAGGCCGTCAAAGTGCTCTTCTAGCTTCCTCACTTCATCAACATATGCTTCCATCAATGGACTCTGGTAGTTCTTGTTCACTTGGCGGACGACAAGCTGTGAGTCACCCCTGACAATGAGCTTCTTGATCCCAAGGTCTGCTGCGATTCTGAGACCGGCAAGCAATCCTTCATACTCTGCAGTATTGTTGGTTGCTTGCTCCTTGGGAAAGTGCATCTGGACTACGTACTTGAGGTGCTCTCCGGTGGGCGCGACAAGCAGCACGCCCGCACCGGCGCCTTGCAGCGAGAAGGCACCATCAAAGTACATCAGCCACTCTTTGCTTGCCTCTTTGACGGGGATGCTCGTCTCTGGAATTTCTTCATCTGGTGTTGGCGTCCATTCTGCTATGAACTCTGCCAATGCTCTGCTTTGGATAGTTGAAGTGCTCTCAAACTTGAGGCCAAAGCTTGACAGTTCCAGCGCCCACTCGACAATCCTGCCTGTCGCTTCTGGATTTTGCAGTATCCTCTTCAGCGGAAAGCGAGTGACGACTGTGATCTCATGTGCTTGGAAGTAATGGCGCAGCTTTCTCGAGGCCATGAGGAGGCCGAAAAGCAACTTCTGCACACCAGAGTACCTTGATCTAGCCCCCTGTAGAAGGGAACTGACAAAGTAAACTGGACGCTGCACCATTCTCTTCTGCATCTTATCATGCTCCTGCGCAGATCCATCTCTGTCGGGACCAGAGCTTGTCGGCGAAGCCCCCTGCTTGTCGCTGGATGCATCTGCCGTGGTTGCTGGCTCATCATCTGCCTCCCTCTCCGCCACTAACGCAGCACTAACCACTTGATTGGTTGCCGCTATATACAGCAGCAACTTCTCTTG
Organism: Triticum aestivum; assembly: GCF_018294505.1. NCBI lineage: Eukaryota > Viridiplantae > Streptophyta > Magnoliopsida > Poales > Poaceae > Triticum > Triticum aestivum. The sequence goes on from NC_057812.1 coordinate 210,986,804, forward strand.
CGGCTTAGGTGCGACAAGTGTTGGAGTGGAGGACAGGTATCTCTTCAAGTCCTGCAGCGCAGCCTCCGCCTCCGGAGTCCATTTCATTGGACCTGCCTTTTTCAAAATTTTGAAAAATGGCAGGGCGCGCTCAGCAGATCTAGAGATAAACCTGCTGAGAGCAGCCACGCAACCGGCAAGCCTTCGTACATCCTTGACGCGCTTTGGTGCTTCGATCTGCTCAATGGCCTTGATCTTGTCGGGATTGGCTTCAATTCCCCGCTGAGACACGAAGAACCCGAGAAGCTTGCCGGAAGGGACTCCAAACACGCACTTCTCGGGGTTAAGCTTGAGGTTGATCTTGCGCAGATTTGCAAATGTCTCGTCTAAATCTTGAATCAGGGTCGCCCTGTTCTTGCTTTTGACCACTATGTCATCCATGTAGGCTTCCACATTTCTGTGCATCTGCGGCTCAAAAGCATGGTGGACTACCCTTGCGAATGTTGAACCAGCATTCTTCAAACCGAAAGGCATCCGTACGAAGCAGTACGTGCCACACGGGGTGATAAATGCGGTTTTCTCTTCATCCTCTTCTGCCATGAAGATCTGATGGTATCCTGAGTATGCATCAAGAAATGAAAGCAAATCACATCCGGCTGTGGAGTCAACAATCTGGTCAATGCGCGGCAAGGGAAATGGGTCTTTGGGACAAGCTTTATTAACATCAGTGAAGTCAATACAAAGCCTCCATTTCCCGTTAGCCTTGCGCACGACAACAGGATTGGCCAACCACGTGGGATGGAGCACTCCTCTGACAAGGCCTGCTGCTTCCAACTTCTTGATTTCTTCTGCGATGAATTCTTGGCGCTCCACTGCCTGTTTCCTGACTTTCTGCTTGACGGGCCGCGCATGAGGACAGACGGCAAGGTGGTGCTCAATTACTTTCCTGGGAACACCGGGGATATCAGACGGTTGCCACGCAAACACGTCGACATTCGCCCGCAGGAAAGCAACGAGCGCGCTTTCCTATTTGGGGTCAAGAGTGGCGCTGATGGTGAAGGTACCACCAGTGCCGTCCTCCTTGGCGGACACCTTCTTGGTCTCAGGTGGAGCTGCCATTGCCTTCTTACACTTGCCGGTGGAGCTCGATGGTGCGTCCTCGACGGTAGCGCAGCACTCCGAAGAGGTGCGCTTGCCGGAGTGGGCATCAGAGCTCTTGCCGGACTTGGTCTTCTTCTTCCCCCCGGGAGCTTCAGCGGCAAGTGTCTTGCGTTCTGCTGCGGCTGCTGCTTCCCGGTAGATCTTGTCGGCACAGATAAGAGCATCCTTCTTGTCGCCAGGGACAGAGATGACACTTATCGGGCCTGGCATTTTCAGTACGTTGTACGCATAGTGAGAGGCTGCCATGAACTTGGCGAGTGCCGGACGGCCAAGGATTCCATTGTAAGGTAATGGAAAGTCAGCAACATCAAACGTGACCCTCTCAGTCCTGAAGTTCAGCTCGCTGCCAAATGTTACCGGCAACGTGATCTTTCCCTTCGGCTTGCTCCTTCCCGGGTTGATTCCTTGAAATGTACCGGTCTCTTCGAGCTCGCTGTCAGGGATCTGGAGTTTCTGGAGCACCGCGGAGGAGATCAGGTTCAAGCCGGCCCCGCCGTCAACTAGCATCTTAGTGACCTTGAGGTTGCGGATTGTTGGTGAAACCAACATCGGCAAGCACCCGACCGCAGTTATGCGATCAGGGTGGTCCTCAATATCAAAGATGATAGGCGTGCTGGACCATTTCAGAGGCTTGCGTGACTCGACGGGTGGTTCTGCTGCATTAACTTCCCGCACCCACTGCTTGAGCTGGCGGTGCGAGGTATGCAGAGAAGCACCACCGTCAACGCACAGGACCTCTGTGGCTTTCTGGAACTCCTGCTCATCAGTCTCCTCATCATCCATGTCTTCATCGTCGTCGTCATCTTCATCCTTGTCGCGGCCGCGAGGAGGTCTGTCTCCTTGCCGCTGCTTGGCCTTGCCGCGGCGTCCTCCTCGGCCGGGACGTTTCTTGCCGGATCCCCCAGCACCTTCCTGGGCCTTCTCCTTGTCGCGCCGCTCGTATTCAGCTTTCTGTTGCTCAACAAGCTGCTCGACTTTCTTACAGTTCTGGAGATCATGGCCCTTGGTGCGGTGGATCTTGCAATACTGCTTGTTGGTGCCGTCCTGCTTGTCGGCGACCGCCACCTCCGCGGCAACCTCCTTGCCGGAGTCACCAGCTTTGGCTTCCTTGGCGCCACCACCGTTGCCGGACTGCTCAACAACTAGCACCTCTTTGCCTTTCCTCCTTCTGTTGTTCCGCCGCCGGTTTTTCCTTGCCGGGGCAGCATCTTCACTGTCAGATCCTCCCGCTCCTACATTCTCTCCGGGGAGTCTCCTCCCTTCCTCAGCACGTGCACACTTGTCGGCCAGTGCATATAACTCACTGACGTCCCTGATCTTGCACATCGCCATTTCCTCCCGCATCCTGCGGTTTCGCACGTTCTGATGGAACGCGCTGATCACCGCGGCAGGGTGGACGTCTGGGATGTTGTGCTGCACACTGCTGAATCTCTGAATGTACTTGCGCAGGGGCTCTCCTTCCTTCTGGGCGAGCAGATGAAGATCACTCTCCTGGCCATGAGGCTTGTGTCCGCCTGTGAAGGCGCCGACAAACTGATGGCACAGATCAGCCCAAGAGGATATGGAGTTGTCCGGCAAGTGCATGAGCCAGGATCTGACGTTGGGCTTGAGCACCAGCGGGAAGTAGTTGGCAAGGATCTTGTCATCCCGTCCCCCGGCAGCCTGCACCGCAATGGTGTAGATGCTGAGGAACTCCGACGGATGCGTCTTGCCGTCGTACTTCTCCGGTACGTCTGGCTTGAAGTTCTTCGTGCTGGGCCACTGGACTTGCCGCAGCTCACGAGTGAACGCAGGGCAACCTACCGCGTACGGCAGATCGCCTGGTTCCCCTGGCGCATGCATGTCAACAGAGGGCCCAGCGCGCTTGTCGGATTGACGTCGCGCTTCTCTTCGGCGCTCGATGCGAGTTCGAGCGTCTTCTTGTTGTCGATCATGAAGAACTTGGCGCTGATCGCGACGAGCTCGTGGATCCGACGATGCGGTGGAGTCGCTGTCGAGGTGGATCCGGCGAGTCGGCGATCTTGGCCTTCGGGGCGGTGATTGCATGGTAGTTGCACCTCCACCCGTTTCGTCGCCACCGGCTCGCGCCCGGCAACCCTGCCGCGGCGGCGACGCGCTCGGCCGCCGTGGAGTGTCGCCGTTGGCGTAGCCGATGAGACTCTGAATGGTGGCCCTCCATTCGTCGATCTTGTCCGACGTTGGAGGGTAATCTAGGAGAAGTTGAGCTCGCGCCAAAGCTTCTGCTGGAGTGGTGGGTGGCAGTGGCGGACGGCGCGAGGAGCGGGACGTGCTCGGACTTCTAACTATGTTAGAAGGAGCAGTATCCCGTCCAGGCGACCGTGCCCCGCTCGTGCCAGCACGCTGGCGTGCATGCTGGTCTTGAGCGCCCCGAGATCCACCAGCTTGGTCTTGGCCTATCATGCGTATGGCACTGCAAGTGCCATGATGCTGTTGGTCTTGCGCCTCCTGAGAGTGGCGTGGAACATGTACAGTCGTCGAGGTTTGTGCAGCCTTGTCCTTGGACCTGGCAGCATCATGAGCTTCCTCGTCGACGTCCATTCTTCCGCTGGCGTCCATTCCACCACCCGTTTGCTCCAACGGTGGCGGAAGTGACGTGGACGGAGCGGCTGCCGCCGAAGTCTTCTTCTTCGGTGGCATGTTGATGAAGGGAATGAAGATCTAGCTCGTGTGAACGCCGGATCAGGTTCACACAATCTCGACGCCCCCCTACCTGGCGCGCCAAAGATGTCGGGGAAACTGATCCACGAACACCTATGGGGCCGACGGACCGGGCCCCTTTCGGTTCGGCGGGGGGCGGAGATCGCACGAAGAGCAGATCGAGGCGATGCACACGAGCAGTTTACCCAGCTTCGGAGCTCTCCGGAGAGATAACACTCCTACTGCTGCTTGTCTGGTTCTATTGTGTTCTTGCTCGCGAGAGCTAAGTGTTTTCTGGCTCACGAATGAATCGACCCAAACCCGTCCCACCGAACCGCCTCTACGTTGCGCATGGGCCTCCTTTTATACGCTAAAGGGGTCACCGACAGGTGGCAACGCAGAGAAGGGTACAAATGTAAAAAGTGAGGTGGTTGGTACAGTTACTTGTACAGTGCACCCTACCTAACCCTGACGGCAGGGGACAAGGGCATTAAATGCCCGTCTGAGTCGCCCAAACAGTGCAGAAAAGGACCGTTAGGGGCGCCACCGTTCGCCACGATGGCGATCTTGTCAGCTTCGCATGCCACTGCGCACCGCTGGCTGCACAGCCTCCCGCCACGCGCGCCTGGAGAGGCCCCTAGAGCGACACGTTGGTGGATGCGCTGGAGCGTGGGCACAGAGTGGCCGCCTGCCGCGGCAAGCGCCTTGCCGCTGCTGTTATCTTGTCGGGTCCGGAAGCTTGTCGCTCACCGGGCCTCGAGGTACCTTGGTTGGTCTTCCCGGCAAGCTCCTCTTGCCGGGGCCTTGTTGCCTTGCCGGAGCGCGTGGCGCGTCGCGGCAAGTTCCTTGGAGTGCCTTGGTTGGCCTTCCCGGCAAGCTCCTCTTGCCGGGGCCTTGTCTCCTGAGCTTAAATACTTTGTTCTTGAATGGCTCCAAGGGAACCACGGAGGATCTTGGCGTTCGCCCGGCAAGCCTTGCCGCGGGGTGCTGCAACTGCCCGTGCACAAGTTCGGGGTACTAGGGTACCCCTATTCTAGTACACCGACAGGAGCCCCCGGGCCTGGGCCAGACACGGTGCCGAGCGCTGTTGGGCCAGGCCCAAGACAGGGCACGGGCACACGCGGACTGGGCCATGCCGAATCTCGCTCCGTATCCACCGCGCTCTCCCCTAACGGCACGCGTTGAATGCGGCATCGTGGGAGAGATCGTGGGTGGTTCTTTATTCGGAAGGGCGAAACGTCCGCCCCGTCCCTCTTTATAAGCAGAGGAAACAGGGGCAGTTCGTTCCCCCTCGCTGGTTGCTACTACTCCATCTTCACGAACCTCCGCCGCTCCCCCCCCTTCTTCTCGAAGCCGAGAGAGCAGCGCTCCGCCCCCCCCATTGCCACCAGCATCACCAACGCCGTCGACCTCCCCCACCACCTCCGCCATGGCTCCGAAAGCCGACAAGGGAAAGGGCGTGAAGTCGGCCGAGGCGCAGCGGCTCGCGGCGCTGCGGAAGGAGCGGGCGATCTTCTCCCCCCAGCTCGGCGTGAAGGAGCTGAGGGAGTACTTCTACCTCTTTTGGGCGACGGAGACGCGGGCGCATCCGCGCACGAGGGTACTCCCGGCCGCTGCTTCGGAACTGGCTCCAAACGGGTACCCATTCTTCGCGCTGTTCTTCTATTGCAGGCTCTGCCCGCCCTTCTCGGAGTTCTTCTGCGATATCATGAACACCTACGGCTTCCGCCTCCTTGATTTCACCCCCAACGCCGTTCTGACCATGGCAGTTTTCGCACATTTGTGCGAAAACTTTGTCGGAGTCCACCCCAATGTTGCCCTTTTCCGCCACTTCTTCATACCTCGGGTAGAGAGAGGAGAGCCGCTTGCCGGAGGGATCGCCTGGATCTCGAGAGTCGGCAAGAAGGAGGCGTACTTGGAGGGTGAGCTCCGCAGCAAGTGGGAGGAGTGGAGAGCGGAGTGGTGCTGGATCGTCGAGGAGAATCCGCAGCCCTTCACCGCCGTGCGCCAAGCTCCAATAGTGCGCGGCAATGACTGGAGCAACGTGGCCCCGGAAGACGAGAGGCTGAAGATTGCCATTACTAGGATCCTTCGCCTCAGACTTGCCAGGCTCACTGTAGGCGCAGATTTCCTCCGCCGCCGCATCGCCCCCCTGCAGGAGAGGGGGAGGCCCGCCTGGGAATTCAAGAACTCGGCGGACATCATGAGGCTGCGGCCGGGCCTCAACTACAACTTCACCGTCTTGGAGCTGGATGCAATGCTCCTGGAGTTGTTCAAACGCGACCCCCAGCACCCATTCACGCTGCCGAGGGGCGTCGTTCCATTGTGCAACAATTCTTCGCTTGACCGGATCCGCGCCATGATGCCGTTGTGCGATTCACACGGAATCGTTCCAACTTAGCAAGAGCCCGCGGATGACGTCGTGCAAGCGTTCTTCGACAACTTGGAAGAAGTGCCGGTCCACGCTGACGAGCAGAAGAGCCTCACCCGTGACACCACCGACAAGGAGCTGCAGCGCATCGCCACTAGGGCAGAAGAGGTTGCGGCCGCAGCTGCCGCGGGCGCGTTCGGGTTCACTGTGGAGGAGGCGGAGGCTGCAGAGGCGGCAAACCTCGCCGAGCGCGCGGAGTTCATTGGCGAGGAAGAGCCTGCCGGTTCTGAAGCTGAGCCGAGCGAGGCCGGCGAGGAAGAGCCCGAGCCTTCAGAAAGCTTGCCGCAGGCGGAGCCCCCGGCCCCACCAAGAAGGTGTCTTCGCAGGGCCGCGGATGTAGCGGGGCGGCAGCCGGGTCAACAGCCGCCAAGCCGTGCGACACGCTCTACCGCGGCAAGCAATGTTGCCGCGGGAGCGCCCCACGCAGCAGCGGCAACTGGAGCGGGATCTTTCCGGGCCACCGCCACCGCCCCCGCCAAGCGGGCAAGGGATCCTACTCCTCCGCCTCGCCGCACCGGAAGGGAGCCGGACTTCGATCTTTCCGCGCTCAGCTCCGACGAGGAGGAAGAAGAGTAAGTTTCTTTGGTGCTCTTGTAGTTCTTCAATCTTGCTGTTTTTATCTTGTATCTGACTTGCTTCAATCTGGACTCCTTTCTTTTCAGGACGCTGGCCCAGAGAGCGGCGAAGAGGGCCAAGGCCGCGGTGATTGTCATCGAAGATGACCCCACCGTGTCAGCAGGGGGTGGGTCCGAGACCACCTTGACGGACCCGGCAACCACTCCCCAAAACAGCCCCCAGCGCAGCCCCCAGCGTAAGTTCATAGTTAGCTTTCTGCTGTCAGGCGCGCATGAGTGCTTTTTCCTTTGTTGATATCTTGCTTGTTGATTTGTGTAGGAGCAGAGCAGCCATATCAGGAGCGCCCGGAAGCTGGTCCCGAAGTGCCATCTGCTTCGACTACGCCGCTAAGGGAGGGGTTCCCGGTAAGGGAGCGCTCTCCGGCAAGGGAGAACTCTCCAGCAAGGGGCAGCACCGTCGATCCTGCGACGGCCGAGACTGCAACTGCAGATCTTGGCACAGGTAATTCACTTGTCCAAAAACTTTCCCTTGGGTTCTTCTTCTTCTGATTTTCTTCTCTTGGATTTTTGATTGATTTTTCTCCCTTCTTCGTTCTTCAGACCCATCTGCTGCTGAGCCAATGGAGACAGAGGGCGCCGGCGAGGAAGGGGCCGATGCTGATGAGACCGCCGGCGAGGAGGCCGCCAAGGCTGCCGCCGCAGAAGCCGGCAAGGGGTCGGGCAATCGCACTGACGACCCTGAGGCCGCAGGAGCGCCAGGCGCTGCACCAACCGCCGATCCCTCTGCCGCTTCTACGGAGCCGGGCTTCGAGGAGCCCCAGCCCGGCGCCTACATGAAGGCCGGTGACGATATCTTCATCAAGCTACCCTGGGCGTCGAGCTCCAGGGCGTCGGTCGAGGGGGAAACTTTCGATGAGGAGGTGCTCGCCTCTGCTGGACTATCGTTGGTCGACGCGCCCAGCAGCAGCAGTGGCGAGCCTGAGGAGGAGCAGCTGCTGCGGAAGCTGTTGTCACTCTACCGCGCACGGCAAGCCAAGCTGGCTTCCCGGGAAGTGCTTGTCGCGAAGGCGGGAGTTGACATGGAGAAGCGAGCGGAGGAGCTCCGGGGCCTCAATCAAGAAGCTCTCCGGACCCTGGCACAGGAGCGGGAGCGACTCGACGAGGAGCGCACGGCCTTCCTTCTCGAGAAGGCCGAAGCTGAGGAGGAGCAAAGGCTAGCCGCCGAGAAGCAGTCCGCGTGAGAAGGCGAATTGGTGCAGCGGAAGGCCAACCTCGACAGCTACGAGGAGGAGCTCGCCGAGCGCGAGCAATCACTTGGCGGGGCGCTCAAGGAGGCAAAGGACGCTGCCGCAATCGCAAAGGCTGCCAAGAAAGAGCTGGAGGAGAAGGTGGCGCAGCTGGAGGCCAACATTGGGAAGAGCGGCGAGGAGCTTGCCGCACTCAAGCGTGAGCGTGAGAAGGATGCTGCCACCCACGGTGAGCTACAAGGTCTTCTCGCTGAGAGGGGCAAGGAGCTCAACGCCGCCAAGGATTCCAATGCGGTCCTGGAGTTGAAGCTGGCCACGCTGACGCAGACGCTGGAGGCCGCCAAGGAGCGGGAGAAGACCTTGTCGGCGAAGGTCAAGGCTGACACGACGCTGCTGGAGAGCATTGCAGTTACCCAGAACTCATTCAGAGATACTATGGAGCACTGGACCGAGGGTCTGGTGAATATTGCCGCAGTCATCAACGAGGAGCTGGCGCAGCTGGGGATGGAGGACTTTGGGTATCCCTCCGATGAGAATCTCCAACCCAGCGCCAAGCTCAGCCTGTTCTTCAAGGGCGTGGCGACGGCACTCCAGCGGCTCCGGGAAAGGATCCCAAAGCAGCTGGCCGACGAGTCGCGCAAAATCTGCGCCGGGGTTCTCCAGAAGGTGCTGATGAAGGTGGCCTTCCACAATCCAGGCCTCAGCTTCACCAACGTCCTCAAGTCCTTGCCGCCAGACGCCGATCGGGACGCACTCAAGGCCCTTGTCGCACCCATTGTGGACAAGGTGAGCGAGATCAAAAGGGTTGAGGGCGACCGCGTAGACTAGGCCGCCCATTTCTTCTTTTCCCTTGTCGCTGCTAATCCTTTTCTGTCGTTTGCTTCCCTGCAAGGCAAAATTTTGCTTGAACGACGCCTGGTCCATACCACAATCTTCTCCTTCCCCCCCGGCAAACATGTGTGCGAGGGAACCTTCTTTTCCTTTGTTGAGAAAAAAAAGGACATAAGAGAAAATAATGATATGGGGCCCTTCGGCTCGTTATTGCTTACCGGATGTAGGTGCTGCACAAAGTGTCAGATAACACATGCAAGAAAGAAACTAATGCATGAAATGGACAAGTTGTGCGGAGCACATGGGGTTTTACTTATGCACGGGATCTGCGCCCGGCTTTGTACAAAGGATTACATGCAACAGCGGCAAGACTTGTACAAAAGGTGGTTGCCGGAACGGGTTCCGGCAACCGCGCCCTACGGGAAAAACTTAGGAAGATGTTCTTTGTTCCAGGAGTTGCTCACCGGAATGCCATCTTCGGTCTCAAGGCGGACAGCGCCGGGCCTTGTGACTCGTTTCACCCGAAAAGGGCCTTCCCACTTCGGCGTCAACTTGTTGGAATTCTTAGCGGACTGAACGCGCCGAAGAACAAGGTCGCCTTCCTCGAAGCTTCTGGATTTAACTTTGCGGCTATGGTAGCGGCGCAAACCTTGCTGGTATCGAGCAGCTCGTACAACAGCCTGAAGACGATCTTCCTCAAGGAGCAGCGCGTCGTCTTGTCGCAGCTGTTCTTGCTCAAGCTCGTTATAAGCGAGCACTTGAGGCGATCCGTATACGAGTTCTGTGGGGAGAACTGCCTCTGCTCCATAGACTAGAGCGAAAGGCATCTGGCCAGTGGCTCGATTTGGCGTTGTTCTGATCGACCAAAGAACCACCAGCAGCTCCTCGATCCAGTTTCTTCCGCACTTGCGCAGCCTGTCAAAAGTTCTGGTCTTGAGCCCGCGCAGCACTTTAGCATTTGCCCTCTCTGCTTGACCGTTGCTTCTTGGATGAGCAACAGAAGCGAAGCAGACCTTGGCGCCAAGGTCTTGGACGTACTGCATGAAGGTGCGGCTCGTGAATTGCGTGCCGTTATCGGTGATGATCATGTTAGGGATCCCTAAACGGCAAACAATTGACCTGAAGAACTTGACTGCTGACTGTGCTGTCACCTTCCTCACTGGCTGCACTTCCGGCCACTTTGTGAACTTGTCGATTGCGACGTACAAGTACTCAAAGCCCCCAACAGCTCGGGGGAAAGGGCCGAGGATATCGAGCCCCCAGACCAAAAATGGCCAGGATAAAGGGATCGTCTGGAGAGCTTGAGCTGGCTGGTGTATCTGTTTGGAGTGGAACTGGCACGCTTCACACTTGGTTACTTGTGCAGTTGCATCCTGGAGGGCTGTCGGCCAAAAGAAACCTTGCTGGAAAGCTTTGCCGGCAAGTGCTCTTGCGCCAATGTGGTGGCCACATATGCCTCCATGTATCTCTGCCAACAGCTTTTGTCCATCTTCACGACAAATACACTTCAATTTCACACCGTTGAGTCTTCTTCTGTATAGTATGCTATCGACAAACTGGTACATACTTGACTGCCGGGCTACTTTTTCCGCTTCTTCTTGCTCTTCGGGAAGTTCTCCTGTCTGAAGGAAATGGACAATCTGCTGTGCCCATGCTGGAGCTTGTGGCTCGACAACAAGGACTAAAGGCACATCTGCTGCTGCGGGAACATCCGCTTCCACGGCAAGGACTTGCGGCCCTGCCGGAGCTTGATGTTCCCCGGCAAGCTTGCCGGAGCAAAACTTGTCGGGAGCGTCTGCTTCAACGGAACAAACCATAAGGCTTGCCGAAGCAGACTGCCCCTCAGCAACCTTGGTGTTGATCTTGTCGGGGAAACTGATCCACGAACACCTATGGGGCCGGCGGACCGGGCCCCTTTCGGTTCGGCGGGGGGGGGGGGGCGGAGATCGCACGAAGAGCAGATCGTGGCGATGCACACGAGCAGTTTACCCAGCTTCGGAGCTCTCCGGAGAGATAACACTCCTACTGCTGCTTGTCTAGTTCTATTATGTTCATGCTCGCGAGAGCTAAGTGTTTTCTGGCTCACGAATGAATCGACCTGAACCCGTCCCACCGAACCGCCTCTACGTTGCGCATGGGCCTCCTTTTATACGCTAAAGGGGTCACCAACAGGTGGCAACGCAGAGAAGGGTACAAATGAAAAAGGGAGGTGGTTGGTACAGTTACTTGTACAGTGTACCCTACCTAACCCTGGCGGCAGGGGACAAGGGCATTAAATGCCCGTCTGAGTCACCCAAACAGTGCAGAAAAGGACCATTAGGGGCGCCACCGTTCGCCACGATGGCGATCTTGTCAGCTTCGCATGCCACTGCGCACCGCTGGCTGCACAGCCTCCCGCCACGCACGCCTGGAGAGGCCTCCAGAGCGACACGTTGGTGGATGTGCTGGAGCGTGGGCACAGAGTGGCCGCCTGCCGCGGCAAGCGCCTTGCCGCTGCTGCTATCTTGTCGGGTCCGGAAGCTTGTCGCTCACCGGGCTTCGAGGTACCTTGGTTGGTCTTCCCGGCAAGCTCCTCTTGCCGGGGCCTTGTTGCCTTGCTGGAGCGCGTGGCGCATCGCGGCAAGTTCCTTGAAGTGCCTTGGTTGGCCTTTCCGGCAATCTCCTCTTGCCGGGGCCTTGTCTCCTGAGCTTAAATACTTTGTTCTTGAATGGCTCCAAGGGAACCATGGAGGATCTTGGCGTTCGCCCGGCAAGCCTTGCCGCGGGGTGCTGCAACTGCCCGTGCACAAGTTCGGGGTACTAGGGTACCCTATTCTAGTACACCGACACGGCAGTGCGGGGAGAAGCGGCGATCCCGCCCCACCAGATCCCAGGAACCCGTAGAATCTCGGGTGGACCGCATCAGCAATCTCCCGGACGCCGTCCTTGGGGAGATCATCTCGCTTCTCCCCACCAAGAATTTCTGCCGCACCCAAGTCCTCTCAATTCGGTGGCGCCCTCTATGGTGCGCCGTGCCCCTTAATCTCGACTGGCATCAGCTATCTCTCTTCAATGATTTTGAAATCCCCAGAGCCATCATCTCCTCCCACCAGGGCTCCGTTCAAATCCTCTACATCCCGTCATGCTACCTGAGCAAGCATACCATGCCCTACATGGTGGACGCCTGGCTGAAATCCCCTGAATTCACAGAACTACAGTTGCTTGAGTTCTACTATTCCCTTGGAAATCACCTACCAGATACTGAATGCCATCTACCTGTGCCCTCGGCACCGATGTCCATCTCGCGGTTTTCCTCCTCTCTCCACACTGCCACCTTTGCGTTGTGCGACCTACCAGACAATCTGGTACTAAACCTTCGACTCCTATTTCTCAAGAAACTTTCACTTGTGCGGGTTCGTATATCGGAGGCCTCATTGCGCAACATCATCCACTCTAGTTTCCCTGCCCTGGAGTGCTTAGTTCTTGTTTTCACAGTTAGAATCGGTTGTCTCCAAATAAAGTCGCCTAACCTTGTAAGAATTGGAATTTCTTTTGATGGAAGGCAGCTCATCATCCAAGATGCCCCTTCACTTCAAAGGTTGATCCTTGATTCTAGTTATTCACCGTTGCAAATAACCGTCCTCTCCGTGCCTAAACTAGAGACCTTGGGTGTAATACAAGATCTATGTGCTCATTTCAATATGGTGTTTGGCCCACAGTTCTTCAGGTACTTTATATTATCATCTACACGTGTAACCATAAGCTGCATTTTAAAATTCTGCGCATAAGTTATATGTCATCTTGGAGTACACATTTTGTACTAATATTATGTTCTATGCTCAATGTAGAGTTTCTCCATGGATGGCCTATCAATGGTGCTGGATTCTGTCAAGATCTTATATATCCAAATGAATACTTTTGATCTGAACAAGATTATTGGCTTGCTGCAATGCTTTCCATGTCTGGAGCAGTTGTATATAAAGGTGATAATTTCGCGCACATTGGAAGCCCGCATATAGCGTACTAGAATTAAACGTTCAGTTGTTGCTCTTTTGACACTCTTTTTTTAGACCTTAACTATTTTCAATCTTCATGTCTATTCAGGCAACAGGACGGGGTAAGAAAGTTATAAACAATTGGTGGATTCGTAAGCATCGGGATTTTCTCACTTCTCATGAGATTCGATTGAAGACAATAACGCTAGAACGATATGTAGCCAACCATGCAAACACTAGATTTTCACATTCTTCCTGCTGAATGCGAGGTTACTATTATCCATCAGGCTTAAGTTTATCAGTAGCATGGTCTTGAAGGATGGGTATGTGGAAGCGCAAAAAAAGGAGTTTCAGGTGGGCAAAAGAGCTTCTGAACGTGACGGGCTTCTATTTACAACATATTGTCGTCATAATCCAGTAAATTTTACAACCCAGGATGTTCATTCTATGTACCTGACCGATCCATTTGACTGTGACTGCCGAAAACACTGTTGGAGTTAGATGTTGTTGCCCTTTTCAACCTAGGTTTTTTTGTAAACCTGATGAACAATTAACCCTCGTGCTTTTGTATAGTTTGTAAGCTGGAGTTAGATGTTCTTGCCCTTTTCAACTAGGCTGTGACTGTCATATTTTCTTTGAAGCAAGGCAATGTCTTGCCACTCATTTAATTTATAGTGAAATATTGTAACAACTAACAAAACCCAACCAAGGGAAATAACATCACTCTCGCCGGCTGCTTGAGCTCACTGTGCATTACAGAAGCCAAGTGATTAGCCCCCACCAGCACCCACAAACTTATTTCGAACAAGCACATCAAATGGGCTGTAATTTTTCATAGGAAAGGCCACATGACCGTGACAGATTTGGATTCTAACATTTGGGACCCCGCGAGGTAATAGCCTATCCAAGGTGGCGTCGACTTACTAGCCAATCAAAAAACGATTCTGCCTACCAGTCGTTGGATTGACATCCAACATCTGTCGTGTATCTTCTATCTCTTGTCTTCTTCTTCCTCCAGCCACCCAAACAAAACCACCCCGTCGGCTCTGCCCGCTCCTCCCTCCCATGGCTGGCTGCGCCTCCGCCGCCCTACCGTACGTACCCCCAATGTTGGCCAGTCCCTCCCTCTATTCCCCACATGTCCTGTTATTCTCCGGCGACGTCAGCCCCAACACGCACTAGCACCCAAACTAGTCAACCCTCGTATTCCCCTCCGCCCGCGACTGGACCGGTGCATCTTCCACGGCTCCTGTTCGTTCCGTCTGAGGCCTCACCGCCGTCCTCCACCTTGCGGCCTTGGTTCTCTCACCATGTGCGGTGCGCCGCCCTCTTGCATTGTCAATGTCATCAACAACCAAGAGGAACAAGGAGATGAATGTACGTGGAGAGGATGACAGTAGGGACCCACCAGCGTCATGGCAGTACGCAAGCAAGTGCCTCTATATTACATGCCCAAAAATATGGTTCCTCCTAATGGTTGGACATCTGGGGCTCACGCCATTGTCAACATAGTCAATAAATGAGAGAATTACACTACGAGCGGCTGACACCAGGGACCCATCAGGTCGCGTAGTTTTTTTAGGAACAAGAAGTTGTTATTTATACTAGTTTTAGCGCCGGATCAGGGTAACAACGGGGTTGTGCGGGGGCTGTGGCCCGTCCAGCCAGTGTTTTATTTATGTTTACCACATCATGAGCCCAGTTGTGTTTTTTTCTTGCTGAAAATGGCTAGCCCAGTTCTATTTTTGAGAAGAAATACCCAAATGAGGCCTACTTGCTTTATCAGCCCTGCTGGGCTGCAAATCTTTCAAGACGAGGAGAGTTTCATTCGGTTTGCCCAGAAATGGGATGTACATTTTTAAAACACATCAAACTGGGAATTAGTTTCAATTTTTTTTCATTACAAGATTTTAAATTCCATTGATTTTTATGCGTGGACAATTATTTGGATTTTATATTTATATAAATTATTTTTCAAAATAGTTTGAATGTGAATCGATATTTCGGGATTAAAAACAGTTGACCGCATCGAAATATGCAAAAATTCATATACTTTTTAACCGTGGCCACAATATGGGGTGTAATGCTAACAAAATGAAGATGGGACACAAAAAATTCTTAAGATTAGCAAATGGGCTGTACATTATTAGAAATAATGCACATGAGAGCAGTGACTGTTGGATGTCCATCGAACGGCTGTCGTGCTTCTTCAATCTCTGCTCTTCATGGTCCAGCCGCTCAAACAAGCGCCGGCAGGACTGCCTGCTCCCTCCTCCTGCGGCCGGCTATGCTGCTGCGCAGGCCTCACCGTCCCACCGTACTCCCATCGCTGGCCTAGCCATCCCTCTACTCACCCACACCTGCAGTTATTCTCCGAGGACGGCAGATGAACCAGTAAACCCTCGTACTCCTCTGCATGGGAAGCAACTGTCGAGTCTTCCCTGGCTCTGTGTCGTTCCCTTCCTAGGCCTTGCCGTTGTCCACCACCCTGGTGTTCTCGGCGCAGCCTGGTCAACATGGTCAATGAACGACATCCATCGGAAGTGGACTGTACGTGGAGAGGATGACAGCTGGGTCCACAGCCGCACGCAAGGAAATGCCTCCTTATTACTTGCAAAATAATGATTCCTCCACCTGACAGCTAGGACCCACTGGAAGGGCTTCTGTATTTCGCAAAAAAAACATTCCCCCCGCTGATAGGTCAGACCCACCAGCTATATCTTCGCACGCAAGGAAGTGCATCCTTATTACGCACACAAAAATGAATACCCCCCTGCTAGCTGGGACCGACCATAGTGGGTGGCTGACTTGTGGGCTGGAGGGCTTTGTCAACTTAGTCAATATGAACGATTCTAGCTCCAGTGACCGTACGATGTACATCCAACGGCCATAGTGCTTCTTCAACCTCTGGTCTTCTTGCTCCAGCCGCCCAAAGCAGCGCCGGTCGTGCCACCTGCTCCTGCCTCCCATGGCCGGCTGTGCTGCCACAGAGGCCTTACCGCCCCCATACCACTCCCACCGCTAGCCAAGCCATTCCTCCACTCACCCACACCCCCTGTTATTCTGCGGCAATGGCAGCCTCACACCGCAGCCGAACCAGTGAACCCTCGTACTCCTCTCCACATGGGCATCCACTGTCGTGTCTTCCCCGGCTCCGCGTTGTCCCCTTCCTAGGCCTCGCCATCGTCCACCGCCTTGGTGCTCTCGACGCGGCTTGGTCAATGTGGTCAATGACCGACTTCCATCGGAAGAGTAATGTACGTGGAGAGGCTAACAGCTAGGTCCACGGCCGCAGCTGGGTCCTCGGCCACAACCCAGTTTTTTTGTGATTTGCCAAGTAAGTCACTTTGTCAGGCCTGTTGGGCTGCAAATCTTTCAAGACGAGGAGAGCTTCATTCGGCTGGCCGAGAAAATGGCCTATCAGTAATGAGAAATGGGCTATACATTTTTAAAACACATCAAACTGACAATTAGTTTCAAATTTATTTTTTCATTTCGAGAATTTAAATTGCATTGATTTTTACGCGTGGATAATTTGTTGGATTTTATATTGATATACATTTATTTTTAAAATTAGTTTGAATGTGACTCAAAATTTCAGGATTAAAAACAGTTCGGACCGCACCGAAATATGCAAAATTTCGCATAATTTTTTAACCGTGGCCATAATATGGGCTGTAATGCTAACAAAAAGAATATGGGCTTCAAAAAAACCTTAAGAATTAACAAATGGGCTCTAAATTATTAGAAATAATGGCAGATGGGTTGTATGATGTTTTCCACAGATTTGAGGCTTTCCTAAAAAAGGTTGACGCACAAGCAGTGACTGTTGGATGTCCATCCAACGACCGTCGTGCTTCTTAAATCTCTGCTCTTCCTGCTCCAGCCGCTCAAACAAGCGCCGACAGGACTACCTACTCCCTCCTCCCCGTGGCCGGCTGTGCTGCCGCGCAGGCCTCACCGCCCCACCGTACTCCCATCACTGGCCTAGCCATCCCTGTACTCACTCACACATGTTGTTATTCTCCGGGGATGGCAGACGAACCAGTAAACCCTCGTACTCCTCAGCGTGGGAAGCAACTGTGGAGTCTTCACTGGCTCCGTGCTGTTCCCTTCCTAGGCCTCGCCATCGTCCACCGCCCTGGTGCTCTCGGCGCAGCCTGGTTAATGTGGTCAATGAACGACATCCATCGGAAGTGGACTGTACGTGGAGAGGCTAACAGCTGGGTCCACGGCCGCATGCAAGGAAATGCCTCCTTATTACGTGCAAAATAATGATTCCTCCACCTGACTGCTAGGACCCATGGGAAGGGCTTCTGTATTTCACGAAAAAAAATTCCCCCCACTGACAGGGTGGACCCACCAGCTATATCTTCGCACGCAAGGAAGTGCATCCTTATTATGCACAAAAAAATGAATACCCCCTGCTAGCTAGGACCCACCATAGTGGGTGGCTGACTTGTGGGCCTACTAACTTGACGGGGACGGAGGGCTTTGTCAACTTAGTCAATATGAATGATTCTAGCTCCAGTGACCGTACGATGTCCATCCAACGTCCATAGTGCTTCTTCAACCTCTGGTCTTCTTGCTCCAGCCGCCCAAACCAGCGTCGATCGTGCCTCGTGCTCCTGCCTCCCGTGGTCGGCTGCGATGCGGTGGAGGCCTCACCGCCCCCTACTACTCCCACCGCTGGCCAGGCCATCCCTCTACTCACCCACACCCCTTGTTATTCTGCGGCGACGGCAGCCTCACATCACAGCGAACCAGTGAACCCTCATACTCCTCTACGCGTGGGCATCCACTACCGTGTCTTCCCCGGCTCTGCGTCTTCCCCTTCCTAGGACTCGTCGTCGTCCACCGTCCTGGTGCTCTCGGCGCGGCATGGTCAATGTGGTCAAGGAACGGCTTCCATCGGATGTGGAATGTATGTGGAGAGGCTGACAGCTGGGTCCACGGCCGCAGTAAGGAAGTGCCTCCTTATTACGCGCAAAATAATTATTACTCCACCTAACAGCAGGGACCCACCGGACGGGCCACCGTATTTCACAAAAAAACGTTTCCCCCTGACTACTGGGACCTACCAGCTACATCTTCGCACGCAAGGAAGTGCGTCCGGGCAAAAAAACGATTCGCCCCCTGATTGCTGGGACCGACCAACTACATCTTCGCATGCAAGGAAGTGCCTGACAGTCGGGACCCACCTAGTCGAAGCGTATGTAGCATTGTCATTCTGGTCACGTACGTGTATGCACATAGTGGTCGATGTAGAGGCGTGCACATGTCGTAGTAGAGGCGTGCACGTAGCATGTACTCGTACGTACAGCGGCCAGTGTGCAAGAAAGAAAATACGGCCACGTACATACAAATGGGCGGGGTCTCGAATGCCTACTCGCGCATACGTGCGGCCAGGGCTCGTGTACATGGCTGGGTTGGAACGGAGAAACGGTGTCGTCGTCGTGTTCATGGGGAGCTAACCGGCTAGGTCGGAATGGAATGCGTCATCGTGTTCATCGGGAGGGCTTGGACGGAACAGCCGATGGAAACGAGGCCTGGCGTACCGCAGAATGGAGAAACGGCCTTGTGTTCGACCGGCCATGTTTGAAACGGGATCTTGTTCCGGGAGGGGTCTGATGTACCGCAAAACGGAGGAAACGGACCTCCTATGGTCGAAACGGGGTCCTGTTGATCGGGAGGGGTGTGGCGTACCGCAAAACGGAGGAAACAGACTTGTGTTGGAGCGCTATGGTCGAAATAGGGGTCATGTTCATCGGGAGGGGTGTGGCGTACCGCAAAACGGGACTCCACGGGATACTATTCATCTCCACTGTCGACCCCCTCCAGCCTCCACGGGCCACTTTTCATCCAACGTCGACCTCCTCCAGCCTCCACGTGCGACTGTTCATCCACGGGCTCTTGTTCATCTAGCCTCCACCGCGCGCTACTCCACCGGCTACTGTTCAACCAGCCCTCTCCATGGTCTCCTGTTCAACCACCCCTCCATGGACTACTGTTCATCCAGCCCTCCACCTACTTTTCATCCAGCCCTCCACGGGGTGGTCCTGTTCATCCAGCCCTCCACGGGGTCCTGTTCATCCAGCCCCAACTGGCTCAATTGATCGGGGTCCTGTTCATCCATAGGCAACACCACGGGGTCCTGTTTATCCACCCCCACCAGGAACTGTTCATTCAACCCCCCCCCCAGCAACACTCACTGTTCATCCAGAGGAAGCATCGATCGGCTTCAGTTAGCAGCAGTACCGAAGGAATCGCTTGATCGGGTTCAGTTAACAGCCATCGATCGATCGCTCGGGTTGAGTAACACGTAGCCTGCAGTGCAATCGCTCGGGTTCAGTAGGCGAACGCCTTGCTCGGGTTCAGTTAGAGCCCAACACCTTGCACCCACGCCCATGCGTGTACGAGAGAAACGCGCAAACCTCCGTGCATTGCTCGGCCCCGACCACCCACTGTAACCGGTAACACCCTGATATTTTCCTCGCCCTCGCTTCTACCATGGTTTTTTCCGTCATGGACGACCCAAAGAATGTCATGCAGCTGTGTCTCCGGCCCGCCCAGGATGAAAAGCCCATTTTCTGTCATGATTTTTTGTCATAGAAATAGGAGCCCACCACATCTATGATGATACCGGGTTTTGTCACAATTATCGTCATAGAAGTGTCAAAAGTATGATAGAAAAAAAATTCGTTTGGCTCAAGATGTCACGGATGTGTCTTTTTTTGTAGTGCGTGGATCGGACATGGACGATCGAGTATGTGGTCCAAGCTAGAAGAGCCCGGATTGTTCCTTTTATATGGCTTCTTCTGCTGACCGGACTTGGAGCCATTGAATCTGGCGTTAACCGCTGTGTCATCAGTATTGTCACCATTGTTTTGATGCTTATGCCTATTGCGTCAGGGCTTGCCGTTGCCATTCTTGGCTTTGGAGGTCCCAGGTTTGCTTGCATTATTATTGCTATGGGCTAGCCAACTATCTTCGCCCGCACAAAAGCGGGTCATAAGTGTTGTGAGGGCCGCCATGGACTTCGACTTTTCTTGGCCGAGGTGTCGGGCGAGCCATTCGTCGCGGATGCTATGCTTAAAGGCCTCTAGGGCTTCGGCATCCGGGCAATCGACGATCTGGTTCTTTTTAGTTAGGAACCTGGTCCAGAATTTCCTGGCTGACTCTCCGAGCTGTTGAACTATGTGACAAGTCGTCGGCATCCGGGGGTAGGATGTATGTGCCTTGGAAGTTGTCGTGAAAGGCGTCTTCCAAGTCCTCCCAGGTCCCTTGAGTTTTAGCGGGAGGTATTTGATGGCATGAAGATCATCACCGCGGGCCATATGAATATGGAGAATAAAGTCCTCAATCCATACTGCGGGATCTGTTGTTCCATCATATGATTCGATATTTATGGGTTTAAACCCTTCTGGGAATTCATGTTCCATTACTTCATTAGTGAAGCACAAGGGGTGTGCGGCGCCTCTATATCGGGACAGGTCGCGGCGTAGTTCGGATGGAGTCCGTCTGCGGTTTTCGGCCCAGGCGTGATTATGCTTGTTATGTTCGGCTAGATAGCCATCGTCGCGCGTCGGGGCACGCCCCCATGATCCATAGATAGATTTGGCCGGACCTGCTCTATTCTTCAGGTCCTGCCGCAGGTCATATGTGTATCCCCGAGCTGTTGTGTCTCTACCTTTACGGAGAGATAGTATGGGCTAGTGTTCGGCTTGAGTTGTCGTTTTGTCCCAGCCACATGGTGGTCGGTCAGCCGTATTACGTGCTGCTGGTACGAGCTTAAGTGCCTCGTCGTCGAATTGAGGTAGTAGTTTACACTTCGGGTAACTTTTGGTTGGGCGCAGGAGGCCATATTCCTCGGCTGCCAGTACATTAGTCCATCTGTCGTTGAGTATATCTTGATCAGCTTGAAGCTTCGGTTGTTTCTTTTTCAGGCTCCTTGCAGTGGCTATTAGCCATTGCTTGCTTAAAGCGCTCCTGCTTGAGAGGTTCCTCAGGCATGATAAAGTGTTTGTCGCCGAGGCTCACCTCATCCTCGGAGAGTGGAAGGTGATTACTGTCCTCCGAGTCTTCTTTTGTGGCCCATTCATCAGGGCTAACTTGCCCATCCTCCCGATCGTCGTGTTCGAAGTTTTGCTCGACGGGGTTTTCTTGGTCTTCGGCATCGTCTAGATTATTGTTGTCTCTCGTGCTGGTATTGTTGTCTTTGCCGCGGCGTGATTTAGAGCGGCGCCGTCGGCGTTTTGGTTGTATCTCAGGAGGTTTATCCTCTACTGGATTTTTCTCGTTATCGCTGTCACCCTCTTTGGGTGTATCCACCATGTACACATCATATGATGAGGTGGCCGTCCAGCATCCGATAAACAGCGGGTTTTGGGCCTACTCTTCTCCGACATCGTCGTCCATACCGTCGATGTCTTGGGAGCCATAATCGAGCGTGTCAGTTAAGTCCTCGACAGTGGCGATGAAGTGGGTGGTGGGTGGGACGTAAAATTCCCCGTTCTCAGCCCCTAGTCCGGGCTGGGCATAGATCGGGCGTTACTCCTCCATAATGACGAGGGATCGCATCAAGTCCAGAGCCTCACTTCAATGCGAGGTTTGGCCAGGGAGAAGAGAATCCGTGGAGTACGACGGGAAGGAGATTCCTCGGCCGAGCTCGCACGATGCTGACTCCGAGAGTTTGGAGCCAGTGTCCGGGGAAGAGTCCGGCTTTGTGATGGTTGCCAGCGACACTGCTTTCTCCGGCTCTCCCGTACTGGGCTTAGTGGCCACAGATAGTCCGGTGGGGTCAGAAGTCCCGTCTTCGGACCTGGCGACGCGCTCTGGATCTAAGGCCAGAGTGGAGGTTGGGGTCGTGAATCCTCGGAAGATCAAGTCTCCTCAGATATCAGTGATAGAATCCAGGTTTCCAAAACTAATCTGGTGACCTGGGGCATAGTTGTCGATCTGCTCTAGATGGCCAAGCGAGTTGGCCCGCGGTGCGAAGCCGCCGAACAAAAGATCTGGCCGGGGAGAAACCCCCCCCCCCCTCGGGGAAGCATCGTTGTAGATGGTTGATGAAGCCATCGAACCTTGTAATGACGATACATCGGAACTCTCAATGAAAGCACCAATGTCGGTGTCAAAACCGGCAGATCTCGGGTAGGGGGTCCCGAACTGTGCGTCTAAGGTAGATGGTAACAGGAGACAGGGGGACACGATGTTTTACCCAGGTTCGGGCCCTCTTGATGGAGGTAAAACCCTACGTCCTGCTTGATTGATATTGATGAGTATGATGATTACAAGAGTTGATCCACCATGAGATCATTGTGGCTAAACCCTAGAAGTCTAGCATGTATGATTGTGATTGTTCTCTATGGACTAAACCCTCTGGTTTATATAGACACCGGAGGGGCCTAGGGTTATACAAAGTCAGTTACAGAGAAAGGAAATAATACATCCGGACACCTAGCTTGCCTTCCACGCAAAGGAGAGTCCCATTTGGACACGGGAGGAAGTCTTCTATCTTGTATCTTCATGGCCCAACAGTCCTGCCCATGTCACACAGGCCGGTCGCCCGAGGACCCCTTAATCCAGGACTCCCTCAAAGCTTATACCCAAACCTGCCCCAAATGGGACAATTTTTTTTACCACGGCATGTTGATGCCGCTCCATGATAGCATGCCAAGTTTCATGAATTTCAGACGAGTTTTGGATTTACTATAATTTAAAAACCAGGCATCTCAACGTTTTGCCGGCAATCAATAGTGCACTGGTGTTTGACTTTCATTCCCATTTCTTGCATGGGGCCTAGAAATTCACCCTAGGACACACATGTGATTTTTCAACCAACTTTGGTGCACTGGAGCATGTGCTTGTAGTTCAAATAGAAACCCAATTAATGTATAAAAAGGCCAAACGAACCCCGAAAAATTCCAAAATTAAACACAACACTCCTATTGTTCTATGTTGACACTAGAAATTTTTTGAAAGCAATAAGAGGCAACGGATATCATTCCGTTCCCAAAGGTGGCACGTTCGCTACCGAAACCATCATGCTTGTTGTGAGAAGCTCTGGTTTGTGAGAAGCTTATACCCAAACCTATGCCAAATGGGACAAAAATTTTACCACAGCATGTTAATGCCACTCCATGATAGCATGCCAAGTTTCATGAATTTCAAACGAGTTTTGGATTTACTAGAGTTTAAAAACCAGGTATCTCAACGTTTTGCCGGCAATCAACAGTGCCCTGATGTTTAAAATTCATTCCGTTTTCTTGCATGGGACCTAATCATGCACCCAAGGACACAGATTTGATTTGTCAACCAATTTATATGCACTGGAGCATGAGAATGTATTTCAAATTTGAATTATGCACATAAAATGCCCAGAAAACCCAGTTAATGTATGAAAATGTCCAAACGAACCCCGAAAAATTCGAAAACTTAACACAACATTCATGTTGTTCTATGTTGTCACTAGAAATTTTTTGAAAGCAATAAGAGGCAACGGATATCGTTTCGTCCCCAAATGTGGCACATTCCGTACCAAAACCATCACGCTTGTAGTGAGAAGCTCTGGTTTGTGAGAAGCTTATACCCAAACATATCCCCAAATGGGACAAAATTTTTACCATGGCATGTTGATGACGCTCCATGATACCATGCCAAGTTTCATGAATTTCAAACGAGTTTTGGATTTACTAGAATTTAAAACCATGTATCTCAACGTTTTGCCGGCAATCAACAGTGCCCTCATGTTTGAAATTCATTCCCATTTCTTGCATGGGACTAATGAACCACAAGTATAGGGGATAAATTGTAGCTCTTTTGGATAATTAAGAGTGACGAACCCAATGAGGAGTAGAAGGAAATGACAAGTAGTTTCCAGTAAGGTAATGTCTGCAAGTGCTGAAATTGTAAGTAGCAGAGTAGTTTGATAGCAAGATAATTTGTAACGAGCAAGTAACGATAGTAGTAACAAAAGTGCAGAAAAGTAGCCCAATCCTTTTGAGGCAAAGGACAGGCCAAAACGATCTCTTATGATAAGGAAAGCGTTCTTGAGGGTACATGGGAATTTCATCTAGCCACTTTCATCATGTTGGTTCGATTTGTGTTCGCTACTTTGATAATTTGATATGTGGGTGGACCGGTGCTTAGGTGCCATTCTTACTTGAACAAACCTCCTACTTATGATTAACCCTCCCGCAAGCATTCACAACTAAGAGGAAAGTATTAAGAATAAATTCTAATCATAGCATTAAACTTTTGGATCCAATCGGTCCCTTACGGAATCGCGCATAAACTAGTGTTTAAGCTTCTGTCACTCTCGCAACCCATCTAATTGCTACTCCACAATGCATCCCCTTAGTCCCAAATATGGTGAAGTGTCATGTAGTTGACGCTCACATGACACCACTAAGGGGATCACAACATACATACTATCAAAATATCGAGCACATGTCAAATTCACAAGATTACTTGCAACATGATTTCTCCCGTGACCTCAAGAACAAAGGTAACTACTCACAAATAATAATCATGCTCAAGATCAGAGGGGTACTAAATAGCATATTGGATCTTAACATATAATCTTCCACCAAATAAACCATATAATAATTAACTACAAGATGTAATCAACACTACTAGTCACCCACAAGTACCAATCTATAGTTCCGGTAACAAGACTGAACACAAGAGATAAACTAGGGTTTGAGAGGAGATGGTATTGTTGAAGATTTTGATGGAGATTTCCCTCCCCAAGATGGGAGAGTTGTTGGTGATGATGATGACGATGATTTCCCCCTCCAGGAGGGAAGTTTCCCCGGCGGAATCGCTCCACCGGAGGGCAAAAGTGCTCCTGCCCAAGTTCCTCCTCGAGGCGGCGGGGCTTTGTCCATAAAGTTCCCCTTTATTTTTAGTTGGTCAAAATGTCTTATATACCAAAAGTTGGGCACTGGAGGTGGGCCGAGGAGGCCACAACCCCCCAGGGCGTGCTAGGGAGCCCTGACGCACCCAGGTGGGTTGTGCCCACCTGGTGGCCCCCCTCTGGTAGTTATTTGCTCCAATAATTCTTATATATTCCATAAAAAATCCCCGTGAAATTTCAGCTCATTTGGAGTTGTTCAAAATAGGTAGCCTGACGTAGCTTTTTCAGGTCCAAATTTCCAGCTGCCAGAATTTTCCCCCTTGGTGTCTACCTTGCAAATTATGAGAGAAAAGGCATTAGAATTACTCCAAAAAGCATTATTATGGATAAAAGCATTATAAATTATAGTAAGAAAACATGGTGCAAAATGGACGTATCAACTCTCCCAAGCTTAGACCTCGCTTGTCCTCAAGCAAAAACCAAAATCGAAAAACATGTCCACATGCTTTGAGAGATACGTGTCGATAAAAACAAAATACGGACATAGAAGCATCATGTTGATTATTATAACAGCAACAAAATTAAACATAGGACTTTTATCATAGAACTTTTAACATATACTTCTCATGAATATGTAATAGTTCATCACACAATTGAAGTATAAAGCAAAAACTCTAATAGAAACCAACAAACTATGTTCTCAGTCAACTTTGCAACTACAATTCATCATCTTTTCAGGAAGAGTCACGTGTCGAAGCCTTTAGGCAAGTCCACATACTCAACCATCATATAGTCTCCTATGATTGCTAACACTCACCTCGTACCCATGAGCAAAACGTTTCAACCAGACACAGAGAAAGATAGGGGCTTATGATTTTGCCTCCCAACATACTCACCTCAAGGGTGATGTCAACAATAATAACTCATGCCACCCATATCCAACTGGACATATGTGCCTAGATCTTTCCTCAGCACATGATGCTTGGCAAAAGAGAAAAATAAAAGGAATAGAGAGAAAAACTTTGAATCTTTGCATAAAAGTAAAAGGTAGGCCCTTCGCAGAGGGAAGCAGAGGTTGCCATGCGCTTATTTCTTTGTATGCTCAATCCCTTAGTGCAAAAGAACGTCACGTTACATTGCCCCTTGTGATAGCGACCTTTATTATGCAGTCTGTTGCTTTTATTCTTCACCATCACAAGTTCGTGCAACGCTCAATTTTCTCTTACATTAAATGATCTCACACTTTTAGAAGCAATTTTTATTGCCTTTTTGCACCGATGACAACTTACTTGAGGAATCTTGCTCAATCCCTAGGTAGCTATGGTGGACACTTCAAAATAAGATTTGGGTTTAAAGGTTTTTGGATGCACAAGTAGTATCTCTACTTAGTGCGGAATTTTTGGCTAGCAAAGATAGGGGCAAGCACCACATGTTAAAGGATCTATGACAATATGACTTCTATGCGAATATGAACAAACATAAATCATTAATTTGTCTTCCTTGTCCAACGTCAACAATTTGGCATACAATATTTTGATGAGGGTTCACAATCACAAAATATTTCTAGGATAGTATATTTATATGTGAATCTTCTCTTCCCTTGTTAATTCTTTCATGAGTTGCATCATTGACTAATGCTATGTTTGTCAATCTCTAATAAAATTTTCTACTTATACTTTTCCTTATGTGGTGCCATCATCTACCATACGATTAGTATATAATATTTTCTTTATTTATTTCCTTTCTTTTATTTGTTTCCTTTCTTATTTCTTTTCTTTTATTTTCAACATGAAAGTAAAGAAAGAAAAAAATCATACTAAACTTTATTATATAACTTGCACACGATTACAAGTATAGATCACTAAGCAAACTCTCGAAGAAGAAAGGATCAAACTAAATTTTTATTTAACTAAAGCAAAAGGATCGAACTAAAATAAGTAAAAGAAAAAAGATAGTGGGATGATACGATACTGGGGCACCTCCCCCACGCTTGGCGGAAGCCAAGGGGAATGCCCATACCCGATACTCAGTTCTCCTTTAGTGGTGAAGAAGGTGATGGTGATGAAGCAATCCTATCTTTAAGGAGCAAAAGATTCTCCAATCAACGGATGACGCTCCGGAGGTGGGTGATGTGTTCTTGATGTAGAACATTCTCACGGGTGAGATACTTATTTTGTATGTGAACTATTTCAATGATGTGAACGACCTTAATCTCAGCAGGAGTAAGATGAGTAAGGTAAGGTTTAAGGATATCTTCCTCCTCCTCGTTAGCTGGCAGTGCTTGTTCGAAGATCGAAGACTGGTCTACGGTAACCTCCTTTCTCTCATCTCCTCCGACAGCTCCCGCGGGCTCTTCTCTCTTCAGCTCGATCTTCATCAACCAAGCATACTCTTCCACGTTGTTGGAGGAAGAAGAAGACATGATGCCTGGCCCAACAGATCTGATAGAAAACAACAAGAAAAGAGAAAATGGGATTTCTCCGCGATACAGTGATCAACAGATTCGGGAAGTATATATAGATTTTTTATCTTGGAGGACAAGCATATGGTAGAAAAATGGAGTATGGAAGGTGTACCAGGTGGGCACAACCCACCTGGGCGCGCCAAGCAAGCCTGGCACACCCTGGTGTCTTGTGCCCACCAAGGGACGCTTCCTGGAAGTTTCTTAATTCCCAAAATTCTAAAATATTCCAAAACTGATAAAAAATATTTTTGCGGATTTTTCGGAGTCCGTTTACTTACCGTATCACGTACCTCCTTATTTTCACGATTCTGGAGTGTTCCGGAAGGACTCTTTTATGTGCTCTTCCGGTGTCATAGTATGGATAATATTGCTTTCAATATTAATAGGTGCACCTGAGATATAATGCTTTATTCGTTGCCCATTGACAACCTTCGGATTAGACCAATGGAATTGTTTATTTTGATGGCTCCAGACCGGTAAACCTCCTCAATGACGTACAGGCCTTCCCGTTTTGTGAGGAGTTTTCCTGCAAAGAATATGAAACAAGAATTGTACAAAATAACATATTCTTCGACTTTAAACTCACGCTTTTGAATTATTTTGTCATGCCATCTTTTAACTTTTTCCTTAAATAATTTTGCATTTTCATAAGCTTGAGTTCTCCATTCATCTAATGAGCTAATATCAAATAACCTCTTTTCACCAGCAAGTTTGAAATCATAATTGAGTTCTTTGATTGCCCAATATGCTTTGCGTTCTAACTCAAGAGGCAAATGACAAGCTTTTCCATAAACCATTTTATAAGGAGACATACCCATAGGATTTTTATATGCTATTCTATAAGCCCAAAGTGCATCATCTAATTTCTTAGACCAATTCTTCCTGGACCTATTGACAATCTTTTGCAAAATTAATTTTATTTTTGTATTGCTAAGTTTAACTTGACCACTAGATTGAGGATGATAAGGTGATGCAATTATATGGTTAACATCATACATGGCAAGCATTTTATGGAAAGCACCATGAATAAAGTGTGAACCACCATCAGTCATTAAATATCTAGGGACTCCAAACCTTGGGAAAATAACTTCCTTAAGCATTTTAATAGAGGTGTTGTGATCATCACTACTAGTTGGAATAGCTTCTACCCATTTAGTAACATAATCAACAACAACCAAAATATGTGTATACCCATTAGAGGAAGGAAAAGGTCCCATGTAATCAAATCCCCAAACATCAAATCATTCAATAGCAAGTGAGTAATTCATAGGCATTCCTTGACACTTACTGATATTACCTATCTTTTGACATTCATCACAAGATAAGACGAACTTATGTGCATCTTTGAAGAGAGTAGTCCAATAAAATCCAGATTGCAATACCTTGTGAGCAATTCTATCTCCAGCATGATGCCCTCCATAAGCCTCGGAGTGATATTTTGATAGGATTTGTCCATGTACAAGCTCAGGTACACAACGTCTAATAATACCATCTACTTCTTTATAAAGATGTGGGTCATCCCAAAAGTAATGTCTTAAATCATAAAAGATTTTTTCTTTTGTTGGTAGGTAAAGTTAGGTGGTAAATATTTAGCAACAATGTAATTAGCATAATCAGCATACCAAGGAGTACTATGAGAAACATTTATTGCAGCTAACTACTCATCAGGAAAACTATTATCAACAGGGAGTGGGTCATCAAGCACATTTTCAAGCCTAGACAAGTTATCAACAACTGGATTCTCAGCTCCTTTTCTATCAATGATATGTAAATCAAATTCTTGTAAGAAGAGAACCCATCGAATAAGTCTAGGTTTAGCATCTTTCTTTTCCATAAGATATTTAATAGCAGCATGGTCTTTGTGAATAGTTACTTCAGAATCAACAATATAAGGTCTAAATTTATCACAAGCAAACACAACTATGAAGAATTCCTTTTTAGTAGTAGCATAATTTCTTTGAGCATTGTCTAGAGTTTTACGAGCATAATGAATAACATTGAGTTTCTTATCAACTCTTTGTCCTAGAATAGCACCAACAGCATAATCACTATCATCATACATAATTTCAAAAGGCAAGTTCCAATTAGGTAGTTGAACAATA
Organism: Triticum aestivum; assembly: GCF_018294505.1. Classification (NCBI taxonomy): domain Eukaryota; kingdom Viridiplantae; phylum Streptophyta; class Magnoliopsida; order Poales; family Poaceae; genus Triticum; species Triticum aestivum. The sequence goes on from NC_057812.1 coordinate 211,016,086, forward strand.
GGTGCAGAAATTAAGGCTATCTTAATTGTTTCAAAAGCTTCTAAACAATCATCATAAAAAACAAAAGGAATGTCCTTCTGCAAGAGACTAGTAAGAGGCCTAGAAATTTTTAAAAAGTCTTTGATAAATCTCGTATAGAAACCAGCATTACCTAAGAAACTATGAATATCTTTTATATCCTTAGGACATGTATTTTTCTCAATTGCATCAACCTTAGCTTTGTCAACTTCAATACCTCTTTCAGAAATTTTATGACCCAAGCCAATGCCTTCATTAACCATAAAGTGCCCCTTCTCCCAATTCAAGACAAGATTTGTTTGTTCACATATCTACAAAACTCGATAAAGATTGCTTAAACATCATCAAAAGACTTCCCATAAATAGAAAAGTCATCCATGAAAACATCAACAATCTTTTCACAAAAGTCAGAGAATATAGCAGTCATACATCTTTGAAAGGTAGCAGGTGCATTACATAAACCAAAAGGCATACGTCTATAAGCATAGGTTCCAAAGGGACAAGTAAAAGTGGTCTTCTCTTGATGAGGTTGAGAAACAGGTATTTGTGAAAAGCCGGAATATCCATCAAGGAAGAAAAAATATGTGTGCTAATATTTCAAGCATTTGATCAATAAAAGGCAAAGGGTAATGGTATTTTCTAGTTGCTTTGTTTAATTTTCTAAAATCAATTACCATTATGTAGCCTGTGACAATTCTTTGTGGAATAAGTTCATTCTTATCATTAGGAACAACAGTTATACCTCCTTTTTTAGGAACACAATGAACAGGACTTACCCATCTACTATTAGCTATAGGATAGATTATACTTGCTTCCAGAAGTTTTAATATTTCCATTATTACCACTTTGGTGATCAACAACGGGTGATCAACAATGGGTTTAGCATCAGGTTCCATATTAATTTTGTTCTGACATGGAGTAGGACTAATGCCCTTTACATCATCACGAGTATATCCATAGCAGCTCGGTGCTTCCTTAGAACTTCCAATAATCTTTCTTCTTCATGTTCTGAAAGGTTAGCACTAATAATAATAGGATATATCTTCTTTTCATCAAGATACGCATATTTCAAAGTGTTTGGCAATTGTTTTAATTCAAATTTAGGATCACCTTTAGGTGGAGGAGGACCTCTCAGAGTTTCAATAGGCAAATTGTGTTTAAGTAGAGGACGTTGTTCAAAGAAAATTTTATCTATTTCATTTCTATCATGCATATGAAAATCATTCTCATGGTCTAGCAAATATTGTTCTAAAGTATCAGTAGGTGGTACAACAAGAGAAGCAAGACCAATTAATTCATCCTTACTAGGCAATTATTTTTCATGAAGATTTCTACTAAACATGGAAAAATTAAACTCATGAGACTCATCACCAAAGCTAACACCAATAGTTTGTTTCTTACAGTCTATCTTAGCATTAACTGCATTCAAGAAATGGCTACCAAAGATAATGGGACAAAAGTCATCTTGTGGGGAACCAAGAACAAGAAAATCAGTAGGGTATTTTATTTTCCCACACAAGACTTCAACATCTCTAACAATCCCAAATGGTGATATCACTACTAGAAAAACGGCTATAGCTAATATGGACATTAATGGCGCACCATGTATGTGGTGCGCCACTGCTATATAGTAGTGGCGCACCAGATATTGGTGCGCCATTATTGGCCATATTAGTAATGGCGCACCTATTGTGTACTAAACATGGAAAAAAATAAAAAAAATGTTAGCAGTGGTGCACCAGGGGATAGTGCGCCATTACTAGTTAAAACTAGTAATGGCGCACTATCCCCTGGTGCGCCACTGCTAACAATTTTTTTTATTTTTTTTCAAAACTAGTAATGGCGCACCTCACACCAGGTGCGCCATTAGTAACCCTGGTTACCAATGGCGCATTCTTAGGAGGTGCGCCATTGGCAACCTGGGAGCAGCTAGATATTTTTGACAGCCACCTACCACACTCACTTTCCCCACTTCATTCTCTCCACCTCTACCAAGCTTGGTCTCGGCTGCCTCCTCCTCCTCACCTCATTTGCACCATAGATTCACCCAAATTAAGTGCTTAAATTTCCTTTTTTCGATAGGTAAGTAAGGGAAAGCTTTCTTTATGTTCTAGATCTACTTTTTTCTCCCTCCAACAACATACACACCTTTTATGGCCTAGATCTACGTATGTTTGTGGTGTTGCATATGTTTGTGTTTGTAGGTACCGGTATTTGAAATGCGATAGTTGCCAATATTTTGCCAGAATGTTGATTCATTTCCGTTTCGGCGAGAATTTGGCACTATGCATTCTTTTTGGTCCTATTTTTAGGCAAAATCATGGCAATTTTTTTGTTCTAAAATATCGTTTTGCTCTATCCCGCAGGCGACCATGGTCCGCATGATGACCGAAGGCATCATGAATAGGTTTTTGAGCTCCGCGAAGGTTGATATGCTTCAAAAGAACGAGACGGAGATAAGATGTCCGTGTCGAAGATGCAAGTTGAAGAGCCTTATGGACCCGGATTCCGGACAGGTGTGGGACCACATGCTCTTGCATGGTTTCATGGATGGCTATCGGTGGCAAGGTGATGAAGATGATTATGAAGTCGTCCATGGGGGCCGGGCATGAAATAAGGAAGGGCAGCAAGACAACCGCGGCGAGGGCGGGCGAGAAGACGAAGAATCTCCATGACATGATCACGAAGTAGATGCAGGACACAGTCATCATGTAGAAGATGTTGGACATGATGATGAGGAAGATCAAGATGAAGGGCATGATCATGAAGATGAAGATGCCGGAGGAGACGGCGATGGACCATCGATGGCCTAGGTGCAGGACCCTCATATTCAAGAGCTGCTTCTCAAGTAGACGGGAAACGCAAGAGCTGCCGCCCGAGAGAAAGCCAAGCTGGATCAACTGGAGATAGACGCGGTTACTCCAATGTATGAAGGATGCAGGCCCGAGGATACCTGCCTTAAAGTAACGCTCATGGCTCTGCGGATGAAGGTAAAACACAAAATGACTGACGCATGCTTCGACGAGAACATGTCATTCTGGCAGGAACGTCTTCCCAAGGGGAACAGGTGCCCGACCAATTTCGAGGAGGCAAAGAAAATCTTGTGTCCTCTGGATTTACCGCACGTGAGATACCATGTGTGCATGAATGATTGCATCATTTATCAGGGCGAGCACGCGGAGTCTACCATATGTCCGGTGTGCGGCGTCACTCGATACAAGAAGAGGAAGAAAGCTCTTCGAAAAGTGGTGTGGTACTTTCCGATCACTCCTCGTTTGCAGCGGTATTTCATGGACCCTAAGCTAGCAAAGCTCCTGCGTTGGCACGCGGATAGGGAGGAGAAGAAGTGAGAAGATGATGGAAATGATCTGGAGATAAATAAAAAAGGCAAGATGCTGAGTCACCCTAAGGATGCGAGCTAGTGGCAAGCGTTGAACTTCGAACACCCAGAATTTGGGGACGATCCAAGGAACATCGTGTTGGGCGCGAGCACCGATGGAGTCAACCTGGCCTGTGTTTGTGTGGATGTACAACCTTCCCCCTGGTTGTGCATGAAGAGGAAGTACATTCACATGAGTATGCTAATTGAAGGGCCGAAACAACTAGGGAACAACATCAATCTATATCTGGGGCTGCTGAAAGAGGAGCTAGACACGCTGTGGAAAACGCCAGCCAATACGTGGGACGCCGCAGCGAAAGAATATTTCCCTATGAGAGCCGCACTGCTCACGACGGTGCACCGCTATCTCGGTTATGGATATGTCGTGGGGCAGGTGGTCCACGGATTTTGTGCATGCGTCAGGTGCATGGATGACACAACGTATCGCCAGCTAGATAGAGATCTCGGGTCTTCGAAAACCGTGTTCATGGGACATCGAAGGTGGCTTCGCGATGATGACTCATGGACAAAATGCAAGGATCTGTTCGTTGGTGAAACCGAACCCCGAAGACGCCCGCGTACGAGGAGCGGCGAGGAAATAGACGAGCTGTTGAAAAATTGGAAAGAGTGCCCACTGCCGGGAAAGAAGAGAAAGGTGCCAGAGCCGCTGCTGAAGGTATGGAAAACGAGGTCTATTTTCTGGGACTTGCCGTACTGGAAGATCCTCCGTGTGCCTCACCGCCTTGATGTCATGCATATCATGAAGAACGTTGGTGAGAGTCTGCTTGGTACCCTGCTCAACATGCCAGAGAGGACCAAAGATGGGCCGAAAGCAAAGGCGGACTTGCAATCAATGGGCATCAGGGAGGAGCTTCACGCGAAACGCCCTAATGATGATGATGATGATGATGATGATGATGATGATGATGAGGCGAAGGACACGGAAAGTCGTCGCAAAGGCAAAAAGGCCAAGAAGATCGAATATGACTGCCTTCCCGCGTGCTTCACTCTAAGTCAGGAGGAGATCGAGCAGTTTTTCACCTGCCTCGTAGGAGTAAAACTTCCTTACAGTTACGTGGGGAAGATAAGCATATACCTAGACTCAGCGAAGCAGAAGTTCAGCGAGATGAAGTCTCAGTGCACTTGGAACAATCTTTTGGGTAAAGGGGTGTTTATAACCTGTAATGTGAAAATATATAGGATAGAAGAATAGATACTACCCTGATCTCATCCAATAACTCTAGTAGCCTTTTTCCCTATTTAGAGCGAACATGGACGACAACGATGAGGCCGGCGGTTCGGGAAAGCAATTCTGAGAGTTGTCCCAGGAGATGGAGGAAGAACGTCACCGCTATGAGGACGCCGTGAAAGACACCGATCCCGACTACACAACCCCTAGTTGTGTCGGGGATGACACCACTGATGGTGCCGCCGGGGATGCCACCACTGATGATGGCAGCAAACGCACAGATGGCAGCCAACCGAAGAGGCAACGGAAGGACCGGTGCCCGAACGTTCTTGGCACCGTCAAGGAGGAATTTACTGAAGTGTCCTCCAGTGGGCAACCAATGGCGCCCAAAGAATTAGTCAGTGGGTACACCGGACAACTCGGGTGCATTCTCCAGAGCACCGTCTCAATCAACACCGAGAACCTAAGGCGTCGTGACCGAGGGAATTTGCGCAACCTCCTCTTCACAAAGCTGCACGAACTGTACAAGTTCCCCGGTGACTTCGCAAACACATGCCTCTCAGGGAATAAAGTGAACAGTGCCGCCCTCACGTAGATGAGCATGACCCTGGCTACTTGGAGAGCCGCGATGAAGAGAAGGATTCTAAGTGGTGATAGTTATGAGAAGATCAAGGAGACATATCCTGCGATCAGCGAAGCTGACTACCTAGAGTTCAAGATGAAGTGCGAGAGAAACGCATCCTCCGAATCAAGTCGGTGGGGGACAGATATGTGAGACTTAAACTTAGGGGTCCACAAACTCGGTCCTGGCGGTTACAGAGTGGCCGAACCTATATGGGACAAGGAGGACGCGGAGTCTGCCGAGCAAGGCCTACCGCCCCTCTTCGATAAATACCATGACAAGCAGACCAAGAACTATGTCAGGTCCTGGTACAAGGTGGACCCGGTAATGAAGGAGCTTACCATAGATCCGAAGACCAAGGATCTTGAGCGTGTTCTGGTAAGGAATACACCCCCGCGTAATTAGATCCATATGGTTGCATTCTAATTAATGAAGCCAAATTTATAAATGGTTCATGTTCCTTCCGCAAGAAACTGAAAGCAGTAGCGCGGGGTCTCAGAGCTCCCCTTGGGACACCACTTTAAATAGGGCCTTGAACGTAATGAAACACAAGGATAAGTTCAGTAAGTCGTCGTCAGCTGGTCATGTGTCTGGCAATGGCTTGTCCATGAAATGGTCGGAATACTATACTGCTGGGCGAAAGGAGAGAAAGACCAGCTCGGAAAGCTAGGAGCGCGAGGTTCAAGAACTCAAGGCACAAGTGGCGTAGATTCCGGAGATAGTCGAAGAGCTAGTGCGAGACCAACTGGGAGCGATGATCACCGCCATTATGCCTACCTTGCTTGAGGGGCTACAGGCGTGGATTGCGGGTGGCCAACAGGGGCCGCCCCCGATTCCCAGCTTCACGGGCAGCAACTCGCACAACGCGCCGACGCCATTGGTGTCTCAAGCGGAGGCGGCATTGGTGTCTCCGTCGTTGGCGCCGGCATTGGAGCTTAATGCACCCGGCTGTGGGAAGAATACGTCGTCCGGCACCTCGGCAGCAAGCGGCCCCTCCGTCACTTGCACGCTCGCCGTTGGTGGTGCCTCGACATTATCCAAGCTCGACGCCATCATGGTGACTAAGCCTCGGTCGATGACTTCATCTCCTTGCCTTTGAATGGGCATCCCTAACGCCCTATATGTTTTCGTAGGGCGTCGCCGACGTTCCATGCACTCTCCTGCACTTCGTGGACGGCGAGTTGATCGATGTCGCCAAGGCCAGAATCGTTCAACCGGGCATCCGCATGTTCCATGGTAATCCTATGCCACCCACCGTGTATAGGGTTAAACTGGTTTGGGTGCTGCGGGGCTGCGATGACTTGTTACATCTGTATCGACCCCCTGGGGCGGACGAAGATGATGTGATGACCCTCAGCGCATGCATAAGCTGGTCCATGCTTTGGCCGAAGAGCCAGATTCGTTTGGGGGCGGGGGACACCACTCCACAGACAACACCACCAGTCGTGCCGGCGCCAAGCCATGGCAAGACCGCCGCAACGCTACCGCCGTCAGCTGATCCGGACATGCATATGGCACAGGATCCGAACGATGACGACGGTACATTTACCAACGTCAATAAGTACTTCAACGAACATGGGTACGGTGACGAATTCTTGGGGCCTCCTTCTCAAGAACCCAACCTTGTAAAAGACGATCGCGATCTAGCTGGTACCCCAGAGAAACCCAATTGCAACAGGCGTCGTCTGGCGTTCAGTTCTCAGGAGACACCTCCATCTGCTGCCTTCACCGAGCCTCAGATAGCCGAGGTGCGAAATATTATCATCCCCAACACACTCAAGAAGGTGGTCTCTGAGCAGAACTCGACCCCATTACAGCAGAAGAAGCAGAAGGGACCAAAAAGAAAAAATAACAAGGGTGTGAGCCAGCCGGCACGGAGTACGATCCGTGCTTAGGACGGGACACCTTCACCTAAGGATATCTCGAGGAGGGTGCATGTGGCGGGTAGGCCGATGCTACCGACTAATCTTCTCAATGCTGCAACCGGTGCTATGCAGAGTATGCATGACAGTGTTATTTCTATGGAGAAGCGGCGTCTCTCCGAGAATGATGTGGCATACCCGGTTTTCGTGGCCAAGGTGCCAGAGGGTAAGGGCTTTGTCGATAGCACCATCGGGCGTATGATTGTCCTGCGGTTTGATGACACCTTCGCTATGTTTAACCTTCATCTGCTGCACTACACCTTCATTCGGCTATTTTCGCTCAGTATGGAGATGCGGATCATTAGAGACAAGACCCCGGACATCGTGATAGTCGACCCCTTCTGCATGCATGCCAAGATCTTGGGCAACACTAGGGACTGGCAAGTCACGAGTTCATACCTCGAAGGCATCATTCTGGGGAACCCAGATAAGGATAACTTCCTCGTGCCTTACTTTTCCGAGTAAGTCATCCCCTCACCACCCTGTAACATATGATTTCTTAGATTTCAATCATTCTTTTTTTTCTAACATTCCGTGTTTTGTGCAATGACACACATTGCACACTCATCCTCTTAAGCCCGAAATATTCTATGGCCACGTATTTCGACTCGGACCGTCAGTCGAAGAAAGACTACACAAATATGAAGAAAGTTCTTGATGATGCTCTCCTCGGCTACGCCAAATCTGGAGGCACCTTCAGGAGGCCAATTTGTAGGTACGGCAAGCACGTGTTCACCCACATAACGACGTTCCCCTACGTCAAGTAGCCGCCTGGCAGTCAGAAGGATGCCTACTACGCCCTCCATCACATGTGGGCGATCGTACGGGACCATAATCACCTTCTGCTACCAAATAATCTCAAAGATTGGGCCGCACGCTTGTCGGAAATCTAGGACGCGGACATCAGACAAGAATTCTTTCGCATCCAGTCGGAGTTTGCGGAAATCATCTATCAAGATGTCCTTCGTACCTCGGGGCAGTTCTACCTCAAATATCAACCGTCCAATAGTGAAATAGAAACAACGCTACAAATGCAGGCTGACAACGATCGTGATTTCATGACCATCACGAAAGACGGCGGCTTCATCCACGCTCCGGTCCCTGAGTCGAGTCGAAAGTATTGATGCTATGTGGTTCTAAAATATCGATTAGCTCATGTTGTAATTAAACTTTAATGAACTTGTATGTCTCTTTAGTTTGGACAGTCGTTCAACTTATATGTAATCGATGCTATTTATTAGTAGGACCATGAATCGTGCTATTAATGTGTTGCTTTTCTCTTCCGATCCTTTTGTTGCATACTTATATATTGCTTATATATTATCTGTGAATTGCTACTAACGTTTTGTTTGTCTAGTGCATAGAGATGCCATCGTATGTCGTGTACAAGGGTAAGGTTCCCGGAGTCTACGACGACTAGGAGGAGTGTTGGAGACAAGTTCACCGTTTCAGCGGTAACAGTTACAAAGGGTACACCACTAGGGCGGAGGCGGAAGCTAGATACGCGCGCTATCTAGCGGGAGAGAGGAGGGAGCAGAGGAGGAACCGGATGAAGACCAGTTTCATCACAATGATGCTCATCGTGACTGCAGCTCTCTTCTATGTGATGGTAGTTTAGATGATCGATATCGACTTTGTAATGTGACGACAAACTCGGCTAATATGATGAACTTTGCTAATGTCTCGAGACCTAAACTTGGCTAATGTTTGAACTTTGTTCGCTATTTAAAATTTTGAGACTAATATGATGAATTCTATTGTGTGATGTTTATATTCTATGCTGTGTAACGTATTTTGTAACCTGTGCAAATACCAGAAAAGCAAAAAAAAAATTCCTAATATTCATAGTAGTGGCGCACCATATTGAGGATTAGTGGCGCACTAAGGCTAAATACTAGTGGCGCATTATGGGGCATAGTAATGGCGCACTTGGGGGCATACGTGAAGGTAAATATGGCCCCCTAGGAGGCATAGTAATGGCGCACTGTTGGACATAGTAATGGCGCATTGTGTGGTGCACCACTATTATCTGGGATACTAATGGTGCACCAGAGGTGCGCCATTACTATTTGTTACTAGTGGCGTGTTAATACTGGCGCACCTGTAGTGCGCCATTAATAGCAAAAATAGGTGCGCCACTAACAACCTTTCTTCTAGTAGTGTATGATGTCTTTGTTAGCCAGTTTGATAGTAACATCTATGTCTTCTAACTCTGCAGGTGCTATGTCTTTCATAATTTCTTGATATAAGGTGTAAGGAATAGCACTCACACTAGCACACATGTCAGATAAACCATGATAATAGTGATCTCCTATTTTAACTGAGATGACAGGCATGCCAAGAACGGGTCTATGTTTATCTTTCTTATCAGGTTTGGCAATTCTAGCAGCTTCTTCACAGAAGTAAATAACATGCGCATCCATATCTTCTTCCAAGAGATCTTTAACCATATCAATACTAGGTTCAACTTTAATTTGTTCATCAGGTTTAGGTGTTCCAATATAGCTTTTGTTAACCACAGTTGAAACTTTAGCATGTTCCTTTATCTTAACAGTAAAAGGTGGCTTCTCAATATAGGCCAAAGGAGCAACTGGATTGACATTATAAAGTATAGTTTCTTCTTTAACTGGTACCGGTTATTTAATTTCTTCTTTCATAGGTGGGTGATATTTAGACCACTTCTCTTTAGGGAGTTCAACATGAGTAGCAAATGATTCACAAAAGGAGGCTACTATCTCAGAGTCAAGTCCATATTTAGTGCTAAACTTTTGAAAAACATCGGTATCCATAAAAGATTTAACACAATCATACTCAAGTTTAATACCTGACTCTTTACCTTTGTTTAGTTCCCAATCTTCAGAGTTGCGTTTAATTCTTTCCAAAAGATCCCACCGGAATTCAATAGTCTTCTTCATAAAGGAACCAGCACAAGAAGTATCAAGCATGGTTTGATCGTTACGAGAAGGCCAAGCATAAAAATTCTGAATAAAAATTTCTCTTGAGAGCTCATGATTGGGGCATGAATATAACATTGACTTAAGCCTCCCCCAAGCTAGAGCGATACTTTCTCCTTCACGAGGCCAAAAATTATATATATAATTTCGATCATGATGAACTAGATGCATAGGGAAAACCTTTCTCATAACTTCATCTCTAGGTAAACCTTTTTTGGTGGAACTCCAATTTCAAACGATTCCAATTCCATGATCCAACATAATTGCATAGCCTATACCATGCCAATGCTTTTCCCTTCAAAGATAAAGGGAAACCTTTCTCATAACTTCATCTCCAGGTAAACTTGCAAGCTTGAACAATCCACAAATTTGTTCTACATATATCAAGTGCATATCAGGATGTTCGGTTCCATCTCCTGCATAAGGATTATCTAGTAGTTGTTCTATGATACCTGAAGGAATCTCATATTCAATATTTTCAGTAGGTGCAGTAAGTTGAGGGGTAGCTAATTGTGGTTCCAGATGAGGTGAAGATACCCCGAACAAACCCCTCAAAGGATTGTTTTCCATAGTAACAAGTGAAAATAAATTTCAATACAATATATAAATGTCTCCTTACCAAATTCCACTTACCAAGGGCGCTTCACTCCCCGGCAATGGTGCCAGAAAATAGCCTTGATGACCCACAAGTATAGGGGATCAATTGTAGGTCTTTTAGATAAGTAAGAGGGTTGAACCCAATGAGGAGCAGAAGGAAATGACAAGTAGTTTCCAGTAAGGTAATGTCTGCAAGTGCTAAAATTGTAAGTAGTAGAGTAGTTTGATAGCAAGATAATTTGTAACGAGAAAGTAACAATAGTAGTAACAAAAGTGCAGCAAGGTAGCCCAGTCCTTTTGAGGCAAAGGACAGGCCAAAACGGTCTCTTATGATAAGCAAAGCGTTCTTGAGGGTACACAGGAATTTCATCTAGTCACTTTGATCATGTTGGTTTGATTTGTGTTCGCTACTTTGATAATTTGATATGTGTGTGGACCGGTGCTTAGGTGTAATTCTTACTTGAATAAACCTCTAACTTATGATTAACCCTTCCACAAGCATCCGCAACTACGAGAAAAGTATTAAGAATAAATTCTAATCATAGCATTAAACTTTTGGATCCAATCGGTCCCTTACGGCATAGCGTATAAACTGGGGTTTAAGCTTCTGTCACTCTTGCAACCCATCATATAATTGCTACTCCACAATGCATTCCCTTAGTCCCAAATATGGTGAAGTGACATGTATTTGATGTTCACATGACACCACTAAGGGAATCACAACATACATACAATCAAAATATAGAACACATATCAAATTCACATGATTACTTGCAACATGATTTCTCCCATGACCTCAAGAAAAAAGGTAACTACTCACAAATAATAATCATGCTCAAGATCAGAGGGGTATTAAATAGCACATTGGATCTGAACATATAATCTTCCACCAAATAAACCATATAGTAATCAACTACAAGATGTAATCAACACTACTAGTCACCCACAAGTACCAATATATAGTTCCCGTAACAAGATTGAACACAAGAGATAAACTAGGGTTTGAGGGGAGATGGTGATGTTGAAGATGTTGATTGAGATTTCCCTCCCAAGATGGGAGAGTTGTTGGTGATGATGATGACCATGATTTCCCCCTCTGGGAGGGAAGTTCCCCCGGCGGAATCGCTCCACCAGAGGGCAAAAGTCTCCTACCCAAGTTCCCCCTCGAGGCGGCGGCGTTTCATCCCCAAAGTCCCCCCCTTTATTTTTTCTAGGTCAAAATGCCTTATATACCAAAAGATGGGAACCAGAGGTGGGCCGAGGAGGCCACAACCGTGCAGGGCGCGCCAGGGGGCCCTGGCGCGCCTAGGTGGGTTGTGCTCACCTGGTGGCCCCACTCTGGTAGTTATTTGCTGCAATAATCTTATATATTCCATAAAAAATCCCCGTGAAGTTTCAGCTCATTTGGAGTTGTGCAGAATAGGTAGCCTGACATAGCTTTTTCAGGTCCAGATTTCCAGCTGCCGGATTTCTCCCCCTTGGTGTGTACCTTGCAAATTATGAGAGAAAAGGCATTAGAATTACTCCAAAAAGCACTATTATGGCTAAAAACATTATAAATAACAGTAAGAAAACATGGTGCAAAATGGGCATATCAGGGACCTATGCATGCACCCAAGGACACAGATTTGATTTTTCAACCAATTTATATGCACCGAAGCATGTGCATGTAGTTTAATTTTGAATTGTGCACCTGAAATGGCTAGAAAACCAGTTTAATGTATAAAATGTCTAAACGAACCCTGAATAATTCCAATTCTTTTACCACACACATATAGTTGCATGTTCACTGCGGATAAAAGGTCTAGCAATTCAAACACCGTCCATTGCCGCTGTGACCCCATTATGTAATTCAAATCAATAAGAAAAATCAAGTAGATCCCACATAGCTTATTATCACCAACCGTGTGAGATGTAGTACAAAATATCCCGGAGCCCCGTCGGTGTATAGTATGCCTATGGCTTACGCGAGAAGGTGCGTCAGCTACAGTCCATAGCCGACGTGTCAAGCACACTAGCTCGCTCCCCAAATACTCCCGCCTCTGCATCTCTCGCAATCTCGAAATTATTACTGCCTCGTAATCTCGAAAATATCTACCGCCTAGAAGGTTTTAATGTTTGATAGCACACCATTAGTATGTGCAGACCGTGTGCGATGTCTATTACTCCTGCTCTGCTTCAGTCCCTTAATTCAAATTTTCAGTAGCCCCGCCATTTTACTCCCGCCTCTGCATCCCTTGCAATCTCAACATAATCTGCTCACCCTTGATCAAAATATTTAGTAGCCCCGCCTTGTTACTCCCACCTAGTAAAATTTTCAGTTGCCGCAGTATTTCCTCAAACACCACCTTGCCCCCCCCCCCCGCCCCCTTCACACACACCACACACTCCCCAAAACCTCCGCTCACACAAACCTCGAAACCATTGGTAGGTCACCGCCGTCGCCGGCACTGATACATCTCCAATGTATCTATAATTTTTTATTGTCCCATGTTGTTATATTATCAATCTTGGATATTTTATAATCATTTTATAGTCATTTTATATCATTTTTTGGTACTAACCTATTGACATAGTGCCAAGTGTCAGTTCCTGTTTTTTCCGTGTTTTTTACATCGCAGAAAATCAATATCAGATGGAGTCCAAATGCCACGAAACTTTACGGTGTTTTTTATGGAACAGAAGGAACATGTTGGGCCCTTGTTGCACCAGGGGGAGTCCCTGGGAGGGGACAACCCACCAGGGTGCACCAGGAGGCCCAGGCCCGCCCTAGTGGGTTGTGCCCACCTCGGGTGCCCCCCGGACCGCCTCTTTTCTCTATAAATACCCCAATATTCCAGAAACCCTAGGGGAGTCGACGAAATATTCATCCAGCCACCGAAGGGTCCAGAATCACCAGATCCAATCTAGACACCATCTCAGATGGGGTTCACCACCTCCATTGGTGCCTCTCCGATGATGCGTGAGTAGTTCTTTGTAGACCTTCGGGTCCGTAGTTAGTAGCTAGATGGCTTTCTTTCTCTCGCTGAATTCTCAATACAATGGTCTCTCGGAGATCCATATGATGTAACTCTTTTGCGGTGTGTTTGTTGGGATCCGATGAACTTTGAGTTTATGATCAATCATATCTTATTATATCCATGAAAGTTATTTGAGTTTCTTTGATCTCTTATATGCATGATCTCTTATAGCCTCGTATTTCTTCTCTGATATTTGGGTTTTGTTTGGCCAACTTGATCTATTTATCTTGCAATGGGAAGAGGTGCCCGGTAGTGGGTTCGATCTTACGGTGCTTGATCCCAGTGACAGAAAGGGAAACAACACGTATGTATCGTTGCTACTAAGGATAAAAGGATGGGATCTATATATATGCAATAGATAAACGGATCTTGTCTACATCATGTCATTGTTCATATTGCATTACTCTGTTTTGCCATGAACTTAATACACTAGATACATGCTGGATAGCGGTCGAGGTGTGGAGTAATAGTAGTAGATGCAGGCAGGAGTCGGTCTACTAATCTTGGACGTGATGCTTATGTAATGATCATTGCATGGATATCGTCATAATTATTTGAGGTTCTATCAATTGCCGAACAGTAATTTGTTTACCCATCGTTTGCTATCTTTCTCGAGAGAAGCCACTAGTGAAACCTAAGGCCCTTGGGCCTTCCTTCTCATATATTTGCTTGTGATCTACTTTTCCTTTGCATTTTTATTCAGAACTATTAAACCAAAAATAAATAATTTGCTGCACTTCATTTTATTTACGATCTCTTATTTCAATCTATTACAAATTTCTGGCAACGTTACCCGAAAGGGATTGACAACCCCTTTAACATGTCAGGTTGCGAGGTGTTGTTATTTGTGTGTAGCTGATGTTTATGTTGTGTTGCTTGGTTCTCCTACTGGTTCGCTAACCTTGGTTTAATCACTAAGGGAAATACCTACCTTCGCTGTGCTACATCATCCCTTCCTCTTTGGGGAAATACCGACGTAGTCCTAGCAGACAGGAGCTTTCTGGCGCTATAGTTAGGGAGCAATCAGGCGCCTCCATCCTCAGCCTCTGCCTGTGTGCCGGGGAGCTCGAGGAGCCAATGGCCAAAATGAGGTTTATGCCTTTTCACCCAACGTCGGCAAGGTGGCTGCCGAGGTGTCCCCGTCGTCCTTCGTGGGCTCGATCTGCCGTCGCCGGTCCCTCGATCCACCCGCCGCCGCGCCCCTACGCCAGTTTGAGGACTTCCCCATCCTCCCTCAGACCTGGCCACCGATGAGGTCCTACCTCAGGGTCCGGCAGTGGCTATGGGTGATGTGGGTCACCGAGATTACAGATCGGGAGACCCACACCCACCGGTGGCTCGATAGCTTCCACACGGCCAAGCTCGTGGCCATGGAGTTCGACCGCTGGTAGGTCCGCTACCACGGCACGGCGGTTAGGCTCAATTTCCCCTTCGGCACATGTCCGGTTGACCTCGTTTCGCCGGAGCCAGGGGTGGTGAGCTCGGCTATGGCGCGGGAGGACCGTGAGGCATGGGAGCGCCTCGAGGCTGAGGCCGCTGACGAGGCTTGCATGTAAGAGCTCCGTCGGCAGCATCCGGAGCTTGTGCAGGCGGAGCGGGCGATCTTTGCCGGTATGGGGGCGGCGAGGTTATCACGCTCTCCTCCGATGACGAGGTCGAAGGTGGCGAGGATGGCAGCACGGAGGGTGGGGAGGTTATCGCGCTCTCCTTTGATGACAAGGTCGAAGGCGGCGGCGACAACGGCACGGAGGGCATCGAGGTGGGCCCCGAGGACGAGGAGATCGATGTCGACGAGTGGAAGAGTGCCTTCCCCAACGACCCCGACGACGGCACCGGCCCGGACCCGGTTCGCGGCACACCGTACATGACGAGGAAGGATTGGCTCGACCTCTACTTCGATCGAAAGGAGTTTAGCTTAGTTTAAATTTATGTTTTATGTTCGGTTATGCAAAACTATCTAAGTTTATGTTTGAAGGCATGCTACTTTCGGTTGAACCTGCTTTGAACTTGATCAAATTGAAGCTTACAACGTTAAGTTTTGGGGATCGACTAGAAAAGGCCAAAAATTACTGAAGTATATATATATATCCACTAAGGGTTTTAGTCCTTTAACTTTTAAAGGATCGGCTAGAGATGGCCTTATGACTTGTTTATTTAAGTTCTTCACAATGTGATACTCTAAATGTGCAATTATTTGTCGTGCAGTTCAATTTCATCAATAACAGTTTCAACAATACCACTATGAATTACGATATTTGGTTGCTGTTAAGGATATTGCAGTTAACATGCCTTTTCATTTTTTAACAATAACTAGTGTACTTTAGACCTGCACAATACCAATTTGAATGACTATTTTCTTGTTTTTAAATGTTATGCCTGATGTAGTTAACACACCTTTCCACTTCTTGTTTTGCTTAACTAGCGTGCTTAAGACTGCACACTGAAGCTATCATTTGTAGATTATGTTGTCTACCATGGATATATTAGGTTGATGTTTACCTTTTGTGCTTAACATGCCTTTATATGTACTCATGCATGACAATATTGAGAACAATGTTGTTTTCCATCGAGGTTATTTTCATCACATTGCTTGTATGTACTCACTGTTCAGGATATCGGTAGCTGGTACCATATAGCCTGGCGCTGATAAGGGATTAATCATCGAATCGGACATTTCATGAATATATATGTAACCCATTTATCAATAAGTTAACTAGGGCCATATTTAATATATCTGAGGCTACATAGCAACATACATTGTACTGAATGACCAAATATGCAATCCCAGGCTACATAGCAACAAGGAAGAGTGTTACCTTAATGTTTTGATGATGTCTAGATATACATGTAATAAAATCTTATATAATGGGATGGAGGGAGTGTTGTACTACATCATTTTTCAATTGTTGTTTAGCTTCTAAAGTTAACTTGGTGCTTTTAGCTACATATATCATTGCCAAAGTTCCAGACTTCAACCCTTTCTAGGGCAATGAGATATTCATGAACCAGCATCAAGTGAGGAAACTGATAAAGATTGTTATTAAAATGGGTCCAAAGACGTTAATCGAACTATTTTTTTACACTTTATGCAAGACAACAGTGAACTACAAGATGGTAAGTAAGAACCATGTAGCCTTCTTTTTACTGCCCGTAATGAGTTGTGTTAGATGACAATGTCTGAATCTTTTTTCCTTTGCAGTGAATCCTGAAGCAGTTTACTCAAGATTACCTCTCAAACTACATGATTGGCGGCCAGTGATGGCAGCTGGACTACGTCGGTATTTCCCCGGAGAGGGAGGGATGATGTAGCACAGAGACGGTAGAGTATTTCCCTCAGTTATGAAACCAAGGTATCGAACCAGTAGGAGAACCAAGCAACACAATGTAAGCAGCACCTGCACACAAATAACAACACCTCGCAACCCGGCGTGTTAAAGGGGTTGTCAATCCCTTTCACGTACGGCACCAGAAATTGGCAAGTTGACGGGAGAAAGGTTGTAAATATTGATAGACCAAACGCCAAATAAAATAAAGTGCAACAAGGTATTTTTGTATTTTGGTTTAATAGATCTGAAGATAAAAGCAAGGAAAAAGTAGATCACAAAGGCAAATATATGAGAAATAAGACCCGGGGGCCGTAGGTTTCACTAGTGGCTTCTCTCGAGAAAAATAGCAAATGGTGGGTGAACAAATTACTGTTGGGCAACTGATAGAACTTCAAATAATTATGATGATATCCAGGCAATGATCATTACATAGGCATCACGTCCAAGATTAGTAGACCGACTCCTGCCTGCATCTACTACTATTACTCCACACATCGACCGCTATCCAGCATGATTCTAGTGTATTAAGTTCATGGAAAAAATGGAGTAATGCAATAAGAACGATGATATGATGTAGACAAGATCTGTTTATCTATATGGTGGTAGATATAGATCTCGTCTTTTATCCTTAGTGGCAACGATACATACGTGTCGGTTCCCTTTCTGTCACTCGGATCAAGCACCGTAAGATCAACCCCACTACCGGGCACCTCTTCCCATTGCAAGATAAATAGATCGAGTTGGCCAGACAAAACCCAAATATCAGAGAAGAAATACGAGGCTATAAGAGATCGCGTATAAAAGAGATCAAAGAAACTCATATACTTTCATGGATATAAAAACATAGATATGATCATAAACTCAAAGTTCATCGATCCTAACAAACATACCACAAAAGAGTTGCATCATATGGATCTCCAAGAGACCATTGTATTGAGGATCAAGAGAGAGAGATGAAGCCATCTAGCTACTAACTACGGACCCGAAGGTCTACAAAGGACTACATACGCACCATCGGAGAGGCACCAATGGAAGTGGTGGACCCCTCCGTGATGGTGTTTAGATTGGATCTGGTGTTTCTGGACTCTGCGGCGGCTAGATGAATATTTCGTTGACTCCCCTAGGGTTTTGGGATTTTGGGGGTATTTATAGAGCAAAGAGGCGGTCCAGGGGCACCCGAGGTTGTGCATCCCCTCGGGGCACCTCCCAGGTGCAACCAAGGCCCATTACCTTCCTTCTAGCCCATAAAAAATCATCATAAAGTTTTGTGCCATTTGGACTCCGTTCGATATTGATTTCATGTGATGTAAAAAACATGGAAAAAATAGGAACTGACATTGGGCATTATGTCAATAGGTAAGTACCAAAAAATGATATAAAATGACTATAAAATGATTATAAAACATCCAAGATTGATAATAAAACAGCATGGAACAATCAAAAATTATAGATACATTGAAGATGTATCAGCATCCCCAAGCTTAACTCCTACTCGTCCTCGAGTAGGTAAGTGATAAAAACAAGAATTTTCGATGTGGAGTGTTGTTCATCAAGTCATATCATATTCTTTTCTTTATAGCATGGACATTTGGACTTTCATATGATTAAAGCAATAGTATAGTTTTGACATAATAATTTAGATACTCAAGCATATCAACAAGCAACCATGTCTTCCAAAATACCAATGATAAAATAAGTTATCCCTAGCCCATCATGCTCAAACATTGATCCATTCATGAAACACACTCGAATATTAACTACACCCAATACTTGAGCACGATCATATTGCCTCCTAGTTGGTGCTTTTTATGTGAGAAGATGGAGACTCAAATTCCAAAATAAAAATTGCATAATAGTAAAAGAAAGTCCATTCGCAGAGGGAAGTAGGGATTTGTAGAGGTGCCAGAGCTCAAAGCAAAAAATTTGAGATAAAAACATTTTGGGAGGTGTATCCATCCCACCAACGAAAATGACTTAGAGTTCCGAACACTTTCCATGCTAGATATGCCATAGGCGGTTCCCTAATAGAAAATAAAGTTTATTCCTTTTTCCACCATAACTTTCACTTTCCATGGCTAGTTGTATCCACGGGTGCCCTCCATACCAACTTTCCAAGGAATTTATTATTAGACAACATAAAGTAAATTCATATTTGTTTTTGCATTTCTGGATTGGGCATCCCTAATACCTTTGCCTTACTCTCGTGCAATGACAAGTGAATAAACACTCATCTTGAGAATAGCACATCTAGCATGGAAAAAAATAGCCACCTGTTACTGTTCCGCGAGCGAAACAAACACACAAAAGATAAGTTTATTTTGAAAATTAGAAATGGCACATGCAAATTTGCTTAGAACGGCAAAAGAATACTGCATATAGGAAGATATAGTAGACTCATGTGGCAAAACTGGTTTAAAGGATTTTGGATGCACAAGTAGAGGTCATACTTAGTGCAAAATGAAGGCTAGCAAAAGATTGGGAAGCGAACAACCAAGAAACGAATAATCTCATAAGCAAGCATTAAGCATAATTAACACCGAATAATGCACCACAAGTAGGATACCATTTTCATTGCATGACTATTGACTTTCGTGCATGCACATGGAATCACAAACCTTAACACCAATATTCCTACTAAAGCACAATTACTCATCAACATAACTCACATATCACATCATCATATCTCAAAACTATTACTAAGAATCAAGTTTATTTTGTCCAATGATCTTCATGACATTTTCTTTACTTTATCCTTCTTGGATATCTATCACTTTGGGACTAATTTTCATGAGTTGTTTTTCATAAGCTCAAACAAATATGAGTGAAGATCATGAGCATAACAAATTTTTATTTCTCTCAAAATAATTTAAGTGAAGAAAGAGAGAATTTCTTCAAAAATAACAAAGCACACCGTGAAAAAGATATAAGTGAAGCACTAGAGCAAGTCCTAGCTCATAAAAGATTTAAGTGAAGCATAGAGAGCAATTCTAACAACTCATGAAATAATTTTGGCTCTCTCAAATAGGTGTGTCTAGCAAGGATTGATAACTTAAAACACAAAAAAACAAGCAAAGACACATATCATACAAGACACTCCAAGCAAAACACATATCATGTGACAAATAAAAATATAGTCTCAAGTAAAATACCGATAGTTGTTGGAAGAAAGAGGGGATGCCACTAGGGGGCATCCCCAAGCTTAGTTGGTTGCTCATTCTTGGAAAATAGCTTGGGATGTCGGGGCATCCCCAAGCTTAGGCTCTTACATCCTTCCTTCATCCATCATAAGATAACCCAAAGCTTGAAAACTTCAATCACGCAAAACTCAACAAAGCCTTCGTGAGGTCCATTAGTATGAGAATAATAAACCACTATTATAAGTGTTGTATCAAACCAATTCATATTTTGTTTTTTGTATTATATCTACTGTATTCCAACTTTTCAATGGCAAAAAATCATCAAAGAAAACCATAGAGCCATCAAAATAAGCACACAACACAAAGAAAACAGAATCTGTCAAAACAGAACAGTCTGTAGCAATCTGACTATTTCGAATACTTATGTAACTCCAAAAACACTGAAAAATTACGACGACCTGAGAAATTTGTATATTGATCTACTGCAAGTGGAATGGGTATTTTATCGCTCTCTGGTAAAAGATGAAATTAATTTCGTAAGCGCAAACTTTCTATTTTTTTCAGCAAGATCAAACAACTATTCACAAAGAAGATCCTAAAGGCTTTACTTGGCACAAACAATAATGAAAACATAAAAAAACACAATTATAACAGTAGAATAATTGTGCTAACACACAAGAACAGGAAGCAAAAAACAAAAATAAATGTTATTCATTGGGTTGCCTCCCAACAAGCGCTATAGTTTTACGCCCTTAGCTAGGCATATAGCAAGGATCTAAGTTTTGTCATCCTTGTTCCTTGAAAAGAAAAGAGAACACTTTCTATCTATGGCATTTAATTTTCTATCTTGTGAAAGCACATGGCCATTGATAGCAGAAGAAAGATTAAGCATGTTGCGAAAATTCGTATATAAACTAGCCTTCATCTCTTTAATTATATTATTTTGATAAAAGCACATAAGAGTAGTTGATTCAACATTTTCTCCTTCAGGGTGCCCAAATATGGCTTTCATGTTCTCATAAGTATCAACGACATCCCCTTCAAGAAAACCGTTTTCAAATATAGAATCTAAAACTTGCTTGAAAGAAGAAGGTAAACCATCATAAAAACTTTTCAAGTATATCTCTATCTGGTATTGGGCACATAGCTAGCTCGAATTCTCAACAACCTATCCCAAGCATCTTTCAAAGATTCATCAAGTAAGTAGCGAAAAATTTCGGGATCATCTTCATC
Source organism: Triticum aestivum (assembly GCF_018294505.1). Lineage (NCBI taxonomy): Eukaryota > Viridiplantae > Streptophyta > Magnoliopsida > Poales > Poaceae > Triticum > Triticum aestivum. The sequence continues at coordinate 211,037,483 of NC_057812.1, forward strand.
ACAATGGTTAAGATATTCCTTAACAACCTCGGTAGATCCTTCCATAGCATCATTGTTTATGAGCTTGGAGAGGACAGAGGGGCTATCCAAAATATTATGACTCGGGAGAAAACCCTTAGCTCTTTCAAGATCAGACATGGCGAGAAATGGTGAACGAAAAAGATAGGCAAATAAAACGGCAAATTTTTGTGAAGTAAATGGAGAATAATGTAAATTGCGAGGAGATGAGATTTATGATTAGGAACCTGGTTATGTTGAAGATCCTCCCCGAGAACGGCGCCAAAAAGTCTCCTTGATGGCAGCTGGAACAACATCGGTATTTCCCCGGAGAGGGAGGGATGATGTAGCAGAACGGCGGTAAAGTATTTCCCTCAGTTATGAAACCAAGGTATCGAACGAGTAGGATAACCAAGCAACACAACGTAAGTAGCACCTGCACACAAATAACAACACCTCGCAACCCGACGTGTTAAAGGGGTTGTCAATCCCTTTCGGGTAATGGTGCCAGAAATTGGCAAGTTGACGGGAGAAAGGTTGTAAATATTGATAGATCGAACACCAAATAAAATAAAATGCAGCAAGGTATTTTTGTATTTTTGATTTAATAGATCTGAAAATAAAAGCAAGGAAAAAGTAGATCACAAAGGCAAATATATGAGAAATAAGACCCGGGGGCCGTAGGTTTCACTAGTGGCTTCTCTCGAGAAAAATAGCGAACGGTGGGTGAACAAATTACTGTTTGGCAATTGATAGAACTTCAAATAATTATGACAATATCCAGTAAATGATCATTACATAGGCATCACGTCCAAGATTAGTAGACCGACTCCTGCCTGCATCTACTACTATTACTCCACACATCAACCGCTATCCAGCATGCATCTAGTGTATTAAGTTCATGGAAAAAATGGACTAATGCAATAAGAACGATGACATGATGCAGACAATATCCGTTTATCTATATGGCGGTAGATATAGATCTCGTCTTTTTATCCTTAGTGGCAACGATACATACGTCTCGGTTCCCTTTTTGTCACTGGGATCAAGCACCATAAGATCGAACCCACTACCGGGCACCTATTCCCATTGCAAGATAAATAGATCGAGTTGGCCAGACAAAACCCAAATATCGGATAAGAAATACGAGGCGATAAGAGATCACACATAAAAGAGATCAAAGAAATTCAAATACTTTCATGGATTTAAAAACATAGATATGATCATAAACTCAAAGTTCATCGATCCCAACAAACACACCGCAAAAGAGTTACATCATATGGATCTCCAAGAGACCATTGTATTGAGGATCAAGAGAGAGACATGACGCCATCTAGCTACTAACTACGGACCCGAAGGTCTACAAAGAACTACTCACGCATCATCAAAGAGGCACCAATGGAAGTGGTGAACCCCTCTCTGATGGTGTTTAGATCGGATCTAGTGTTTCTGGACTCTACGGTGGCTGGATGAATATTTCGTCGACTCCCCTAGGGTTCTGGGATTTTTGTGGTATTTATAGAGCAAAGAGGCGGTCCGGGGGGCACGCGAGGTGGGCACAACCCACCGGGGCGCTCCAGGGTCTCCTGGCGCACCCTGGTGGGTTGTGCCCCCCTCGGGTACCCCCCAGGTGCAACCAGGGCCCATTGCCTTCCTTCTGGCCCATAAAAAATCATCGTAATGTTTCGTGCTATTTGGACTCCGTTTGATATTGATTTCCTGTGATGTAAAAACATGGAAAAAAAACAGGAACTGGCACTGGGCACTATGTCAATAGGTTAGTACCAAAAAATGATATAAAATGACTATAAAATGATTATAAAACATCCAAGATTGATAATAAAATAGCATGGAATAATCAAAAATTATAGATACGTTCGAGACATATCAGCCGGCCATCACAAGGGGTTGGACTAGAGTCCTGCATGCCTTCTGCATCCAGGAGAGCACAATAGGGCCATTCCGCTTCACCTCGTTTAGCAACCAGAATGTCTGTCACCTCTTTCTTTACCATCTGTAATACTACAAGTATAGAACCTTGATTTATTATTCTTTACTTGGTGCTTATGTAATTCTTAAACATATGTACCTATGGATCGAATAATGCATTGGTTGTTTGAACATGATGGATATGAATAAAGCTAAAGCCTACTTCCAAGTTTAAATTAGGTACAATTTTAAATAGAAGCAATTAAATTAGGGAGAAATTAGGGTGTGCAGGTCATTATGGCGCACACGGTTAATAAAGCACATCATGTGCGATATACATCATAATCTGACACGGTTCACGAAGAGGAAACGTGTGTAACAATGCACACAGTTGCCATTTTCAAAGCGTGTGTTATGTCAGACATTATCGCATATGGTGCGGGAAAAGTAAATGTGTGTGATTGTCTACCTATCATATACGATTTATAATCATGAACTGTTTGTGATGTGCCAGGATCGTAAAACTCCCGTGCCTAGAATCTACCTGGATTTAGGTAAAACCACAAAACTCCGACTGCAATGGCAATGCGAGCATAAACGAGTAGCAAGGATGAAGCATTTGGGATATTCGAGATATCAGAAATGGCTATATAGGGACAACTGTATGCATCAAGGCTCCGACGGTTTCTGGGTCGTGTGGGAAGGACCCCCTATCACCGTCACTCGTGTGAGATATATTGCCATGCAACTTTCCATCATTCTGTTCATCATGACATAGCCATTATTGGCATATTGCTTATCATGATCATGTAGTTGACATATTATTTGTGGCAAAGCCACCATTCATAATTCTTTCATACATGTCACTCTTGATTCATTGCATATCCCGGTACACCGCCGGAGGCATTCATATGGAGTCATCTTTTGTTCTAGTATCGAGTTGTAATAATTGAGTTGTAGATAAATAGAAGTGTGATGATCATCATTTTCTAGAGCATTGTCTCAAGTGAGGAAAATAAATAAAAAAGAGAAAAGGCCATAAAAAAGAAGGCCCAAAAAAGGAAAAAATGAGAGAAAAAGAGAGAAGGGACAATGTTACTATCCTTTGCCACACTTGTGCTTCAAAGTAGCACCTTAATCTTCATGTTAGAGAGTCTCTTGTTTTGTCACTTTCATATACTAGTGGGAATTTCTCATTATAGAACTTTGCTTGTATATTCCAACAATGGGCCTCCTCAAGTGCCCTAGGTCTTCGTGAGCAAGCAAGTTGGATGCACACCCACTAGTTTCTTTTGTTGAGCTTTCATACATTTATAGCTCTAGTGCATCCGTTGCATGGCAATCCCTACTCCTTGCATTAACATCAATTGGTGGGCATCTCCATAGCCCATTGATTAGCCTCGTTGATGTGAGACTTTCTCCTTTTTTTGTCTTCTCCACATAACCCCCTCATTATATTCTATTCCACCCATAGTGCTATGTCCATGGGTCGCGCTCATATATTGCGTGAAAGTTTATAGGGTTGAGATAACTAAAGCATGAAACAATTGCTTGGCTTGTCATCGGGGTTGTGCATGATGAGAGCATTCTTGTGTGACGATAATGAAACATGACTAAACCATATGATTTTGTAGGGATGAACTTTCTTTGGCCATGTTATTTTGAGAAGACATAATTGCTTAGTTAGTATGCTTGAAGTATTATTATGTCAATATGAACTTTTGTCTTGAATCTTTCAGATCTGAATATTAATACCACAATTAAGAAGAATTACATTAAAATTATGCCAAGTAGCACTCCGCATCAAAAATTCTGTTTTTATCATTTACCTACTCGAGGACGAGCAGGAATTAAGCTTGGGGATGCTTGATATGTCTCCAACGTATCTATAATTTTTGATTGCTCCATGCTATATTATCTACTGTTTTGGACAGTAGTTGGGCTTTATTATCCACTTTTATATTATTTTTGGGACTAACCTATTAACCGGAGGCCCAGCCCAGAATTGTTGTTTTTTGCCTATTTTAGGGTTTCGAAGAAAAGGAATATCAAACGGACTCCAAACAGAATGAAACCTTCGGGAACGTGATTTTCTCAACGAACAAGACCCGGGAGACTTGGACCCTATGTCAAGAAACAAGAGAGGAGGCCACGAGGTAGGGGGCATGCCCTCCACCCTCGTGGGCCCCATGTTGCTCCACCGACATACTCCTTCCTCCTATATATATCCACGTACCCCCAAACGATCAAATACTGAGCCAAAACCCTAATTCCAAAGCCGTAACTTTCTGTATCCATGAGATGCCATCTTGGGGCCTGTTCCGGAGCTCCGCCGGAGGGGGCATCGATCATGGAGGGCTTCTACATCAACACCATAGCCCCTCCGATGAAGTGTGAGTAGTTTACCTCAGACCTACGGGTCCATAGTTAGTAGATAGATGGCTTCTTCTCTCTTTTCGGATCTCAATACAATGTTCTCCCCCTCTCTTGTGGAGAACTATTTGATGTAATCTTCTTTTTGCGGTGTGTTTGTTGAGATCGATGAATTGTGGGTTTATGATCAAGTCAATCTATGAAAAATATTTGAATCTTCTCTGAATTCTTTTATGTATGATTGGTTATCTTTGCAAGTCTCTTCGAATTATCAGTTTGGTTTGGCCTACTAGATTGATCTTTCTTGCAATGGGAGAAGTGCTTAGCTTTGGGTTCAATCTTGCGGTGTCATTTCCTGGTGACAGTAAGGGCAGCAAGGCACGTATTGTATTGTTGCCATCGAGGATAACAAGATGGAGTTTTCTTCATATTGCATGAGTCTATCCCTCTACATCATGTCATCTTGCTTAAGGCGTTACTCTGTTTTTAACTTAATACTCTAGATGCATGCTGGATAGCGGTCGATGAGTGGAGTAATAGTAGTAGATGCAGGCAGGAGTCGGTCTACTTGTCTCGGACGTGATGCCTATATACATGATCATGCCTAGATATTCTCATAATTATGCTCAGTTCTGTCAATTGCTCAACAGTAATTTGTTCACCCACCATAGAATACTTATGCTCTCGAGAGAAGCCACTAGTGAAACCTATGGCCCCCGGGTCTATCTTTATCATATTGTTCTCCTACTACTTTGCTATTTACTTTGCCTTTATTTTACTTTGCATCTTTATCACGAAAATACCAAAAAAATTATCTTTATCATATCTATCAGATCTCACTCTCGTAAGTGGCCTTATAGGGATTGACAACCCCTATTTGCATTGGTTACGAGGATTTATTTGTTTTGTGCAGGTACGAGGGACTCACGCGTAGCCTCCTACTGGATTGATACCTTGGTTCTCAAAAACTGTGGGAAATAATTACGCTACTTTGCTGCATCATCCCTTCCTCTTTGGGGAAAACCAATGCAGTGCTCAAGAGGTAGCAATGCACCTGTGAAGTTTGCACCATGTCTTGATGTGAGAAAGGGCAATGCACGATGCCGTAGAGGCTAGTAAATTGCAAAAAGGTAGGGGTGCGTATAATCCATGGACTCACATTAGTCATAAAGAACTCATATACTTATTGCAAAAAGTTTATTAGCGCTCTAAGCAAAGTACTACTACACATGCCCCAAGGGGGGTAGATTGGTAGGAAAAGACCATCGCTCATCCCCGACCGCCACTCATAAGGAAGACAATCAATAATAAATCATGCTCCAACATCATAGCATAACGGGAGACTATATGTGCATGCTTCGGGAATCGCAAACCTTAACACCAATATTCTTACTAACTAAAACCGTTTACTAGTACCTCCCACATATTACATATCTATATCGCAAAACCATTGCAAGGAATCAAACATATCATATTCAGTGATCCATAAGTTCTATGTAGTATTTTATGACTAACCAAGGAATTGACCAATTCCTGTTGACTCTCTAAATAGATATAAGTGAAGCATGAGAGTTTAATTCTTTCTAAAAAAAGACCATGCTCTAATAAACACTGGTGCGCGTCGGTCCTCAACAAACGGTTTTTAACCCCTTTCCACGACGGCATTTGGAACCGTCCCAAGTGAGTGTGGGCGATAGGGGGGTCCTTCCACACGACCCAGAAATCATCGGGGATAGGCCCTCCTGGGACCCAGGCTGGGGCCGTGTGCAATCGGGTGAGGCATCGAAACCCAATCATTTCCGTAGGTATGTACATCCCACGCGGTAATCCGAGAAAATCATTTCCGTAGGTATGTACATCCCACACGGTGAATTACAGAAAAACATTTCCGTTCGTATGTATATCACACATAGTCAATCCAAGGAATACATTTTTGTTCTTATGTACATCCCACACAGTCAATCCAGGGAAAACGTTTCCGTTCGTACGTATATCCCACACGGTTTTATTTGTAGGCTCGTGTGTGAAAGGTGTAACTATCACACACGGTCTGCCTTGGTTAACTGTTTGCTTTTATCAACTATATCACACATGATTTGATGAAGAAAATTGTGTGGCATTGGGCTATCCATCGCAAGCGCTTTTACTGCTAGAACCGTTTGCAAAGGTCCATGGCACATTTAGTAGGTTTATTAGTTTACAATTAATAATTCCAGTATTACATAAATTCCCAATTTGTATCGAATAGCTATTTGCCAATTTCATATCAGGCACATAAATATATTATAACATCACAGTACGGTAGCTACATGAAAACAGCACGGTACAACATATAGCTAGTTCAACTTCATAAGAACAATATATTCATTTCCCTAATCAAGATCATCCAGACTCATCTTATCCACCTCTGCTTTCAGTTCAGTAAGAACCTGTTTTGCACGGGCCAAATGGGAAAGTGCCTCCTCCTTCGCCTAGTTAACAAATTACTGTCGAGTAGACCGAAACGATTCTGCGTCTACTACTATTACTCCACACAGGCATCACGTCCGTGTCAAATTACTGTCGAGCAATTGATAGAAAAGAGCATAGTTATGATAATATCTAGGCATGATCATGAACATAGGCATCACGTCCGTGTCAAGTAGACCGAAACGATTCTGCGTCTACTACTATTACTCCACACATCGACCGCTATCCAGCATGCATCTAGAGTATTAAATTCATAAGAAGAGAGTAACACATTAGGCAAGATCACATGTTGTAGAGGGATAAACTCAAGAAATATGATATAAACCCCATCTTTTTATCCTCAATGGCAACAATACAATACGTGCCTTGCTGCCCCTGCTATCACTAGGAAAGTACACCGCAAGATTGAACCCAAAGCTAAGCACTTCTCCCATTGCAAGAAAGATCAATCTAGTAGGCCAAACCAAACTGATAATTCGAAGAGACTTGCAAAGATATCAAATCATGCATATAAGAATTAAGAGAAGAATCAAATATTGTTCATAGATAATCTTAATCATAAACCCACAATTCATCACATCTCGGCAAACACACCGCAAAAAGAATTACATCGAATAGATCTCCAAGAACATCGAGGAGAACTTTGTATTGAGATCCAAAAAGAGAGAAGAAGCCATCTAGCTAATAACTATGGACCCGAAGGTCTGAGGTAAACTACTCACACATCATCGGAGAGGCTATGGTCTTGATGTAGAAGCCCTCCGTGATCGAACCCCCCTCTGGCAGATCACCGGAAAAGGGCCCTAGATGGGATCTCACGGGTACAAAAGGTAGCAGCGGTGGAAAAGTGGTTTCGTGGCTCCCTTGGATGTTTTCAGGGTATAAGATTATATATAGGTGAAAGAAGTAGGTCGCCGGAGCTGCGAGGGGGCCATGAGGGTGGGGGGCGTGCCGCCCTACCTCATGGCCGCCTCACTGCTTCCTTGACCTCCACTCGAAGTCTCCTGGATTGTGTTTGTTCCAAAAAAAGATCCTCTTGAAGGTTTCATTCTGTTTGATATTCCTTTTCTGTGAAACACTAAAATACGCAAAAAAATAGCAATTTGCACTGGCCTTCGATTAATAGGTTCGTTGCAAAAATAATATAAAAGTGCATAATAAAGCCCATTAAACATCCAAAACAGATAACATAATAGCACGGAATAATAAAAAATTATAGATACGTTGGAGACATATCAAGCATCCCCAAGCTTAATTCCTGCTCGTCCTCGAGTAGGTAAATGACAAAGACATAATTTTTGATGTGGAATGCTACCTAACATAATTTTTAATGTAGTTCTCTTTATTACGGCATGAATGTTTTGATCCAAAATATCCTAGACAAAAGTTTAATATTGACATAAAAATAATAATACTTCGAGCATGCTAACCAAGCAATTATGTCTTATCAAAATAACATAGCCAAAGAAAGCTTATCCCTACAAAATCATATGGCCATGCTTCATTTTCGTCACACAAAATGCTCCCATCATGCACAACCCCGATGACAAGCCAAGCAATTGTTTCACTTTAGCCTTTTCAAACTCTTTCAACTTTCACGCAATATATGAGCGCGAGCCATGGACATAGCACTATGGACGGAATAGAATATGATGATTGAGGTTGTGTGAGAAGACAAAAGGGAAGAAAGTCTCACATTGACGCGGCTAATCGACGGGCTATGGAGATGACCATCAATTGATGTCAATGCAAGGAATAGGGATTGCCATGCAACAGATGCACTAGAGCTTTAAATATATGAAAGCTCAACAAAAGAAACTAAGTGGGTATGCATCCAACTTGCTTGCTCACGAAGACCTACGGCATTTTGAGGAAGCCCATTATTGTAATATACAAGCCAAGTTCTATAATGAAAAATTCCCACTAGTATATGAATGTGACAAAATAGGAGACTCTCTATCATGAAGATCATGGTGCTACTTTGAAGCACAAGTGTGGAAAAGGATAGTAACATTGCCCATTCTCTCTTTTTCTCTCATTTTTCTCTCTCTCTTTTTTCAAAGAACTTTCCTCACATGGGACAATGCTCTAATAATGAAAATCATCCCACTTTTATTTACTTACAACTCAAGAATTACAACTCGATACTTAGAACAAAATATGACTCTATGTGAATGCCTCGAGCGGTGTACCGGGATATGCAATGAATCAAGAGTGACATGTATGAAAGAATTATGAAGGTGGCTTTGCCACAAATACGATGTCAACTACATGTTCATGCAAGTCAATATGACAATGATGGAGCGTGTCATAATAAACGGAACGGTGGAAAGTTGCATGGCAATATATGTCGGAATGGCTATGGAAATGCCATAATAGGTAGGTATGGTGGCTGTTTTGAGGAAGATATAAGGAGTCTTATGTGTGATAGAGCGTATCATATCACGGGGTTTGGATGCATCGGCGAAGTTTGCACCAACTCTCAAGGTGAGAAAGGGCAATGCACGGTACTGAAGAGGCTAGCAATGATGGAAGGGTGAGAGTGCGTATAATCCATGGACTCAACATTAGTCATAAAGAACTCACATACTTATTGCAAAAATATACAAGTCATCAAAACCAAGCACTACGCGCATGCTCCTAGGGGGATAGATTGGTAGGAAAATACCATCGCTCGTCCCTGACCGCCACTCATAAGCAAAGCAATCAAAGAACACCCCATGCTTCAAATTTGTCACACAACGTTTACCATACGTGCATGCTATGGGACTTGCCAACTTCAACACAAGTGTTTCTCAATTCCACAATTACTCAACTAGCACAACTCTAATATTACCATCTTTATATCTCAAAACAACTATCAAGTATCAAGCTTCTCACAACATTTAATGGACTCTATATGAAAGTTTTTATTACACCTATCCTGGATGTCTATCATATTAGGACCAATTTCATAACCAAAGAAAATTACCATGCTGTTTTAAAAGACTCTCAAAATAATATAAGTGAAGCATGAGAGATCAATAATTTCTATAAAATAAAACCACCACCGTGCTCTAAAAAGGTATAAGTGAAGCACTAGAGCAAAATTATCTAGCCCAAAAGATATAAGTGAAGCACATAGAGTATTCTAATAAATTCCGATTCATGTGTGTGTCTCCCAAAAGGTGTGTACCACAAGTATGATTGTGGTAAACTAAAAGCAAAGACTCAAATCATAGAAGACGCTCCAAGCAAAACACATATCATGTGGTGAATAAAAATATAGCCTCAAGTAAATTTACCGATGGATGAACACGAAAGAGGGGATGCCTTCCAGGGCATCCCCAAGCTTAGGCTTTTTGTTGCCCTTGAATTTTACCTTTGGGTGCCTTGGGCATCCCCAAGCTTAGGCTCTTGCCACTCCTTGTTCCGAAATCCATCAAATCTTTACCCAAAACTTGAAAACTTCACAACACAAAACTCAATAGAAAATCTCATGAGCTCCGTTAGTATAAGAAAACAAATCACCACCTTAAGGTACTGTAATAAACTAATTATTTATTTATATTGGTGTTAAACTTACTATATTCCAACTTCTCTATGGTTCATAGCCCCCGATACTAGCCATAGATTCATCAAAATTAGCAAACAACACACGAAAAACGGAATCTGTCAAAAACATAAAAGTCTGTAGTAATATGTAGGTCTCGAATACTTCTGTAACTCCAAAAATCCTGAGAAATTAGGACGTGCTAAATAATTTGTATATTGATCTACTGCAGTTGGAATCAGTATTTTATCGCTCTCTGGTAAAAAGTGAAAAGTATTCCCGTGAGCACATACTTTCTATTTTTTAAGCAAGATCAAATAACAATAATCCAAGAAGATCCTAAAGGCTTTACTTGGCACAAACACTAATTAAAACATAAAAACACAATCATAACAGATGATAGATTATTATTTACTACTAAACAGGAACAAAAAGCAAAGAACAAAAATAAAATTGGGTTGCCTCCCAACAAGCGCTATCGTTTAACACCCCTAGCTAGGCATAAAAACAAGAATAGATCTAGGTATTGCCATCTTTGGTATGCAATCCATATGTGGCTCTCATAATAGATTCATAAGGTAATTTAATTTTCTTTCTAGGAAATTTTTCCATGCCTTTCCTTAACGGAAATTGGTATCTAATATTTCCTTCTTTCATGTCAATAATTGCACCAATCGTTCTAAGGAAAGGTCTACCAAGAATAATAGGACATGTAGGATTGCAATCTATATCAAGAACGATGAAATCTATGGGCAAATAATTCCTATTTGCAACAATAACAACATCATTAATCCTTCCCATAGGTTTCCAAATGGTGGAATCCGCAAGATGCAAATTTAAAGAACAATCATCAAATTCACGGAAACCTAGCACATCACACAAAGTTTTTGGAATCATGGAGACACTAGCACCCAAATCACATAAAGCATAGCATTCATGATCTTTAATCCTAATTTTAATAGTAGGTACCCACTCATCATAAAGTTTTCTAGGAATAGAAACTTCTAGTTCAAGCTTTTCTTTATGGGATTGCATTAAAGCATCAACGAGATGCTTAGTAAGAGCTTTGTTTTGATCATAAGCATGAAGAGAATTTAGCATGGATTGCAACAAAGAAATAGAATCTATCAAATAGCAGTTACCATAATTAAATTCCTTGAAATCCAAAATAGTGGGTTCATTGCAATGTAAAGTTTTGACCTCTTCAATCCCACTTTTACCAATTTTTGCATCAAGATCTAAAAACTCCGAATCATTGGGACGCCTTCTAACTAAATTTAACTCATCTCCAGTCCCATATTTATTAAGATTCATATTGGAAAACAAAGATTTAATAGGAGACACCCCAATCACTTTTAGATCTTCATCATTATTATCATGAAAACTAGAAGAACACGCCTTCACGAAGCAATCTTTTTTAGCACGCATCCTAGTGGTTCTTTCTTTGCACTCATCAATGGAAATTCTCATGGCTTTGAGAGACTCTTTGATATCATGCTTAGGTGGAATAGATCTAAGTATCAAAGAATCAACATCAAGAGAAATTCTATCCATGTTCCTAGCCAACTCATCAATCTTATGCAATTTTTCTTCAAGCAAAGCATTGAAATTCTTTTGCGAATTCATAAATTCTTTAACACTAGTCTCAAAATCAGAGGGCATCTTATTAAAATTTCCATAAGACTTGTTGTAGGAATTACCATAATTATTAGAGGAATTACTAGGAAACGTCCTAGAATGAAAATTTCCTCTATAAGCGTTGTTACCAAAATTGTTCCTAGCAACAAAATTCACATCCATAGATTCATTATTATTCTCAATCAAAGTGGACAAAGGAATATCATTAGGATCAGAAGAAGCACTCTTATTAGCAAATAATTTCATAAGTTCATCCATCTTTCCACTCAAAACATTAATCTCTTCTATCACATGAACTTTTTTACTAGTAGATCTTTCGGTGTGCCATTGAGAATAATTAACCATAATATTATCTAGGAGTTTAGTAGCTTCTCCTAAAGTGATTTCCGTAAAAGTGCCTCCCGTGGCCGAATCTAAAAGATTTCTTGAAGCAAAATTCAATCCAGCATAATTTTTTGTATAATCATCCAGAAATTCAAACCCTGTGTAGGGCAATTACATATCCTTAATTTCATCCTCTCCCAAGCTTGTGCAACATGCTCATGATCAAGTTGCTTAAAATTCATAATATCGTTTCTAAGAGAGATGATCTTACCCGGAGGAAAATACTTAGAGATAAAAAGCATCTTTGCACTTATTCCACGAATCAATACTATTTTTAGGCAAAGAAGAGAACCAAGTTTTAGCCCGATCTCTAAGTGAAAACTGAAATATCTTCAATTTAACAATATCATTATCCACATCTTTCCTATTTTGCATATCACATACATCAACAAAGCTGTTTAGATGGGTAGCGTCATCTTCACTAGGAAGGCCAGCAAATTGATCTTTCATGACAAGATTCAGCAAAGCAGTATTAATTTCACAAGATTCAACATCGGTAAGAGGAGCAATGAGAGTGCTAATAAAATCATTATTGTTGGTATTGGAAAATTCACATAATTTGGTATTATCTTGAGCCATTGTGACAAACAATCAATCCAACACACAATCACACAGGAGGCAAGCGAAAGGAGACGAACGGAGAAAGGGCAAACGGAAAAGAGGCGAATAAAACAGCAAGGGTGAAGTGGGGGAGAGGAAAACGACAGACAAATGGAAAATAATGTAATGCGAGGGATAAGAGTTTGTGATGGGTACTTGGTAGGTCCTGACTTGGCGTATATCTCCCCGGCAACGGTGCCAGAAATCCTCTTGCTACCTCTTGAGCATGCGTTGGTTTTCCCTTGAAGAGGAAAGGGTGATGCAACAAAGTAGTGTAAGTATTTCCCTCAGTTTTTGAGAACCAAGGTATCAATCCAGTAGGAGACTACACGCAAGTCACCTAGTACCTGCACAAAAAACAAGAACCTCGCAACCAATGCGATAAAGGGGTTGTCAATCCCTTCACGGTCACTTATGAAAGTGAGATCTGATAGAGATAATAAGATAAATATTTTTGGTATTTTTGTTGTATAGATTGAAAAGTAAAGATTGCAAAATAAATAGTAAACTAGAATTATAGATCGGAAACTTATATGATGTAAAGTAGACCCGGGGGCCATAGGTTTCACTAGTGGCTTCTCTCAAGATAGCATATATTACGGTGGGTGAACAAATTACTGGTGAGCAATAGATAGTAAAGCGCATAGTTATGATGATATCTAGGCATGATCATGAACATAGGCATCAGGTCCGTGTCAAGTAGACCGAAACGATTCTGCATCTACTACTATTACTCCACACATCGACCGCTATCCAGCATGCATCTAGAGTATTAAGTTCATAAGAACAGAGTAATGCATTAGGCAAGATGACATGATGTAGAGGGATAAACTCAAGCAATATGATATAAACCCCATCTTTTTATCCTCGATGGCAACAATACAATACGTGCCTTGCTGTCCCTATTGTCACTGGGAAAGGACACCACAAGATTGAACCCAAAGCTAAGCACTTCTCCCATTGCAAGAAATATAAATCTAGTAGGCCAAACCAAACTGATAATTCTAAGAGACTTGAAAAGATATCAAATCATGCATATAAGAATTCAGAGAAGAATCAAATATTGTTCATAGATAACCTTAATCACAAACCCACAATTAATAGGATCTCGGCAAACACACCGCAAAAAGAATTACATCGAATAAATCTCCAAGAAGATCGAGGAGAACTTTGTCTTGATATCCAAAGAGATAGAAGAAGCCATCTAGCTAATAACTATGGACCGAAAGTCTGAGGTAAACTACTCACGCATCATCGGAGAGGCTATGGTGTTGATGTAGAAGCCATCCATGATCGAACCCCCATCCGGCAGATCACCGGAAAAGGTCCCCAGATGGGATCTCACGGGTACAGAAGGTTGCGGCGGTGGAAAAGTGGCTTCGTGGCTCCATTGGATGTTTTCAGGGTATAAGAGTAGATTCAGGCGAAAGAAGTAGGTCGGTGGAGCTATGAGGGGCCCACGAGGGTGGGGGCGCGCCTGCCCCCTTGGGCGCGCCGCCCTACCTAGTGGCCGCCTCGCTGCTTCCTTGACCTCCACTCCAACTCTCCTGGATTGCATTTGTTCCAAAAAAGATCCTCATGAAGGTTTCATTCCGTTTGGATTTTGTTTGATATTCCTTTTCCGCGAAACACTGAAATAGGCAAAAAAAACGCAATTTGCACTTGGCCTTCAGTTAATAGGTTAGTCCCAAAAATAATATAAAAGTGCATAATAAAGCACATTAAACATCCAAAACAAATAATATAATAGCATGGAACAATCAAAAATTATAGATCCGTTGGAGATGTATCAGGGACTTCATTGCATAATTTAGCATCGCTTGCTAATTTGGGCACACAAAAGAGCGTACAGCAGACAGACCACACTTACTGACTCGAGCAATTTTAGTAATTAAATAGAGCCATTTGACCTAAACATTGCTCTAACAAAAGACCAGCATTAAAAACAAAGCCTAAGTATGCATAATTTTAACAAATCGGCCGCCGCGTGGGCCTATGCATCGCCAGTGTGAGATGAGACATCGATGACTTGTCCTGGTGACATGCCACCATTGGTGGACACCGTGTCCCCCTTGCTGAAGTCGACCGCGTCCTCGTCCTCGGCGCCGCCCTCAAGGTTGTAGTACTCGTAGTAGTGGTTGCGCCAGAGCTCGCGTTGGTACTCCACCGTCGATTCCTCGATGGACAGACTCTTCTCTACCTCGACCTCGACCACGCGCAACTCCTCCTGCCGGCGCTACTCGATCTCCGCCGCCTCCTGCATCTCCAGCTCTCGCTCGGCGACCTCATGAGGAAGCAGGTGCTCCATGACCACCACCGCCTTTTCAGACATGGGTTGCATGCTGGAGTCCGAGGTGGCTTGGAATATCTTGGCGTGTGCATCCTCGATCTTGGCATGGTTGGCCTCGACCCGGGCCAGGGCAACATCAGCGGCACGGATGGCAGCTCGAGCGCTCTCGGTGTTTGCAGGCACTATCGCAGCAGCAGCTGCAGCCGTCTTGGCTGCTCAGCTACCCTGTTGGCTGCCGCAGATGCCCTCTCTGCGGAAGTGGCCGTGCTCAGTGCGGATGCAGCGGCACTCTCGGCATAGGCGGCCATGCTCTCGGCGCAGGCGACGGCGCTCGGGGGGGCGGGGCCATCGTACGGGCCTTCACGAAGCGTTTCCATGGCATCATCTTCGCAAGAAGGGGGTGCGGGAATGGGGGTCAGGATTTGTGGATTCGGGGGTTGCCGACATTGGAGCAGACGAGCTGGCGAAGCTTAAGGAGGGAGACTTAAATAGACCCAGATATTTTCATCGCAGAGGGTTCCTAGAAAACAACTGTGTGTGATGTTGTAGATATCTTTATTAGCTGTGAAAGACGATTTTGGAGTACAGTGGCAACGAACGGTGTTTTAAATGTACGAGAAATTTTCTAGTACTAATACAACTTTCATGTCAATTTTTGGAAAATTTCAGGGGTCATTTGACCTTTTAAGACATTTAAGTGATTTTCTAGCCATTTAATGACCATAATTGAAATTTGAACTACATGTACATGCAACAGCTAACCATAACGGTTTGAAAACTCATATTTTGTGTACTTATGTGCGATTTAATTCCATGTGCAACTAATTGAAAGGAATTTTCAAACATATTGGTCTAACGGCTATGACATAATTAAGCATGGAGTGACATGGCATTTTAATTCCAAAAAATTAAAAAAATGATCAGAAAAACATGAAACCTTGGTTGATATAATGTCATGCCACCAAGATGATGTGGAAAAAAAATTGGCATGTTTCACGAAAGTTTGGACACACACCCCTCACAAACTGGAGCAACTCACTAGAAGGCTCGTGGTTCCAAGAGGGAACAATGCATGTTTAATGATGAACGGGAGATAGCTTCCTCTTACGGCCTTCAATTTTTTTCTACGTCTAACATGCACTACTACAACTGTAATGTGAAATTTTTGAAAATTCTAGGGGTCATTTGACCTTTTAAAGACATTTAAGTGAATTTCTAACCATTTAATGAACGTACTTCAAATTTGAACTACATCTACATGCAACGCCTAACCAAAACGGTTTGAAAAATCATATATGTGTACTTGTGTGCGACTTCATTCCATGTGCAGTAAATTAGAAGGAATTTTCAAACATATTGGTCTCACGACATGGACACATGCATACGTATGCATGGAGTGACATGGCATTTTAATTCCAAAAAATAAAAAAATGATCAGAAAAACATGAAACCTTGGTTGACGTAATGTCATGCCACTAAGATGATGTGGTAAAGAAATTGGCATGTTTGACGGAAGTTTGGACACACACCCCTCACAAACCGGAGCAACTCACTAGAAGGCTCGTGGTTCCGAGAGGGAACAATGCATGTTTGATGACGAACATGAGATAGCTTCCTCTTACGGCCTTCAATTTTTTTTCTACGTCTAACATGCACTACTACAACTGTAATGTGAAATTTTCGAAAATTCTAGGGGTCATTTGACCTTTTTAAGACATTTAAGTGATTTTCTAGCCATTTAATGACCGTAATTCAAATTTGAACTACATCTACATGCAACGCCTAACCAAAACTGTTTGAAAAATCAAATCTATGTACTTGTGTGCGAGTTAATTCCATGTGCAGTAAATTAGAAGGAATTTTCAAACATATTGGTCTCACGACATGGACACAGGCATACATATGCATGGAGTGACATGGCATTTTAATTCCAAAAAATTAAAAAAATGATCAGAAAAACATGAAACCTTGGTTGATTTAATGTCATGCCAAGATGATGTTGTAAAAAAAATTGGCCTGTTTGACGAAAGTTTGGACACACGCCCCTCACAAACCGGAGCAACTCACTAGAAGGTTCGTGGTTCCGAGAGGGAACAATGCATGTTTGATGACGAACGGGAGATAGCTTCCTCTTACGGCCTTTAATTCTTTTTCTACATCTAACGTGCACTAATACAACTGTCATGTGAAGTTTTTGAAAATTTCAGGGGTCATTTGACCTTTTAAAGACATTTAAGTGATTTTCTAGCCATTTAATGACCGTAATTCAAATTTGAACTACATCTACATGCAACGCCTAACCATAAGAGTTTGAAATATCATATTTTTGTGTACTTGTGTGCGAGTTAATTCCATGTGCAGTAAATTAGAAGGAATTTTCAAACATATTGGTCTCAAGGCATGGCCACACATGCATGGAGTGCCATGGAATTTTAATTAAAAAATTAAAAATGATCAAAAAAACATGAAACCTTACTTGATTTAATGTCATGCCACCAAGATGATGTGGTAAAAAAAATTGGCCTGTTTGACAAAAGTTTGGACACATACCCCTCACAAAACGGAGCAAGTCACTAGAAGGTTCGTGGTTCCGAGAGGGAACAATGCATGTTTGATGACGAACGGGAGATAGCTTCCTCTTACCGCCTTCAAATTTGTTTCTACGTTTAACATGCACTAATACAACTGTCATGTGAAAATTTGGCAAAATTCAGGGTCATTTGACCTTTTAAAGACATTTAAGTGATTTTCTAACCATTTAATGACCGTAATTCAAATTTGAAATACATCTACATGCAATTCCTAACCATAACGGTTGGAAAAATAATATTTTTGTGTACTTGTGTGCGAGTTAAAAAATCATCAGACGATGTAAATATCTGGTGTTCAAAAAAGAAAATGTAAAGATCTGGCAAAACAACCGGCCCCCACACGGTTGGCACTCTATCTCGCGGCTTGAGGTTTGGTAGGTGAGTGGCGGGGATCATTAATCAGACACGATTCTGCATTGGAAACCGTCAGCTATTATGTTCACACACGGATTTTGGCTATTATGTTCACACACGGATTTTGCTGCGGGAATCATGTGTAATTAAAACTACAGTACTTGCAAATTCTGGCGATCGGTGTGTGTACTGTCCCCGCCGATCTAGATTCCGGCCGCCACCAAATACTACCTTGCTCACGTCGTCCCGCCTGCATTCTCATCCACATCCTCCCCTTGCTTGCCCTCTCTTGCTCTCTCTCAAATCTTTGCCATGGCGCCGCCAGTCAGCCCACGCGCCGACGAGGAGTCGCCGCCCCCCGAGGATGCTCACTCGATTAGCAGTGAGGAGGACCCCTACGCGCCGCCTGACGAGGTTGCACCGGACCCCCCAACTTTGGATTGGTTTTGGGGGAAGTACAATCTTTGTCTATGGAAGTCGCTGCCGCCGGCTGTGAAAGCCAGGCAAGTGGCGTTCAAGAAGGAGATGGCGGAGGAGGAAGCTAGGTACCAGGTGGCCTGGGAAGCCCGTGATGCCGCCTGGAAAAAGGAGGCGGCGAAGCTTTGGGGGCGGGCGCGTCATCGTGCCGAGGAGGTGTACGAAGACGGGTACTTCGCGAGGAAGGTCATAGGCGTCGGGCGCCTCGCTGCTGCATGGAGGTGGGCCGATAAGCTCCAGCGTGCCACCGACGAGGAGCTTTGGTGGGTGCCCAATGAAATGGCAAGATCGGTCACACGCGTCCGTCAGCAAGAGGCAGATCGGTACATCAAGCGCTATGAGGCGGAGGAGGCGGAGTACTACCTCCGCACTGGGAAGACGCCGCGCACCAGGGAGCTGCTGGCGAGGGGCTGCCGGAATACTGGCCCCAGGAGGGATTATTAGTTTTAGTATTGTTCGTTTTCAGTTTTATCCATTGTACCTAGTAGTTAAGTATCATCACGTATATGTGATGATATTATATATATATATATATATATATATATATATTCTGTGATGAACTAATGAACAATTGTATATATATTATGAATTCCATTATATATATATATTTGTATACTAATTTAAATCTAGTTGTTATCATCCACATATAGAGAATGGAAAGCGTATAAACACACATTGAAACAAAACATATAAGAATGGAATACAGAGTAGACACATTGAAACAGAGCAATAAACAGAGCAATACTATGATTGCTGTGAGTACATAGCTATCCACGTCAAAACAACTTTTCAAAATAAAACACGTCCATGAGACCATGACCAGCGGCTCTTGGCTCTGCCTGAACTCGTGCAGGCATTAGTCCAAGCGGTCGACACACTCGTGGTACATCTGGAGCGCGATCTCAAGCCCCAAGTTGGCTATTTCATCGGAGATCACCAGCTCGAGGATGCGACGGCCATGTTCCTCTACTGCGCCTAGGTGGACACCTGGGCCAAAGAGGCGGTCGAGCGTACGGACCAGTGCGTTGACATCCAGCGGGCCGCGGACAAGGCGAACAGCGACACCCATGCGAACGGCACGGCGGGCGTCCGGTGCAAGTACAGCACGGTCGACCTCTGGTGCAAGTACGGTGCTGAGGGCCTCTGCCCACTCCTGGTGAGGAATGGGGGTACTGAACGGATGTGTACCCAGTTGCGATGTTGTGTCGACAGCAGGCAAGCGTCGATGGATCCGCTCTTGCTGTGCTGCGCACCGCGCCTCTCGCTCTGCGGCGCTCCAACGGTCTCGTCGTGCGGTGAGCCACAGCCTATCGGCGCGGACGTGCCTAGCTTGCTCTACGGTGCGCCATTGATCATGTTCTGTAGTGAGCTACAGCCTGTCGGCACTGACATACCTATCTTGATCCGTGGCGCTCAAGCACCATGCGCCAAAGGTCTGCTCAACCCTGGCGATGACGTGCATCACGGCGTCATCCATCGCATTGCTGGGGAGTGCCTCGGCCTCGACGGGCCATGTCGCCTACTCGTTTTCCTCATCGACGAGGTTAATGGCAGAGGCGACGCTTTGGTGGGTTGGCATGCTTGGAAAAGGTGGATGTGCTATAGGCTGCACTTGTCGCCTCTGTGCGTCGCACGCCGCCTATGCGCAATATCACTAGGTGGCAGGAAACAAGTGAGGAAATGGCGGGAAATGGTGGCGTGTTCATAAAAGGCCATCAATTAATGGAAACTTAGCATAGAAGGAACATCGAGCTAGCACAAGAAGGAGATGATGATAAGATGAACACGGACCACACTAGGGAACCGTTTCTGTTATTATCGGTATTTGCACACATTTCTGATTACAGACCTATTTGCCGCTAATCACACACATCTTTTTATATTGAACTGTTTCTGTTCTCTTGTCTCAACGCAAACAGTTCATCCGAGTGAACCGCATGCCGTATATCGCACACACCTTCATCTGGCTGCCCGTTTCTTTTGTGTTGCCTAATCACAAAAAGTTCATCCAAGTGAACCGTATGATGTATATCGCACACACCTTCATCTGGCTGCCCGTATCTTTTGTGTTGCCTAATCACAAACAGTTCATCCGAGTGAACCATATGCTCTATATCGCACACACCTTCATCTGGTTACGTGTTTATTTTGTTCCTCCTCATCACAAACAGTTAATTGAGCTGAACCGTATGCCCTATATCGCACACGCAACTAAAATCTGAACCGTGTTTGATGCATCCTCCATCGCAAACATTTTGCACCTTTTTGACGGGGCTTTTAGACCACTGTTTGCGATTATGGCATCACACACAGTTTCGTCGAAGGGTCTCTGATCATAGTGTCGCGTTAGCAGCAACCTGCAGTAGTGAAATATAAGTGAAGCAAAAGAGCATTCTTCAAACAACAGTTTTCTATGTGAAGAGAAGCAGGCAAGCCAAACTTCAAATGATATAAGTGAAGCGCATGAAGCATTCTATAAAGACACACTCAAAAGATATAAGTGAAGTGCAATGAGCATTCTATAAATCAACCATGGACTATCTCATACCGGCATGGTGCATAAAATAAAAATGGAAACTAAATGCAAAAGACGCTCCAAGGTTTGCACATATCTCGTGAACGAAACGAAACGAATCCGAAAACATACCGATACTTGTTGAAGAAAGATGGGAAGCCTTCGGGGCATCTCCAAGCTTACATTCTTGAGTCTCCTTGAATATTTACTTGGTGTGCCTTGGGAATCCCCAAGATTGAGCTCTTACCTCTCTTCCTTCTCCTCACATCGAGACCTCCTCGATCTTCGAACACTTCATCCACACAAAACTTAACTAAACTTTTAGTGGCGGGGTTAGTGAATATGGCAATGAAATCCCATCATGTACTGCTGTAACATTATTGTATAATTATAAACAAACATTACCCACTATATGCTATCACAATTCTATGGCCCCAAGTCAAGCAGGCTTCAACAAGAATTCAAACATACGCAAATAATGAAGCTATAATAGCAATCTGTGAAAACAGGACCGTCTGTAAAGATTTGAACATCTACCATACTTCTGTAACTCAAAATGTTCTGAAAAATTAGGACAAAATAAACATTTTGTATAGAAATACAGTGCAAAAAGTTTCAGAACCATTTGACATTCCAGTAAAAATGTAAAATCGAGCACTACAGCCAAAGTTTCTGTTTTGCACCGCACAAACCAAAAAGCAATCTAATCATCCTAAAGGCAGACCTTGGCACATTATTTTTATAATAAAATGGAAATGTACAAGGGGACAATTATTTTTGTGAGAATCTTCATGAAATTTTTTACATTGTTTCCATGAGCATGAACACAAGTGTTCAAGGTCGACCCTCACTTCTCCAATGCATAACTTCCAATCGCTTCTCTTTGGTGAAAAGGTTTTTAAGTTCCCCTCTACATTTTTTTAAACTTTATAAAAGCACTCAACAAAAAGAAATGACTCTCTAAAACTTCTGGGTTGTCTCCCTGGCAGCGCTTTATTTAAAGCCATTAAGCTAGGCATAAAGTGCTCAAGTAATGAATCCACCCGGATCCCAAGGTATATCAAAGCCAATTATAATTAACAATGATTTGGCATTTAGTGGTGAGCACAAAGCAACATATATCATGCACTGAAGAAGTCTAACTCTCTTCCTATGCATCGGCATGTCATACAAGAACAATTCAAGCACAACAAGTAAAGGCCAATACATAGCATAAGCAGTTTCCTGCAATTTTTTCATGTTGGAAACATAGAGAGGTGGAGATATAGTCCCTCTCTAAGGGAGTCCTGGATTAGGGGGTCTCCGGACAGCCGGACTATAACCTTTGGCCGGACTGTTGGACTATGAAGATACAAGATTAAAGACTTCGTCCCGTGTCTGGATGGGACTCTCCTTGGCGTGGAAGGCAAGCTAGGCAATACAGATATGTAGATCTCCTTCCTTGTAACCGACTCTGTGTAACCCTAGCCCCCTCCGGTGTCTATATAAACCGGAGGGTTTAGTCCGTAGGACAACATACAATCATACCATAGGCTAGCTTCTAGGGTTTAGTCTCTACGATCTCGTGGTAGATCAACTCTTGTAATACTCATATCATCAAGAACAATCAAGCAGGACTTAGGGTATTAGCTCCATCAAGAGGGCCCGAACCTGGGTAAACATCGTGTCCCCTGCCTCCTGTTACCATCCGCCTTAGACGCACAGTTCGGGACTCCCTACCCGAGATTCACCGGTTTTGACACCGACATTGGTGCTTTCATTGAGAGTTCCACTGTGCCGTCACCATAAGGCTTGATGGCTCCTTCGATCATCGGTAGCAATGCGGTCCAGGGTGAGGTTTTCCTCCCTGGACAGATCTTTGTATTCGGCGGCCTTGCACTGCGGGCCAATTAGCTTGGCCATCTGGAGCAGATCAAGAGCTACGCCCCTGGCCATCAGGTCAGATTCAGAAACTTAAACTACACTGCCGACATCCGTGGAGACTTTATCTTCGACGGATTCGAGCCCGTGTCAGGTGCGCCGCACAGTCATGACGAGCACGACGTAACTCTGCCATCAGACAGTGTTCGGGAGATCGCATATGAAACTACTCCGGCCTTCAATCCGGAGCAAATTGCGCCATCCAAGCACGGAGGGATAGACCCCGCCATGGAGGTCGCACTCTCAGCGGCGATGGAGCCGGATACTGACTTCACCCCTTACAAGAGCCGTGTCGCCAAACCACTGGATTCGTCTCCGGCCACAGACTCTGAGCCGCCTACATCGTGCCCATCGAATCTGACTGGGCACCGATCATGGAGTTCACCTCCACTGATATCTTTCAGCACTCGCCTTTCGGCGATGTGTTAAATTCATTAAAGTCTCTCTCCTTGTCAGGAGATCCTTGGCCGAACTATGTCCGGCTAGAATGGGATACGGACGACGAAGAAATTCGCTGCCCGCCCACCACCCACTTAGTAGCCACTGTCGACAACTTAACCGACATGCTCAACTTCTACTCCGAAGACATCGACGGCATGGACGAAGATGCAGGAGACGAACAGGAACCAGCGCCACAGGGCGCCGGACAACCACTTCATCACATGACATATACATGGTGGATACACCCCAAGAAGGCAATGGCGAAGAGACAGCGGAGGATGGCCCCTCCAAGAAGCAAACCAAGCACCGACGTCAGCGGCGCCACTCTAAGTCCCGCCATAGCAAAAACAGCGATAACAGCGCAAGAGAAAATAACACTCCAGTCGACTCCAGAGGAAACGACGACCACATGGCCCCGACGGGAGAGCACGATGAAGCTGCAAGCGGCGAACATAGTACAGATCCGATGTCCGAACACGGTGAAGCCTAGTATAAACTTCATCAAACCCCCTCTGGGGAGGAAAACAGTCCGGACGAAGATGCACACATCATCCCGGAAACGCACTTGGAGCAAGAGAACCTCCGCAGAAGGCTTATTGCCACAGTGAGGAGTCTGAAGAAGTAGAAGCAAAGGCTTAAGGCCACACAAAATACACTCAATAGTAGGTGGAACAAAGTGCTCGACAACGAAGCAAAGTATGGTGGAAGTTGCCACACAAAGTGCTATCCAAAGTGCAAGCTGTTACCTGAATTCGATGACGAGGCCTTAGAGCCCACACAGCCAAAAAATGAAATGGCCAACCGGTCGGATCCACCACCTTGTGACCGCGATAGAGAGGATAACAAATACGCACATAAGTCAACACACGATGTACGTGAGGACTTGCGCCAAAAATCTGGTACGACTAGATCCATCTATGGATCTAGGAAGCGTGCTCCGGCACAAAATCAAAACCAAATACCACAACCACCCGAACACCATGGTACATCCAAGTACAGGGGTGCCGCACACCCCCTATGTTTCACTAATGAGGTGCTGGACCACGAATTCCCAGAAGGATTCAAACCAGTGAACATAGAGGCGTACGACGAGACCACAGACCCTGGGGTCTGGATTGAGGACTTTATCCTCCATATCCATATGGCTCGCGGAGACGATCTCCATGCCATCAAATACTTGCCCCTCAAGCTTAAAGGACCAGCTCGGCACTGGCTGAAAAGCCTCCTCGAAAACTCAATTGGAAGTTGGGAGGAGCTCGAGGACGCTTTTCGGGCTAATTTTCAAGGGACCTACGTCCGACCTCCGGATGCAGACGATTTAAGTCATATAAACAGTCCGGAGAGTCCGCCCGAAAGCTTTGGAACATGTTTCTCACCAAGAAGAACAAAATCATCGACTGTCCGGACGCTGAAGCCTTAGTAGCTTTCAAACACAGCGTCCGAGACGAATGGCTCGCCAGACACCTCGGCCAAGAAAAACCGAGAACAACGACAGCTCTAACAAGTCTCATGACCCGCTTTTGCAAGGGCGAAGATAGCTGGTTAGCCCGCAGTAGCACCAGCGACCCAAGCACATCCGAAGTCAAGGATGGCAATGGAAAACCACGACGGAATAAAAGCAAGCATCGAAATAAAGAAGATAGCCCAGGTAATACGGCGGTAAACGCCGGATTCAGGGGCTCTCGACCAGGTCAGCGGAAAAAGCCTTTCAAAGGCAGCAGCGACAGACCGTCTGGCCTAAACAAGATTCTTGACAAACTATGTCAGATTCATGGCACCCCCGATAAACCTGCAAATCACACCCACAGAGAATGCTGGGTCTTCAAGCAGGCCGGTAAGCTAAACGCCAAACACAAGGGGGGGAGGCACCAAGCAAAGACGAGGACGAGCCTCACCAGCAAAGCACTGGAGGATAGAAAAAATTCCCACCAGAGGTTAAAACAGTCAACATGATCCATGTGACGAAGAGGAGAAACAAACATGCACTCCGAGACACACGCGCCATAGAGCCCGTCACCCCTAGGTTCAACCCCTGGTTGGCCTGCCCGATCATTTTTGATCGCGGGGATCACGCGACAAGCATCCGGCACGAAGGATTGGCTGCCTTGGTGTTAGACCCAATAATAAATGGATACCATCTCACACGAGTCCTCATGGACGGCAGCAGTGGTCTAAATCTGATATACCAGGACACAGTCTACAAAATGGGGATAGACCTGACAAAAATAAGCCACCGTACTACTACCTTCAAGGGAGTAATACCAGGCCTAGAGGCCCGCTGCACGGCCTCTCTATTACTATAGGTTGTATTCGGTTCTTCCGACAACTTCCGAAGCGAAAGGTTAACTTTCTACATCGCTCCATTCCGAAGCGGCTATCAGGCACTACTCGGAAGAGCGGCTTTCGCTCGTTTTAATGCAATCCCGCATTACACTTCTCTCAAGCTTAAGATGCCCGGTCCATGTGACACCATCACAGTTAGCAGAAACACTGAGCGTGCTCTACGCACGGAAGAATGTGCGGCGGCTTTAGCCGCCAAGCACTAGACGGCCTCACCGACCAGAAAAAATGATAGGTCGTCAAGACCACGAACACGGTTAGACGAGTCCGGTGCACCACTACATATACATGAGATTGCTTTGATGATCAAGCCCTCCTAGACGGTACCAGGGGCTTCCCGCGTGTAATCAGGGCTAGTCCGGCTCAACTTGACTTATCTTGAATTTTAATGGTTTATTGATAATAACCAATTTTCTGGCACGACAACTTTCACCTAATTTCTTCTCTTTTACAGATGACAATCGTGCTACACCCGTCCAGGACACGGCACAATGGAGACACAGGCGCAGACGTGCAGTAGGGACCCGCTCAAAGGTTTCTTTTTAGATTAAGACCCTGCGTAAACTTTTTTTACTGTCTCTTGTTGTTCACATCCTCTGAATACTAAATACAACCGAGAAGGATGCCGACGTATTGGCATGTGGCCACGTCAGGATATTGCACGTACCTGGACACCCTGGATTTATTATTAAGGGCCTCGTTCACCCCGGCACATGTTATAAAGACCGAATACCTTAGGGAGTGTTCGGCGTCGCGAGTTTGGCCTTATATGCATCAGCTCCAAATCATGTCTTTGGTCAAATGTTGGGTTTGCCCGACTCCCATGTTTTGGTACCTTACGTTCTGCTATATCGGCTAAGGTAGCACTGGGAGAACTACTGCGATTGTGCCCTAGTTCATCCGGATGAGCACCTCCATAGAGAAAGCCGAAAACTGACTGTCATGATAAAGCGCGAGACTGGTCAGCCACTCGATGACTCAATGGAATCTTTGGGATTCCTCCGCATTAACGAAGGGTCGTTTCCCGGTCATGTATGTACGCGCCCCGTATTTGGACGAGCGCAGAAGTACCAGGGGCTATATAGTAGCCCCACCATCAAACTCCTATGGCTAAGTGAAAGTGTTAAAGGAATATAGTCCGATTGCCTCGTTCGCTGCGTTACCACCTCCTTAATGGACCAAGACATTGGATCAAGTGTGAATACGCGTTTTTGCGAACACCCCCGCATTATATGCGTGGGGGCGGAAGCCGACGACTGCAAACTTTCAGATTATATACATATCTACACAAACGGCCGCACAGGAGGCATCATAATACTTTTAGGCAAAAGTATAAACATAGCCTTGATAGCTCAATAAAACATTGTTTTTACAATGGGAGTACATGTCACTAGAACATAATATTCTTCGAGCACTGAGCTTTATCAAATGAGAGCCTTCAAGAACTTCTTCAAAGTAGTGGTCAGCAGCCACTCGGCCCACGGCCGAACCCTGTGTTGCAACAATGGTGGCCTCCATCTCCGCCCAGTATGTCTTGACACGGGCAAAGGCCATCCGTGCACCCTCTATGCACGCCGACCTCTTCATAGCATCGATGTGCAGCACATCACCAAGGAATTGTTGCACTAAACTAAAGTAACTATTCGGCCTTGGCCCTCCCGGCCACAGATGATCCACAACAGACCTCATGGCAAATCCGGACAACCTATGGAGCTCGGCCCGCTCGGCCATTTGCTCATTCAACAGCAGCAGACGCACTGGAGCATGGAACTGTGACCAGAATAGCTTTTCCACTTCGCGATCTTTTCGATCCTTGAAGTACTCGGCCGCATCAGCAGCACTTGCCGCCAAATCCACGTAGGCATCCGCAGAACTCCATAGTTGATCAAGAGGTGCATACTTCAGATCTCCGAACTTAGTCCGCAACAAAAATGGCTTCACAGCTGCGATATCTCTAGCTTGATGCAGCTCCTCCTTCGTCGCTCGTATTTTGGAACGGGCTTCCTTGGATGCTACCGTGGCCTTCTCCAGGTCCGACGCCTTCGCACGGTTTTCTTCTTCAAGAAGCTGGTAACGGTCGGCGGCATCTTTCAACTCAAGGGCCATCTTGGCCATTCTTTCCTTGCTCTGGCAATGTGCGGCCTGTTCAGCCGTCAGCTCTTCGACCGCCTTTAGAGCAGCCGCATCGCTATTTCTAGCTTGCTCCTTGGCTCGGGCAAGTCCCGCATGAAGGGTCTCCACGGTGGCAGCTCCATCTGCAGTCACAACATATTAAAGATACTGGCATCATGCTCCTATTACTATGTGTTGATCACCGGAGAAATCACTTACCCCGTGCCTCATCAAGCCGCTTGTTGACAAGCACGATGTCGGCATCTGCCGCATCAAGTTGCCGCTTTAGCTCGGCAAACCCATCAGTACGGCTAGCCACCGGAGCTTTAGCCACCTGCACATAAAGGCGGTCTGGTTATTACCTGGGACTATGATCCTCCGTTCATCGCCGTTTTCGACGACAACCAGAGTCTCAGGGGCTACTATCTACATAGGGCACACCTAACGTGTGCGGTACTGTCAAAAACATACACAATGTCACATACCTCAAAGCCTTTCAGCAGACTCATAAAAGCTTCATGTAATCCACTTTCTACGGACGAAATCCTTTCAATTACCGTACCCATTAGCGTACGATGCACTTCTGAGATGGCCGCTTGCTCCAGAAGATCCTTCAGTGCGTCCGACCACACACTGTACGGTCCTGGATTCTTTCTGTTGCTCTCTTTAGGAGCCAAATAATGAGGACTCCGGGTGGCCAAGGGATTGCCCCCTGGCCTTGGCGGATCAGGAGAAACCCTCCGCGACGACACTTCAGGGTCGCCCACCTCGTGAGGCAGGGTGGCAGCATGATGTGTTTCGCTCTCCATCATCTCCGGAAGAAGATCCCCCAAAGACGAACTCTGTCGAGAAAGGCTACGATCCAAATTACAAGATATAAGCTTCGGTTATTGTCTTCAGAAGTAAGGTAGGATATTTTCACTACTAAGTTCTTTTCGATTACTTACAGCTCGGTAGAGGGCTGATTCCATTGCGGACACTGTGCGGCAAGGGTACCCCCCGAGGCAGGACACTCTGGTGAAGATTTCTTCCCCCGTTTGGAAACCTCTGTTTCTGGATCTTCAGAGGTGGTCCTCTTCTTTCCTCGGGGAGAGGGAATGTCAGATTCTTCTCCCTGGTTATCCTCCTTAGCGGAGGTGCTCATTCCCCTAGTTGGGACAAGTAGTGAGAGAGGCTCGTTTTCAGCCTCTTTATTCCCCCCTTTATCTTCCTTCGAGGGCAATTGATAAGGCGCCGGCTCTAGCATTCTGTCTAGTACTGGATTGGCCAAGCCCTCGGGAAGGGGGGCTGGACACCTGATCATCTTCGCCTTTGTTATCCAGTCCGAGTCAAAGAGCGACTTTTCAGAATGATGTTATGATGAATAATAGAAATAGTGTGTTTGGCCATGGGATTACTTACTTGGGTATCCGGGTGATTACAGCTCAGACCCGCATCCTCGGTGGTGTCTGGACACTTTATTTGTGATCCGAAGAACAACTTGTACATCTCCTTGAGCGTCATGCCGAGGAAGTGCTGAATGATTCACGGTCCCTTCGGGTTGAACTCCCACAACCGGAGAGGTCTACGTTTGCAAGGCGGGACCTGGCGAACTAGCATGACATGCATCACCGTGACCAGGTTGACATCTCTCTCAATGAGATCTCGGATGCGACTCAGCAATATCGGCACATCCTTTACTGGACCCCAGTTTAGCCCCTCGCTGATCCATGATGTCAGTTGTGGTGGAGGGCCCGAGCGAAAGGCAGGGATGGCTGCCCACTTGGCACTTCGGGGAGCTGTGATATAAAACCACTCCCGCTGCCACAAACTAGACACCTCTGGGAAGGAACCCTCTGGCCATGGAGCATCAGCGCTTTTGCTTATTACGGCACCTCCGCACTCTGCGTGCCGCCCCTCGATCATCTTCGGCTTCACATTGAAGGTCTTGAGCCACAGGCCGAAGTGAGGGGTAATGCGAAGGAAGGCCTCACATACGATGATAAACGACGAGATGTGAAGGAGGGAATCCGGGGCCAGATCATGGAAATCCAGCCCGTAATAGAACATGACCCCCCTAACAAAGGGGTCCAGAGCGAGGCCTAGTCCTCAGAGGAAGTGAGAGATGAACTCAACACTCTCGTTGGGTTCGGGAGTGGGGATGACCTGCCCTCGGGCAGGCAGCCTATGTGAGATTTCGTCGGTCAGATATCTGGCCTCTCTCAGCTTCTTGATGTCCTCCTCCGTGATAGAGGAAGGCATCCACCGACCTTGGAGGTTGGATTCGGACATGGTTGAAAGTCCAAAGCGCCTGACCTGAGCCTGGGGTGTGGGAACTCGAGGTGGGGGAAGGATTTGATTGAGCGCGAGAAGAAAAAGGGACAGGCCTTGGCCTGTTTATAAAAAGGGTGAAATGTCAAGCGTCCTCCTCGCGGCCGTTTTGGACTCGCCTAAAATCGAGGAGTCATACCAACGGGCATGAGTGGGTCACCGACGTCCGTATTGATGAGAATCCCGTAATAAGGGGGACACGATCTCTACTTTGACAAGACGTGTCAATAAAATTGCCTCGCGATATGTGCGGTGCTGGTTTAGAAAAATGGTTCGAATAATGACCGGGCCATGACGTAACGCCGTACTGTCAAAACGCGTCAGCAGATTAGATTTGTGGAAATATTATTCTCTCTACGGTGGTATGTGGAAATTATTTTGCAGGGCCGGACACTATCCTTGGGCCCAAAATCTTCTATGGAGTATTCAGAGGAGGAACCCGCCTTGCAATGCCGAATACAAAACTGCGCGCCAGACTCATCGTCATTGAAGCCTGGTTCAGGGGCTACTAAGGGAGTCCTGGATTAGGGAGTCTCCGGACAGCCGGACTATATCCTTTGGCTGGACTGTTGGACTATGAAGATACAAGATTAAAGACTTCGTCCCGTGTCTGGATGGGACTCTCCTTGGCGTGGAAGGCAAGCTAGGCAATACAGATATGTAGATCTCCTTCCTTGTAACCGACTCTGTGTAACCCTAGCCCCCTCCAGTGTCTATATAAACCGGAGGGTTTAGTCCGTAGGACAACATACAATCATACCATAGGCTAGCTTCTAGGGTTTAGTCTCTACGATCTCGTGGTAGATCAACTCTTGTAATACTCATATCATCAAGAACAATCAAGCAGGACGTAGGGTATTACCTCCATCAAGAGGGTTCGAACCTGGGTAAACATCGTGTCCCCTGCCTCCTGTTACCATCCGCCTTAGACGCACAGTTCGGGACCCCCTACCCGAGATCCGCCGGTTTTGACACCGACACTCTCTCATAATAATTTCAAGTAGGAGCAGCAAACACATGCATATTATATTCATCAAAATCATCATGTGCAACAGTAAAAGGCAACCCATCAATGTAATCCTTAATAAGAGCAAACTTCTCCGATATAGTGTAGTTGGGAGAATCCAAAAAGATAATAGGACTATCATGTGTGGGTGCAATAGCAACAATTTCATGTTTAACATAAGGAACAATAGCAAGTTCATCTCCGTAAGCATCATTCATATTGGCATCTTGGCCACAAACATAGCAATCATCAAGTTCATCAAAAAGGGATATTTCAACAGAATCAACGGGATCATAGCAATTATCATAGCATTCATCCTTTGGTAAGAACGAAGGGGCATTAAATAACATATGAGTTGAAGAGTTACTCTCATTAGAAGGTGGGAACAAGTAGCTAATCCGCTCTTCCTCCTTTTGTTCTTCGCTCTCCTCATTATCTTTTTCATCCAATGAGTTCACAGTTTCATCAACTTCTTCTTCCATAGACTCCTGCAAAATATTAGTCTCTTCTTGGACAGTGGAGGAGTCCTCAATATATGGTTTAACATAGGCATTAGAGTCATAATTATCATAACAATATTTAAGTATAGCAAAATTTTCAGATTTGTAAAGAGTAGCATCATACTTTTCAGTCAAAGAAGCAATTTCATAAGCACCCTTAAAAGCAACAATTCTTCAATTTGTTCAATATCAAAGTAATTATAAACACCTTTGGCATAAGAAGATACGATTCCATTATCAATAAACTCACATTGGTAGGGAAGGTGTTTCTTAGGGTCTTCAGAAAAACAAGTAACATCATATAATTCACATAAATTCCAAGCATAGCATTGCATAGTATTAATTTGATGTTGTAAAAGTTTCCCTTTTTCAGATAAACGATGTTGCACAAAACAAGCATGCTCATCTAATGATTTTCCATCAACTAAGCTAGTTGGGTTTTTAGCACGAGCACAAAAGGATCGAAGATGATCCAAGTAGAAAGCTTCAGTAGTATGATATATTTTGGGTCGTTCTTCAACCATTGGTTTAGTAGGTACAACTATTCCATTGGTTTAGTAGGTACAACTATTTTTTTTGGTATTTTGTGTTTCCTACCCATAACTAAAGATAGAAAACAAGAGCACAAAACAAAAATTACTTAGTGATAAAGCAAACAAGCACACACGAGAATATTCACACCACGCTAGTGTTCCCCGGCAATGGAGCCAGAAAAAGGTCTTGATAACCCACAAGTATAGGGGATCCTTTGTAGCCTTCTTTGATAAATAAAAGTGTCAAACCCAATGAGGAGCTAAAGGCAGAACAAATATTCCCTCAAGTTCTATCGACCACCGATACAACTCTACGCACACTTGACGTTTGCTTTACTGGAAACAAGTATGAAACTAGTTTGTAGGTGTGATGCTAGAACAACTTTGCACGAATAAAACTAGAAGTACTTTGCAAGATAATAAAATTTAGGTTTTTCATAAAAAGGTTTTTGTCAACAAGAAAGTTATTTGTCCCTAGGAAATCGATAACAAGTACCGGTAATCATTCTTCTAATTTTATATGAGGGAGAGGCATGAGCTAACATACTTTCTCTAATTCGATCATATGCACTTATGATTGGAACTCTAGCAAGCATCTGCAACTACTAAATATCATTAAGGTCATGAAACTCAACCATAGTATTAAGTATCAAGTCCTCTTTCACTACTGGAATCTGGCATTTTGTCGTTTGCCACCTCTTTGCCGTCTGCCAGCTGACGGCAAAGAGGCTCTTTGTCGTCCGCTTTGTGGAAGCGGACGACAAAGAAAGTGCATATGGCAAAAAGGCTATTTGCCATCAGCAGCTTCTTTGCTGTCAGCCAGCTGACAACAAAGAGCTAGACGGTAGATGGCAAAGAGCCAGGTGGGCCCCACAGGGCACGGCGTGGCTAGGTTAGATTCTTTGCCGTCTGCTAGCGCACGTACTCCTTTGTCGTCTGCTAGAAGACGACAATGTTACTCCTTTGCAGTCCGCTAGCGGACGACAAAGAGGAGACGTGGCCCAGCCCTAATAGTCGCCCTCTTTGCTGTCTGCTAGCACACGACTAAGAAGGCCCACTTAACGGGCCGAGCCGTCTCCCCCCTCTCTCTCTTTCTCTCTCTCCCTCCCGCGCACCCGCCTCTCTCCTCTGTTATCACTGCTGTTGCCACCGTCGGCCAGCCCCGCCCCCGGACCCAGCCCCTGCCATCATCCAGCCCTCCCCCCGCCAATAGGAGCCCGGCCACGGTGGCCGCCCCGCCGCGCCCCGTCGCCGGAGAGCCTGCGCCGGGCTGCCCCGGTGCCGGACCCCTCCCCGCGGCCCCTACGCCGCCCCGCCCCGCTGCCGTCCTCCTCCCCGCGACCCCTGCGTCGCCCCGCCCCACCGGCCGACCTCGCCGGAGCAAGAGGTAATTTTTTTTGTTTTTTTTCCTATTTTTATGTTCTCTATTTTCCTGTTTTGTTTCAGGTTAGTGCTAGGTTTAGGTGTAGTTTTGAGTTTTTAGGTTTAGGTTTAGGCTTAGATATATAGAAGAGGAAGAAGAAACATGAAAAAATAGAAGAAGAGGAAAGAAGAAGAAGAAAAGAAGAAGAAGAGGAAAAAGGAGAAGAGGAAGAAGAAGAAGAAGAAGAAGAGTAGGAGGAGGAGCAGGAGAAAGAAGAAGAAGGAGAAGAAGAAGAAGAAGAAGAAGAAGAAGAAAAGGAAAAAAGAGAAAGAAGAAGAAGAAGAAGAAGAAGAAGACACCCCGACACCTTGACACCCTGACCCCGACACAACACCCCGGCACGACACCCCGACCCCGACACCCTGACACCACACCCCGACCCCGACGCCGACCACCGACACCCCGACCCTGACACCCCGACACCCTGGGACCCCGATAATCGACATCCCGACCCTCGACACCCTGACACCACACCCCGACACCCTGACAACACACCCCGACCCCGACACCCTGACACCCCGATCGACCCCGACACCACAACCACACCCGACGGCGACCCCAACGGGGTCATATATTTGTGAATTATGAGTTAGGTTGTATATTTTTCGATTTTTTTATGCAAAACATCATATATATATATATATATATTTGTGTTGATCGGGTGTATTCAAATGTGAAGTTGTTTCGTCGCTGCGAGGGTGTGGTGTTTGATGACCTCCATGTGCGTTTGACGAGCTCCGCCCCTGCGTTCGTTGGTGAGCACAAATGACATCTCCTCCTCCCCCTTCATTTGCTTTGTTTCGGTCTTCGTGCCGATGAAACTTGCTAGCTATAGGTGTCAATCATCAGTATTTGTAACCACTATGCGTCTCCCGTTCGAAAGGGTTACATCTATAAATATGCATGCATTCGCATATTTACAATCGTGATTCTTTTGAATTGTCCAATCTTATCCATGGACAGCCCGAGTATCTATGGATTGGGTTCGTTTTCCCATATGCTCTACTCCGGATCCGATGCAGAATTTCTTTAGTGCCTCCCTGTTGTTCTCCGGGTACACATCCTCTTTGCTTATTGCCGAGACGTGTATCAGGAGAACAGCGGGGAGGTGCTGCCGAAATTTTGCGTTGAATCCGGAGTAGAGCATGGGAAAACGAACCCAATCTACACATACTTGGGTGGGATTAGGACCTATCTTTACCTATTAGCATGTAGGTTGCATGGACGTAATAAAACTGACAAACTCCATTAAATGATGGATATGGTTTGCTTAATTATGTATATATTTCTTGTGTGTCCAGTAGGAAGTCAATATGAGTGATCGTGCGTGGATGTACACCGGTTCCACTAGACAGAAAGTTTGGACTGAGGAATGGTTAACAAAAACCAAAGGGTTTATTAGAGCCGCATTTGCAAATGGCCAGAAATTTAGCTGCTGCCCCTGTGTCCGGTGCGACAACTATAATAAGAGGGACGAGCTTGAAATGAGTAAAGACCTGCAGAAGTTTGGTTTTACGCATGGTTACACGGTCTGGATATTTCATGGTGAGTCTGCACAACGTACCAAAGCTGAGGTGGTTCGTTGTCACACTGACGAGCATGGTACTGGGATGGAAGACATGGTGCAACACTTTGACGATGCTCGGGACTCGGACGAGGAGATGGAGGAATCTGCAAAGGCCTTTACTGAAATGTTGGAGTCCTCAAAACATCCTCTCCACGAGCACACTGACCTTTGTCAGCTGGATGCCATCTCAAAAATAATGGCTTTGAAGGCTCAATTCAACTTGGGCAGAGAATGCTACGATGCGATGATGACAGTATTTGGACAATTTCTGCCCAAAGGCCATGTGCTACCTGCAATCATGTACCAGTCAGACAAAATCCTCCATGCTCTTAAGATGCCCTATGAGAAGATACATGCCTGTGAGAAAGGATGTGTATTATTTAGGCTTCAGTATGAGGACTTGAACTATTATCCCATTTGCAATTCTTCCAGGTATGTTGTGGTAGACAACGGTATGGGTGAGAAGACGTAGACCAAAATACCCATTAATGTTCTTCGGTATATGCCAATCGTACCAAGACTTTAACGTCTTTTCATGGTCGAAGAGACGGCCAGACAGATGACATGGCACAAAATGGGCAAAAGAACCGAACTAGATGCAAATGGGAATGTGATGATGGTGCACACATCGGATGGTGAAGCGTGGAAGCGCTTTGATGCATTACATAAGGAAAAAAGGCAGATCCAAGGCATCCTCGAGTCGCCATCAGCACGGATGGGTTCAGTGTGTTTGGTCAGGCGGCAGCCCCATACAGTTGTTGGCCTGTGTTTGTCATTCCACTCAATCTCCCTCTACCCCCGGGAAGATTATGCAAAGAAAGAACATTTTCCTAACATTGATAATTCCAGGGCCCAACTATCCGGGGAAGAATATGAATGTGTACATGTAGCCGCTTAAGGACGAATTGCAAGAAGCTTGGGATAATGGGTTCAAGACATACGATGCCTTTAGCAAACAGAACTTCATAATGTGTGTCTGGTACATGTAATCGATGCATGACTTGTCGGCGTATGCGCTATTCATTGGCTAGTGTGTGCATGGAAGGTTTCCATGCCCCACATGCAAGGGAGCTCTTGAGTTTTGTTGGCTGATGGTAGGGCACAAGTATAGTTGCTTCGACTTGCATAGACTGTTTCTAGATTCTCGTCATAAGTTCAGGAAATACAAGAAGAACTTCATCAAAGGTAGAGTTATCAAACACTCTGCACCACCTGCGTTGATAGGCCAATAGACCCTGGATCAGTTATGTAGCGACCCAACCTCAAACAGTCAAGTCTCTATGCTTCAGTGTCATCCCTAGATCGGTAATGCTGACACACACAGTACTCGAGGATTTATAACAGAGTAGCAATCACACACTTATTACATCAAATGTCTCAAAGACAACTTATTACAATAAATATGGCTTAAGGCCATCTATTACGATAACATCGGAAGGCTTAGAAGATAAAGTGAGTCCATCAACTCCAACGGCATAGCTGAGCTGCACGGCAACGACCTAATGAAACTTACTCCTCGTCTGAAAAGTCTGCAACATAATACATTGCAGCCCGAAAATGGGTCAGCACATGGAATATGCTGGCAAAATAACACTGTAGATCAAGAACAGAATAATGCTATCACTAGATGCATATTTGGCTGGTGGAAAGCTCTATGGTTACAGTTTTGCGAAAAGCCAATTTTTCCCTACAACAAAGGAATGGATTTTAATTTTAACTATCATGGTAGTTGAAGCATCATTGAGAAGGTTCCTCCGACTCAATCCCAATTAAGGTGATTAACAACCCAACAATATTATTTTTAGAGTGATGAGATACTTAAGATACTCCAAGTACTAGATACTCAAGATTGTCCATAACCAGGGACACGGCTAACCATGATTAGTTTATACACTCTGCAGAGGCTTGCGCACTTTTCCCCACAAGACTCGATCTCCTCCATTGGTTTTCTCGCACTACAGGGTGTTTGAGAAACGGATGACCGAGACACAGTCTTTCAGAAACACTAACTCTCTACTCCGGGCAGACCATACCTAACCTACAAACCCACTACCTGCTGATCCACCTCTTCAAGGGCTTCACGTAACTTACTCAACTATGCTAGAGCCCATAATAGCTTGTGGCTGCACACAGAAGTTTCTAGCATGAATAATCTCAGTTCCCTTTGAGCCTGGGTGGCTGTCCATAGGAAGATCACACGAGTACTCCGGGATTTCCAAAAAATACAGACAACACTGGGTACTCCAGGTGCCTCAATCCACCCAAATGTGTATTTAAGTTGCCACCTTAAGTTGAACCATTAATTAACAATCTCACATCTGTCATGGATTTCACTCACCTAAACAACGTCTACAAGCATAGCATAGCAATATAAGCAACGCGTAGAAGTAACTCCCATGGGTTTGAATGTAACAGGGCAATAGGTTCTACCTCATCAACAACTTCCCAACCCACATGTTAATGACATCCTAACCATGCAATGTTTGAGGATTGGAACTAATGCATAAAAACTGGGTGATAAAGGGGTATGATCAAAGTGTTACTTGCCTTGTTGACGATCCTCATAACCTAGAGACTCCAAATAACATGATTCGCACTCCGGGAATTCTATCGCAAACAAACAATAGCATAGATAAGCAATCAAACTAAGAAACACGGGTAAAACTCAAATAAGAAGATCTAACCAGAAAGTTCAACTTAAGAACTCTGGTTTGCAAAAAGAATCAAATCAAACAGAGCAACGAAACTCAAACGGCGAAAGAAACAAGATCTGTTTACTAATCTGGACCTAGGTAAAATTTTACAGTAGAAAAACTTATGAAAGTTGGTTAAACGAAAAGAGGGTATCGAGACGAAGATCTAGGTGCTTGAATCGCCTGATTCCGACTAACGAGCGAAAAGAAAAACTAAAACGAAAATCGGATCTGAAATCGCGATCAAAAATAATCATGGATTAATCCGATAAAAGAAAACTGACGAACAGGCTAACGAACGAGCGTTTGTTATCTGTAACTAACGGGCAAAAACCGTTCGTTAAAAACAAACGTCCAGATGAACGTCCACTAGAAAGAAAAACCGAAAAGAAAAACCGGCGAACCGAAAAAAACGACTAGGGTTTTCTAACGAAAACCGATCTGGTTTTCTAAAAAAACGAACGGCGCTAACCTCGGCGATGTCCGGCACGGCGGGGCTCCAGCGAGGGGCGGCGGCGGCGCGGGCAGCGGGCGGCGATGGTGGCGCGGTAGCGGAAAGGCGGCGAGGCCGCACGGCAGCACGGCAACGGCGTCGGTGGGGCGGCTTCGGGGGTGGGGCGGCTCGCAGCGGGGTGGGGCTCCAGGGCGGTGAGGGCGGTGAGGGGGCGACTTATAAAGGAGGGGGTGAAGGTGGTGCCTTGGGGGAGGGGGAACGGCGGGGACGAGGAGTCCGAGCCGGACTCCCGTTCGGCGGCAGCGGCGTAGTCTCCTGCTAGGAGACGGCAGGGAGGTGGGCCGGCGCTGGGCTTCGGCCCAGCTAGGCCTAGGCGTAGTTTTTTTAAATAATTCCGCCAAAATTCAGAAAAACCGTAGAAAATAAAATAAAAATCTAAAATGCCAAAACAAATTGTCTCCGTCTAAATAAAACATTTAGAACGAGGTGAACATTTTCTTGGCCCTAAAATGCAATTTTGAAAATGTGCAATTTTTCTAATGCAACCAAAATTGCAAATAAAATCCAAATAAAAGCAAAAATTGATTTTAATATTTTTCCTCCAATATTTCGTTTATTTTGGAGAAGTCATATTATCTCCTCTCATATGTTAATATGAAATATTTTTGGAGAGAAAAATAATTAAAACCAAAATCCTCGTTTCAGTATTTGATAAAAAATCAAATATGAAACTTGGAAAATCCCCAACTCTCTCCGAGGGTCCTTGAGTTGCTTAGGATTTTCGAGGATCGCGAGATGAAAAGCAACAAAACATGATATGCAAGAATGATCTATGTATAACATTCCAAATTGAAAATTTGGGATGTTACAAACCTACCCCCCTTAAGATGAATCTCGCCCTCGAGATTCGGGTTGGCTAGAAAATAGGTGTGGGTGGTCCTTGCGGAGATCATCCTCTCGTTCCCATGTGGCTTTACTGAACTTTGCAAAACTTGATGACTTTGCTGCGGGTGACTCGACTAGAAAACTCCAAAATCTTGACTGGGTTCTCTTCATAAGTCAAGTCATTGTCCAACTAAATCGCCTCCAAGGGTACGGTGTCTCTTAGTGGTATGTCGGCCATCTCAGCATGGCACTTCTTCAACTGGGAAACGTGAAACACATTGTGAACTCCTGACAGTTCTTCAGGTAACTCCAACTTGTAGGCAACTTCTCCCATCTATTCCAAAACACGATATGGTTCTACAAATCTCGGGGCTAGCTTTCCCTTAACTCCAAAACATTTCACTCCCATTTCATAGGTTACCTCCTTGCATTTCGAATCTGCATAACTCTTCTGTCTGGACTGAGCTATCTTCAGTCTATCCCGAATCAGTTTAACCTTCTCCTCAAACTCTTTGATCAAGTCTGGTCCAAACAACTGTCGGTCTCTGACTTCATCCCACATCAACGGTGTTCTGCACCTTCGTCCATACAGGGCTTCGAACGGTGCCATCTTCAAACTGGCTTGGTAACTATTGTTGTATGAGAACTCTGCGTAAGACAGATTGTCATCCCAACTAGATCCATAATCTAGCGCACAGGCTCTCAACATGTCCTCTAGAATCTGATTGGCTCTCTCGGTTTGTCCATCCGTCTGCAGGTGAAATGTTGTACTGAACTCCAATCTTGTTCCCAAAGTCTGGTGCAGCTGATGCCAAAACTTTGAGGTAAACTATGTTCCTCTATCCGATACGATGGTCCTCGGAACTCCAGGCAGACATATGATCCTGGTCATATATATCTTGGCCAACTTTGCACTGGTATAAGTTGTTTTCACTGGGATAAAGTGTGCCATTTTGGTTAAACGGTCAACTACTACCCATATAGAATCGTATCCTGATTTAGTCCTGGGTAATCCGGTGATAAAATCCATGCCAAGTTTATCCCATTTCCATTCGGGTATCGGCATAGGCTATAGCAATCCTGCTGGCTTTTGATGCTCTGCCTTCACTCTCTGACATACATCACATACGGCCACATACTCGGCGATATCCTTCTTCATCCCTGTCCACCAGAAACGTTCCTTCAAATCCAAATACATGTTGGTTTCCAAGGTGTATCGAGTATGGTGAGTCATGTGCCTCCCAAAGTATTAACTTCCTAATCTCTGCGTTATTGGGCACATAAACACGGTCCTCAAACGATAAGGTGTCGTGCTCATCCTCACGAAAACCTTTGGCATTTCCTTCGCTCATTTTATCCTTTATCTCAGCAATCTCTTTGTCATCCTTCTGAGCTTCTCGAATCTTTCCCAACATTGTAGACTGTACCTCCATTGTTGAAACAAAACCTCTAGGAACAATCTCCAAACAAAGTTCCCGGAGATCCTCTGCTACCTCCTTCGGCAATCCCGTGCTTATTAGGGTATTAGCATAGCTCTTCCGGCTCAAAGCGTCTGCTAGGACATTGTCCTTTCCTGGATGATAATGAAGCCTCATGTCATAATCCTTTATAAGCTCCAACCATCTTCTCTGCCTAAGGTTCAACTCCTTCTGGGTGAAAATGTACTTCAAACTCTTATGATCTGTGTACACATCGCAATGGTTTCCAATAAGGTAATGTCTCCAAGTCTTCAATGCATGCACTACGGCTGCTAGCTCCAAATCATGAGTGGCATAATTCAACTCGTGCGGTTTTAGTTGTCGTGAGGCATACGAAACAACTCTTGCATCCTGCATAAGCACACTTCCAAGTCCTAAGCGAGAGGCGACGCAATACACTTGAAAATCCTTGCATATATCCGGCAGGGTCAGCACTGGGCTATAGTCAAATGTTTCTTCGGCTCCTGGAAACTTGCCTCACAATCTTCCGTCCATTTAAACTTGGTATCCTTCTTCAATAATTCTGTCATGGGCTTCGCAATCTTGGAAAAATTCTCAATGAATCTCCGATAGTATCCTACGAGTCCAAGAAAACTGCGGATCTTGCTAACTGAAGTGGGTGCCAACCATTCAGTGACCGACTGAACCTTGGGGGATCTACTGCTATACCTTCTCTTGATATAACATGTCCAAGGAATCCGACTTCCTTCAACCAAAACTCGTATTTGCTGAAGTTGGCATATAACTGATGTTCCCTGAGTTTCTCGAGAACTAAACGCAAATGCTCCTTGTGTTCATCTTCATTCCTCGAATATACCATTATATCATCAGTGAACACCACAACAAACTTATCCAAATACTCCATGAACACCTTGTTCATCATGCTCATGAAATAG
Source organism: Triticum aestivum (assembly GCF_018294505.1). NCBI lineage: Eukaryota > Viridiplantae > Streptophyta > Magnoliopsida > Poales > Poaceae > Triticum > Triticum aestivum. Next base: position 211,079,190 of record NC_057812.1, read on the forward strand.
GCAGGGGCATTAGTCAGTCCAAACGACATGACCGTATACTCTTATAACCCGTACCGTGTGCTGAAGGTTGTCTTTGGTATATCCTTCTCTCGTATCTTCAACTGATGATATCCTAGTCGCAGATTGATCTTAGCACCTTGCAGCTGGTCAAACAAATCATTGATCATCGGCAATGGGTACTTGTTCTTAATCGTTACCTCGTTCAAGGCCCGATAATCAACAACCATTCTTAGGGATTTATCCTTCTTCTCAACCAAGAGCACTGGAGCTCCCCATGGTGATGAACTCCGTCGAATGTACCCTTTCTCCAATAACTCCTTGATCTGTTTCTTAATCTCCTCCAAATCATTCCCGGGCATCCTATAGGGTCTCTTGGATATTGGCCCGGTGCCTGGTAATGGCTCTATCAAAAACTCGATATCTCGATCCAGTGGCATGCCTGGTAGCTCCTCTGGAAAAACATCCGGATAATCCTTTACTACAGGCACTTCTTCCTGAACAACTCCCGTGAGGGTATTTACTTGGCTACTTCCTGGCGCATGCCTAGATATATACTTGATCATTTTTCCCTCCGGGGTGGTGAGATAAATTGACTTACTAACACAGTCAATGTTTCCTCCATACTTTGACATCCGGTCCATACCTAATATCACATCCAATCCTTGTGACTCCAAGATAATTAGGTTGGACGGAAAAACATGGCTACCAATGGTTTAACGGTATCTGGTCGCACCATCGACTAGCCATATACTCTGCTCTAGATGAACTTACTAACAAAGGGGTCCTAAGGGTTTGGGTCAGTAGTTTAAACTTATCCACGAATTCCCTTGATATGTATGAATGCGATGCACCAGTATCGAAAAGAACAAGAGCGGTAAATGACTTAACCAAAAACTTACCTATAACCGTGTCTGGCTGCTCTTGAACCTCCTCCATGTTAACGTGGTTTACTTGTCCTTTGTTGAATGGATTGGGCTTCTTCCCAGCGCTCCCATTTCCGTTTCCATTCTTCCCTTCAGGGCACTCCGTGGCATAGTGTCTAGTCTTCCCGCACTTCAAAAAAGTAACATGGCTTAGGTCTCTCTTGGTGGGTGTGGCTGGATTTGGGCGGTTCTGATTGTTGCTTGCTCCATTCCCATTTCCATTCCTGGTGCCAGTATGATTATGGTTACTTCCTCCATTATGGGTGTGGCCTCCATGGTTATGAACAAGTCCTCCTGAGTTCGGGGTTAGGCGAGGCTTCTGCTGAGCTCCTGAGTTATACCTCCCTTGTCCATACTTCCTCTTATGGCTCTCAATCTATTGTTGCTTCCCTTCAATCATAAGAGCCTTATCTACCAACTCCTGGTAGTTGGTGAATGTTGCCACCATCAACTGCATACTCATCTCATCATTCAGCCCTTCCATAAACTTCTCCTACTTTGCGGCATCTGTGGCCACATCATCAGGGGCATAGCGAGATAACTTGCTAAACTCATCCGCATACTGAACCACAGTACGGTTCCCCTGGCGTAAGTTGCGAAACTCACGCTTCTTCAAATTCATGGCTCCAGTGGAGACATGGGCTGTACGGAAAGCTTGTTGAAATTGGTCCCATGTCACCGTGGCTATAGGTTAGGTGACAGTGTAATTCTCCCAACATGATGCTGCTGGTCCATCCAACTGATGTGCAGCAAAACGCACCTTCTCAGCATCAGTACATCCTATAGTGGTCAACTCCCTTCCAATATTGCGGAGCCAATTATCTGCTACTATAGGCTCGGTGCTACTATAAAACACCGGTGGTTGCAACCTCAGAAAGCGGGCTAGGTTGTCAACTGGTGGTGGTGGTGGTGGATTGTTGTTGTTGTTTCCCTAATTCTAAACTAACAAGTACATCAGGGTGTTCTGCTGCTGGTTCAACTGAGTGAGCTCGGGTGGGAATGCAAATCCGGGGTCACGTCTCGGAGGCATCTGATGGGTTTAGAGGGGAGAGATTAGAATAGAATGAGGTCTAATGAGAAAGCACTACCCATATGCACATGAGACAAACACAAACATTTCACTCAATCAATCAAGAAAGGCATACATTCGATCTAACTATCGCAAAAGTGCTCGGACTACTCTATTTACATGGTGGAATACTACCACTAATATGGTGGTCTACTAAAAATATTCCTCAGTTGCGGACTCCATGATATCTGCTCCAGCTTCGTCTTCAAAGTCATCATCGCTAAGGTCGGAGTCGGTGTCATCGATGATGATGTAGTCCTCTGGGCGAATCTCCTTGGGTTCCTCATCTTCTTCTACTAGTGTGGGGTCTCCCATAAATATTCCGATCTTCTTAATCAGGCCATCATTCTTCTCCAGTACGGTCGCAATTTCCTCCTCATATCCATCGCGTGTAGACTTAAGTTCTTCTTCCAGCTCGATGATCCTTGTCTTCTCCTTCTTCAAATCTATCATGTCTGTGCACATCTGATTCTCCTGACATTGAATGTGCTGGTTTAACTCCTAGATAAAAGCTGCAATTGATCTATCCTTCTTGGTGCTGATCATCTCCCATTGCTCGTCTCGGCGCCCACATATCTGGTAGATAGTGTCCTTAAGATCCTTGTGATATACTTCTCTAATGCACCCCATGGTGATGTGAGCTGCCATACTCTTTCCTAAACTCCAGGTTGGTGCATCGAAGGAAAACTCTATAGGTTTAGTGACTGGCGTGAAGGTCCTTCTTGGAACTTGAACTTGTATCGTCCATCACTCCTCTTCTGGTAAAGTGGCGTTATAGGTCCCGGTGAAGCTTGGTATTCCTATGTTCAGGTACCTAGTGACTTCCTTCAGGTGTAGTCCAAAAGGTGATTCTACCTCCGGTTGTGCAAAATTGTTCCTTGCATCCACCATCCTAAAGAGTAGAAAATGGAGAGGATTCAGAAGTGAGAAGAGAATAGTGATCTATGGCTTTTAGCTTAGTGGTCGTGTCCTACACTCAGCGTGTGCTCTGATACCATCTTGTAGCGACCTGGCCTCAAACGGTTAAGTCTCTGTGCTTCAGTGTCATCCCTGGATCGGTAATGCTGACACACACAGTACTCGAGGATTTATAACAGAGTAGCAATCACACATTTATTACATCGAATGTCTCAAAAGACAACTTATTACAATAAATATGGCTTAAGGCCATCTATTATGATAACAGCGGAAGGCTTGGAAGATAAAGTGAGTCCATCAACTCCAACGGCATAGTTGAGCTGCACGGCAACGACCTAACAAACCTTACTCCTCGTCTGAAAAGTCTGTAACATAATACATTGCAGCCCGAAAATGGGTCAGCACATGGAATATGCTGGCAAAATAACACAGTAGAGCAAGAACAGAATAATGCTATCACTACATGCATATTTGGCTGGTGGAAAGCTCTATGGTTATAGTTTTGCGAAAAGCCAATTTTTTCATACAACAAAGGAATGAATTTTAATTTTAACTATCATGGTAGTTGAGACATCATTGAGAAGGTTCCTCCAACTCAATCCCAATTAAGGTGATTAACAACCCAACAATATTATTTTTAGAGTGATGAGATACTTAAGATACTCCAAGTACTAGATACTCAAGATTGTCCATAACCAGGGACACGGCTAACCATGATTAGCTTATACACTCTATAGAGGTTTGCGCACTTTTCCCCACAAGACTCGATCTCCTCCGTTGGTTTTCTCGCACTATAGGGTGTTGGAGAAACGGATGACCGAGACACAGTCTTTCAGAAACATTAACTCTCTACTCCGGGCAGACCATACCAAACCTACAAACCCACAACCAGCTGATCCACCTCTTCAAGGGCTTCACGTAACTTACTCAACTATGCTAGAGCCCATAATAGCTTGTGGCTGCACATGGAAGTTTCTAGCATGAATAATCTCAGTTCCCTTTGAGCCTGGGTGGCGGTCCATAGGAAGATCACACGGGTACTCCGGGATTTCCAAAAAATACAGACAACACTGGGTACTCCAGGTGCCTCAATCCACCCAGATGTGTATTTAAGTTGCCACCTTAAGTTGAACCATTAATTAACAATCTCACATTTGTCATGGATTTCACTCACCCAAACCACGTCTACAAGCATAGCATAGCAATATAAGCAACACATAGAAGTAATTCCCAAGGGTTTGAATGTAACAGGGCAATAGGTTCTACCTCATGAACTACTTCCCAACCAACATGTTAATGACATCCTAACCATGCAATGTTTGAGCATTGGAACTAATGCATAAAAACTGGGTGATAAAGGGGTATGATCAAAGTGTTACTTGCCTTGCTGACGATCCGCGTAACCTAGAGACTCCAAATAACACGCTTCGCACTCCGGGAATTCTATCACAAACAAACAATAGCATACATAAGCAATCAAACTAAGAAACACGGGTAAAACTCAAATAAGAAGATCTAACTAGAAAGTTCAACTTAAGAACTCCGGTTTGCAAAAAGAATCAAATCAAACGGAGCACTGAAACTCAAACGGCGAAAGAAACAAGATCCGTTTACTAATCCGGACCTAGGTCAAATTTTACAGTGGAAAAAACTTGTGCAAGATGGTTAAACGAAAAGAGGGTCTCGAGACGAAGATCTAGGCGCTTGAATCGCCTGATTCTGACTGACGAGCGAAAAGAAAAACTAAAACAAAAATCGGATCTGAAATCGTGATAAAAAATAATTGCGGATTAATCCGATAAAAGAAAACTGACGAACAGGCTAACGAACGAGCGTTCATTATCTGTAACTAACGCGCGAAAACCGTTCGTTAAAATGAACGTCCTCTAAAAAGAAAAACCGAAAAGAAAAACTGGTGAACCGAAAAAAAACGACTAGGGTTTTCTAACGAAAACCGATCCGGTTTTCTAAAAAAATGAACGGCACTAACCTCCGCGAGGTCCGACACGGCGGGGCTCCAGCGAGGGGCGGCGGCGGCGCGGGCAGCGGGCGGCGGCTCGCGGCGCGACAGCGGCAAGGCGGCGAGGCGGCGTGGCGGCTCGGCAACGGCATCGGCGGCGCGGCAGCTTCGGGGGTGGGGCGGCTCGCGGCGGGGTGGGGCTCCAGGGCGGCGAGGGGGCGACTTATAAAGGAGGGGGTGAAGGTGGTGCCTTGGGGGAGGGGGCACGGCGGGGACGAGGAGTCCGAGCCGGACTCCCGTTCGGCGGCTGAGGCGGCGCAGTCTCCTGCTAGGAGATGACAGCGCAGGGAGGTGTGCCGGCGCTGGGCTTCGGACCAGCTAGGCCTAGGCGCAGTTTTTTTTTAAAAAATCCACTGAAACTCAGAAAAATCCTAGAAAATAAAATAAAATTCTAAAAATGCCAAAACAAATTTTCGCTGTCTAAATAAAATATTTAGAATGAGATGAACATTTTCTTGGCCCTAAAATGCAATTTGGGAAACGTGCAATTTTTCTAATGCAACCAAATTGCAAATAAAATCCAAATAAAAGCAAAAATTGATTTTAATATTTTCCTCCAATATTTCATTTATTTTGGAGAAGTCATATTATCTCATCTCATATGTTAATATGAAATATTTTCAGAGCGAAAAATAATTAAAACCAAAATCCTTGTTTCAATATTTGATAAAAATCAAATATGAAACCTGGGAAATCCCCAACTCTCTTCGAGGGTCCTTGAGTTGCTTAGGATTTTCGAGGATCACAAGATGAAAAGCAACAAAACATGATATGCAAGAATGATCTATGTATAACATTCCAAATTGAAAATTTGGGATGTTACAAACGCTCTCGAGCCAGATCCAGAGCATCCAGGGTATTTCAAGGGGTATAATAAGGAACACGCCTGGACTCACAAGACATGCTTGTGGGATCTGCCTTACTTCAAAGACCTCATTTTCCCACACAACATCGACATGATGCACACTGAAAAGAATATTGTCGAAGCCATTTTTGGTACATTGTTTGGCATAGAGGGGAAATCAAAGGATAATACTAAGGCTAGAGTCGATCAAGAGGAGCTATGTGATAGACCGTTACAAAACATGTAAGAACCGAAAGGAAAGTGGAACTAGACGAAGCCAAAGGCATGGTTCAATCTTGGAAGGCCAGCTATGAGGGAAATTATTTTGTGGGTGAAAATCCAGTTGATGTTCCCCGATGGGTATGCAGCAAATCTAAAGAGGGGAGCGAGTCTTGAAAAAATTAAAATATTTGGTCTAAAAAATCATGATTGGCACATTTGGATTGAGCGGACAATGCCGGTGATGTTGCGTGGCTTCATCCCTGAGGATGAATGGCTAGTACTGGCAGAGCTGAGCTATTTCTTCCGTGTTCTTTGTGCGAAAGAACTATCGCCTGGCCGCCTAGAAGAAATGGAACCGTTGGTGCCGGAGTTGATCTGCAAGTTAGAGATGATCTTTCCTCCAAGCTTCTTTAATCCAATGCAACACTTGATTTTGCATCTCCCGACCGAGGCAAGATTGGGGGGGCATGCAAAATCGTTGGTGCTACTCAACTAAAAGGATGCAGAAGACGCTTCGAGCAAAATGTAAAAATAAACGTAGATGTGAGGCACCGATGGCCGAGGCATTCATCACTAAGGAGGCGGCAAACTTCGTGACAGCACACTACGAAGCCAAAAATCGTCATTTGCATAATCCGAAGCCTTGGTACAATGCTAACGACCCTAAAAAGGGTCGATCCAACCTCAGCCTATTCAAAGGGAATCTCGCACCAGCCAGTGGTTGGAAACCTGTATCATTGGATGTTGAAGAATGGCGGACCATTTCGTTGTATGTCTTCAACAACCTAACAAAAGTGTGGCCGTACATCAAGTAAGTTCTCGGTACATTGTTTCGCAACTTCTAATTCCTTTGAATTGCTCTTATTACTGGATATTTGATGCAGTCGATACGTTGCCATATTCTTGTATGGAGCGGTGATCCAAAAGGATTCCGTCGAAGAGTATGAGCTTCTAGCAAAGCAAGGAGCCGAATATCCCGGTTTCATCTCTTGGTTCAAAAGAACGGTAATTTCCATTAGACCATTTCACTTCTTTGGCTAATTTGCGACTAATGCAACAATCCTTTCATATTAAACTTGTAGGCTAATTCAGAGATTATGGATGCCGAACTGAGACAAGTAGCTAATGGTTTTGACTATAAGGTTCGTTCATTTGACAAATACGACATCAACGGGTATCACTTTCATAGGTATGGCAAAGAGCTATCTATGGCTGACCGAAAGTCTACAAATTGTTGTGTCTCTGCTATCGGCGAAGGAGATATCGAGTATTATGGAATAGTTGAAGCAATTTATGAACTTCAATTCCATGGTGAAAACCCAGCAAATGTCATAGTCTTCAGAAGTTATTGGTTATAGCCGGGGGAGACTAGAAGGACTCATGAACATATAGGGCTAGTCGAAATCAAACAAAGCACCCATTTGGATGTTCCCGATGTCTATATTACGGCTCAACAGGCAACCCAAGTTTTCTATCTACCGTGGGCCTGTCAAAGTGATCCAAATCTCAGTGGTTGGGATGTCGTTCATGAAGTGCCGCCACATGTTAGACCACCTCCCCCAATGAAGAGGATTATGAACATCACATTAACCAAGACACATATGATGAAGGAAAATTCTTCCAAGAAACACGTATTTCCAAAAAAAATCAAGAACCGCTCTACTCCACCCCAGAACATTGAAGTAGACAACGATAGTGAATCCGACTTCACCCCTGAGACGGAACAAGAAGAAGTTACTGCTGCAGATGACCTGTCAATGCTTGAACGATTACATAAAGGAGGCCTTCCACATGTTGATGCATTTATTGACGATGATGATGAGCACATCACTGACAGTGATGATGATGATGCATTTAATGATCCCTGCTACCTCTTGAGCTTGCGTTGGTTTTCCCATGAAGAGGAAAGGGTGATGCGGCACAATAGCGTAAGTATTTCCCTCTGTTTTGAGAACCAAGGTATCAATCCAGTAGGAGATAGCACACAAGCCACCTAGTACCTGCACAAACAAACAAGAATCTCGCAGCCAACGCGATAAAGGGGTTGTTAATCCCTTCACGGTCACTTACAAGAGTGAGATCTGATAGAGATAATAAGATAAATATTTTTGGTATTTTTGTTGTATAGATTGGAAAATAAAGATTGCAAAAATAGAAATGGCAGATTGATAGGAAAATAATATGATGGAAGATAGACCCCGGGCCATAGGTTTCACTAGTGGCTTCTCTCAAGATAGCAATTTCTACGGTGGGTGAACAAATTACTGTCGAGCAATTGATAGAAAAGCGAATAGTTATGAGAATATCTAGGCATGATCATGTATATAGGCATCACGTCTGCGACAAGTAGACCGAAACGATTCTGCATCTACTACTATTACTCCACACATCAACTGCTATCCAGCATGCATCTAGAGTATTAAGTTCATAAGAACAGAGTAACGCATTAGGCAAGATGACATGATGTAGAGGGATAAACTCAAGCAATATGATATAAACCCCATCTTTTTATCCTCGATGGCAACAATACAATACGTGCCTTGCGGCCCCTGCTGTCACTGGGAAAGGACACCGCAAGATTGAACCCAAAGGTAAGCACTTCTCCCATTGCAAGAACGATCAATCTAGTAGGACAAACCAAACTGATAATTCGAAGAGACTTGCAAAGATATTTAAATCATGCATAAAAGATTTCAGAGAATAATCAAATATTGTTCATAGATAATCTTGATCATAAACCCACAATTCATCGGATCTCGACAAACACACCGCAAAAAGAATTACATCGAATAGATCTCCAAGAGAACCGAGGAAAACTTTGTATTGAGATCCAAAGAGAGAGAAGAAGCCATCTAGCTAATAACTATGGACCCGAAGGTCTGTCGTAAACTACTCACACATCATCGGAGAGGCTATGGTGTTGATGTAGAAGTCCTCTGTGATCGATTCCCCCTCCGGCAGAGTGCCGGAAAAGGCCCCAAGATGGGATCTCACGGGTATAGAAGGTTGCGGTGGTGGAAATAGGGTTTTGTGGTGCTCCTGGATGTTTTCGGGGTATATGGGTATATATAGGAGGAAGAAGTACATCGGTGGAGCTGCAAGGGGCCCACAAGGGTGGGGGCGCGCCTACCCCCCCTTGGCGCGCCTCCCTGCCTCGTGGCCTCCTTGCTTCTTTCTTGACGCCCACTCCAAGTCTCCTGGATCACGTTTGTTCCAAAAATAACTCTCCCGAAGGTTTCATTCTGTTTGGATTCCGTTTGATATTCCTTTTCTGCGAAACAATGAAATAGGAAAAAAAACAGCAATTTGCACTGGGCCTTTGGTTAGTAGGTTAGTCCGAAAAATAATATAAAAAGGTAAATTAAAGCCCATTAAACATCCAAAACAAATAATATAATAGCATGGAACAATAAAAAAATATAGATATGTTGGAGACGTATCAATCCCGGAGCATATATAGACGATTCAGAGTAATATTAGTAATGTGAGGTATTCATTTTTTTATTATATATGTTCATGATGATGATACACTTAAATTATATACATATTATTCATGTTGGGTATTCAAATTTTTATGTTGTACAAATTTCGTTTACTTTTTGTTATTGCAGGTGTTGATTGGAAGGTGGGCAAGGGTCCAGAGCGCCCCGAGCCTCCTGCGAGCGCTACTAGGAGGGGTGGTTCCATTATTCCACCCCAGCCACTCCAGAGAGCGCTGCTAGACAGTATGCAGACAGCAGCGGCGGGCGCTTCTTCTTCGGCTGGGAGAGGTCGGGGGAGGATGAAGAAGGCTGCTAGAGGTGGACGTGGCAGCGGGAGAGGTAGGAAGGCACCTACGCCTTCCTCGCCGCCACCCCCAGCTGATTCACCCGACCACGGGACTGCTCCGTCTGACGTGGACCCGTCTCAGACTCCGGTCCATGAGCCTCAGGTCGCCGATCCTTCGCCCCACCAGACTCGGGCCGCCGATCCTTCGCCGCACCTGATTCGTGTCGCCGATCCTTCGCCCCACATGAGTCTGGTCCGAGAGTCTTCGTCCCAAAAGACTTCAGTCTCGGAGTCTTCTTCCCACAAGACTCCGATCCCGGAGTCTTCTTCCCACGAGACTCCGGGGGCTAGTGGCCCTACTGATGGTAGCGAGGACACCTTTTCTGATGATAGCTACAGCGATGATGAGTTGGCTGAGAAGGGCAAGAAGGTCTACAAGCGTGGTTGTACAAAGCTCCCGCCCATGCCAACGACCCCCAACCAGAGGTGGTTGATTGCACCTAATGGGTTGAAGTAAGTGCATTTACTATTTTTTAACCTTTTGCCTTCATGTTCCTTCAAATTAATATCTAATGCATTGGCCTTGTCATACTGCAGGGGCTGGGTACACCCCCGTGGTGTCCGCAGGCCCAACCAGGTCCTTGGTGTGCTTTGCCGGGAGCACTTCCCTGGGTGGGTCATGTTACCCGGTGAGGGTCAGGTTCCAGAGCTAGCAGTGAGCTGGGAGTTGTACTCGGTTGCCCCGGCCCCGCCGGAGGAGATGGTCGTCGGTGTCTTGTGTGAGACGGTGGCCAACATTGTGTTCCGTCGGTTTTGGGTAATTTATCCTTTACAGAATTAAAAATCAACACTACCAAGTGATTGTACTAATCAGTGTTGTCCTTTTTGATTGCAAACCTTCTACAAGGTTTCAGAGGGAGAGCAGGAGGCCGCGTCTATGGTTGTCGAAACCGAGTGCAAGCGCCTACTTCAGAACTTAAGGCACGAGGTTCGGGTGTAGGCCGTTCGAGACTACTACGCCTCGAAGGATATTAGGCGGGCCAAGAAAAAGTGTCGCGGCAAGTTTCTGAGTAATGAGAAGTACATGAAGGTAATTACCTATTCTTAAGGCCTTGAACTTAGTTTTCTTGATTTGATTCATAGGTGTAGCGCTGAAATTTCTCTTGACTAACTTAGGTGCCCCCGAGATGGTATGTGGATAAGATGGACTGTTGGGAGGCGTTGGTGGATGCGTGGTGCTCTCCCGAATGGCTAGCCGAACACCATAGGGCCAAGGATAAGCACGACCAAATGGAAGGTGTGCCACACCATCAAGGGAGCTCCAACCTGTTTGAGTACGTGGAGAACTGGGTATGTGGTTTGCTACATGATTCATGCAATTTCATTCTTCATGCTAGCATTTATCCCTTCCAAAATGACTTATATTAATATGCTTAGTTAGTTAAAAAATGGCATAACTACCTTGGATAGTTCATTTATGATACAATTAGCTCTAAAATGACATAGTAACCTTAGATAGCTCGATAAAATAACTAAATATGCTTTAGTTAGTTAAAATGGCATAACTACCTAGGATAGCTAAATAATGACCTAAACTAATCTTAGCTAGTTCATTTATGACATATTTAGCTCTAAAATGACATAATAACCTTAGATAGCTCTATAAAATGACTTAATATGATTTACTTAGTTAAAAATGGCATAACTACCTTCAATAGCTCAATAACGAGCTAAACTAATCTTAGCTAGTTCATTCATGACATAATTAGCTCTGAAATGACATAATAACCTTAGATAGCTCTATAGAATGCCTAAATATGTTTTAGTTAGCTAAAAATGGCATAACTAACTTGGATAGCTCAATAATGACATAATTAGCATACTTTGGTCAAAATGGCATAATAATCTTGGTTACCTCTAAAATGACCTAAACTTAGCTTATTTTCCTCGAAAATGACATAATAACCTTACTTAGCTCCAAAATGACCTATTTACATAGAAATATCATTCTTCATGCTAGCTTGAGCCCTTAAATAATATTTTGTTCCTCTCTCTCAGGAGCACCACAACAAGAAGCCTGTGTCAAATCTGTTCGACCTCTATGGCATGGCCCATGCTGCCCCGTACAAGAAGGCGAAGCCATTCACGGAGTCTGACCTAGATCATCCAGAGAGCTTCACCAACATCTCCTCCCACCACAAGCTCGTGAGGTACAGAGACGAGGGGAAGGCGAGGAAAGGGGAGGACTTTAACCCGAGCCAGGATCCTTTTGATACAGAGCTGGTGATGATATCTGGTGGCGGGAGGTCCCATGGCTTCATAGCCCTTGGTGATGGACTAATACGTTGCCCTAGGACTCTCCGGCATATCAAGAAGCACCAGAGTAGCTCTGATCCTGAGATAACACCTCATGCATGGCCATGGCGGTTAGTTATATGGAATCTCTCACCTTTCCTCCATTACATTGTGTGTGCGTCCGTCGATGGTTACAATGCTAACGAGGAGCGGTGTGTTGCAGGCCATGGTTGAGAAAGAGAGATTGAACACCCAGGCGCTTTTGGAGGAGGCAAAAAGGGAGGTGGTGGAGAGTGAGAGGGAGCTGGAGGAGAGGACGGTTAAGTTGTTGGAGGAGGAGAGGAACCGGAACGAGGTGTCCAACCGGGCCCTATACGAGCTCATCGTGGTATGTTTCTCGTGCATATTAGCCCAATCATGCACATAATGTTCGCATTACTAACTAATATGACTGACTCATGAGAACCAAATGTGCAGACCATTGATACGTCTCCAACGTATCTACTTTTCCAAACACTTTTTCCCTTGTTTTGGACTCTAACATGCATGATTTGAATGGAACTAACCGGGACTGACGCCGTTTTCAGCAGAATTACCATGGTGTTATTTATGTGCAGAAACAAACATTCTCGGAATGACCTGAAACTTCATGGAGCATCTTTTTGGAAAATATAAAAAATACCTGCAAAATATGAAGGCCAGGGGGCCCACCACCTCTCCACGAGGGTGGGGGCGCGCCTTCCCCTAGGGCGACCCCCCTACCTCGTGGGCCCCCTGGTGCCTCTCTAACTCCAACTCCAACTCTATATATTGTGTTTCAGGGAGAAAAAAAATCAGGGAGAAGAATTCATCGCGTTTTACGATACGGAGCCACCGCCAAGCCCTAAAACCTCTCGGGAGGGCTGATCAGGAGTCTGTTCGGGGCTCCGAAGAGGGGAATCCGTCGCCATCGTCATCATCAACCATCCTCCGTCACCAATTTCATGATGTTCACCGCCGTGCGTGAGTAATTCCATTGTAGGCTTGCTGGACGGTGATGGGTTGGATGGGATCTATCATGTAATCGAGTTAGTTTTGTTAGGGTTTGATCCCTAGTATCCACTATGTTCTGAGATTTATGTTGCTATGACTTTGCTATGCTTAATGCTTGTCACTAGGGCCCGAGTGCCATGATTTCAGATCTGAACCTATTATGTTTTCATCAATATATGAGTGTTCTTGATCCTATCTTGCAAGTCTATAGTCACCTATTATGTGTTATGATCCGTTAACCCCGAAGTGACAATAATCGGGATACTTACCGGTGATAACCGTAGTTTGAGGAGTTCATGTATTCACTATGTTTTAATGCTTTGTTCTGGTACTCTATTAAAAGGAGGCCTTAATATCCCTTAGTTTCCGTAAGGACCCCGCTGCCACAGGAGGGTAGGACAAAAGATGTCATGCAAGTTCTTTTCCATAAGCACATATGACTATGTTCAGAATACATGCCTACATTATATCAATGAACTTGAGCTAGTTCTGTGTCACCCTAGGTTATGACTATTACATGATGAACCGCATTCGGCATAATTCTCCATCACTGATCCATTGCCTGTGAGCTTTCCATATATCGTTCTTCGCTTATTTACTTTCCCGTTGCTATTGCTATCATCACTACAAAACACCAGAAACATTACTTTTACTACTCTTATCTTTTGCTACCGTTACCACTACTATCGTATTACTTTGCTACTAAATACTTTGCTACAGATACTAAGTTTCCAGGTGTGGTTGAATTGACAACTCAGTTGCTAATACTTGAGAATACTCTTTGGCTCCCCTTGTGTCAAATCAATAAATTTGGGTTGAATACTTTACCCTCGAAAACTGTTGCGATCCCCTATACTTGTGGGTTATCAAGACTATTTTCTGGCGCCGTTGCCGGGGAGCATAGCTCTATTCTTTGAGTCACTTGGTATTTATATCTGCTTATCATTATGAGGAACTTGAAAGATCCAAGAACCAAGATTTATCCCTCAACTACGAGGGGAGTTAAGGAACTGCCATCTAGCTCTGCACTTGATTCACCTTCTGTTTTGAGTAAGCTTGCGACACCTAAACCTGCTTCTGCTATTCGTTCTGATATGTCGCATGTTATTGATGATGCTACTTCTGCTATACATGATACTTATGATGAAACTACTTCTATGCTTGATACTACTGTGCCACTTGGTGAATTTCTGGATGAACAACTTGCTAGGGCTAGAGAGATTGAAAATATTGAATCTGATAATACTGATGAAAGTGATGATGAAGAATCACTTGTTATTCTTGAGGGTTATGTTTTTGATCAAGAAGCCTTTTTAGCTATTTTAGCTTGCAAAGATAGATACGAACTTAAGAGGTTATTAGCTAAATGGAATAAGCAATCTCTAAATGCTAGAATGAAACCTGACCCTACTTTTGCTATTTCACCTATCTATGTTACCGATAAGGATTATGAACTCTCTGTTGATCCTGATATAATTACTTTGGTTGAATCTGATCCTTTTCATGGTTATGAATCTAAAACTGTTGTGGCACATCTTACTAAATTAAATGATATAGCCACCCTGTTCACTACTGATGAGAGAACTCATTACTTTTATATCCTTAAAATATTTCCGTTCTCCTTAAAGGGTGATGCTAAGATATGGTTTAATTCTCTTGATCCTGGTTGTGTGCGTAGTCCCCGGGATATGATTTATTACTTCTCTGCTAAATATTTCCCTGCTCATAAGAAACAAGCTGCTTTAAGGGATATATATAATTTTGTGCAAATTGAAGAAGAGAGTCTCCCACAAGCTTGGGGGAGGCTTCTCCAATTACTTAATGCTTTGCCTGATCATCCTCTTAATGAAATACTTGATATCTTTTATAATGGACTAATCGATGCTTCCAGAGATTACCTAGATAGTTGTGTTGGTTCTTTTTTTAGGGAAAGAACACCGGATGAAGCTGAAATTCTATTGAATAATATGTTGACAAATGAAAATAATTGGACACCTCCAGAGCCAGCTCCTGAGCCTATTCCTAAACCAACTCCGAAGAAGAGGGGTATTCTATTTCTCAGTCCTGAAGATATGCAAGAGGCAAAGAAATCTATGAAAGAGAAAGGTATTAAAGCTGAAGATGTTAAGAATTTACCTCCTATTGAAGAAATACATGGTCTTAATTTACCGCCGGTTGAAGAAACATATGATCTTAATCCATTACCTATTGAAGAAACTCATGGTCTTGATAACCCGACACAGGTAGTAAAGGTAAATTCTCTCTATAGATATGATAAGGCTGAAATCCCATTTACTAAGTTTGCTAGCCCATGCTTAGATGACTTTGATAAATTTATGGCTAAGCAAGAAGACTTTAATTCTTATTAGAACTGGTAGAATGACTCAGGAACCTTTGTATCCTGAAGGCCATCCTAAGAGAATTAAGCAAGATTCTCAGAGAAATAATATAGATGCACCTAGTCCTTCTAAAAGGAAGAAATAGAAAAATGATAGGAATTTGCATGCTTCTATTGAACCTATTACTGAAACACCTGAGAATCCAAATGATATTTTTATTTCTGATGCTGAAACACAATCTGGTAATGAACCTGAAACTAGTGATAATGTTAGTACTAATACTCATGACGATGCTCAACCTAGTAATGATAATGATGTAGAAATAGAACCTGTTGTTGATCTTGATAACCCACAATCAAAGAATCAACGTTATGATAAGAAAGACTTTGTTGCTAGGAAACATGGTAAAGAAAGATAACCATGGGTTCAAAAACCCATGCATTTTCCTCCCAAACCATCCAAGAAAAAGGATGATGAGGATTTTGAGCGCTTTGCTGAAATGATTAGACCTATCTTTTTGCGTATGCGATTAACTGGTATGCTTAAAATGAATCCTTATGCTAAGTACATGAAAGAAATTGTTACAAATAAAAGAAAGATACCAGAAGCTAAAATTTCCACCATGCTTGCTAATTATACTTTTAAGGGTGGAATACCAAAGAAACTTGGTGATCCCGGTGTACCAACTATACCATGCTCCATTAAAAGAAACTATGTTAAAACTGCTTTATGTGATCTTGGAGCCGGTGTTAGTGTTATGCCTCTCTCTTTATATCATAGACTTGATTTGAATAAGTTGACACCTATTGAAATATCTTTGCAGATGGATGATAAATCAACTGCTATACCTGTCGGTATTTGTGAGGATGTCCCTGTTGTAGTTGCAAACGTTACTATTTTAACGGACTTTGTTATTCTTGATATTCCCGAGGACGATAGTATGTCTATTGTTCTTGGAAGACCCTTTTTGAATACT
Organism: Triticum aestivum; assembly: GCF_018294505.1. Lineage (NCBI taxonomy): Eukaryota > Viridiplantae > Streptophyta > Magnoliopsida > Poales > Poaceae > Triticum > Triticum aestivum. The sequence goes on from NC_057812.1 coordinate 211,095,596, forward strand.
GCAGGGGCTGTTATTGATTGCACTAAAGGCAATGTCACTTTTCATGTTAATGGTAATAAGCACACGGTACACTTTTCGAGGAAACAACCTCAAGTTCACAGTATCAATTCTATTGGAAAAATTCCATCGATTATATTTGGAGGTTTTGAATTTCCTCTTCCTACTGTCAAGAAGAAATATGATATTCTTATTATTGGGGATGGTCATATCCCCGTTGAGGTAACATAGTGTTATTCGAAATTTCTCCGATTCCATGTTATTCAGAATGAGTTCGTTAACAAGACTTGATCAACCTTGTTAGTGGATTCCTTTTGATGATCATGAGATGGATGAAACTAGAAGGAACAACCTGCTGTACCCTCCTTTTACTTTCTGCTATTTATATTAACTAAAATAAAAATAAATATTTTTCTTTCTATTATCTGATTATCCATGCAATATAAAAATACCCCGAAAATAAAAGTTCTCCAAATGCCCTGAAATTTAAATATGATTTTTTTCTAGAATATTTGACACTAAGAACACAGCAGGGGGTCAACCACCTGCCCACGAGGGTGGAGGGCGCGCCCTACCCCCCTGGGCGCGTCCCCTGCCTCGTGGGCCCATGGTGGCCCTCCTCCACTTATCCTTTCACCCACACACTCCTTCCTCCCCCAAACACGAATATCCAGCTCAAACCCGAGTCCAAGCTCATTTTGCTGCCATTTTTGATCTCCTTGCTCAAAGCACCTCTCACAAAACTGCTTGGGGAGATTGTTCCTTGGTATGTGACTCCTCCATTGGTCCAATTAGTTTTTGTTCTAGTGCTTTATTCATTGCAAATTTTTGCTGCTTAGGTGACCCTGTTCTTGAGCTTGCATGTCAAATTTTTATGGTCAAAAGTAGTTTTGATGCATGATATAGGCCCTAGGCACTTGTAGGAGTAGTTGCTATCAATATTATTGAATTTGGTTTACTTTTATTTTGAAGTTACTAAAAATTTCAGAATGTTTTCATAAAATGATGAAGAGATTTTTCAGGGGCTCATCGAGCCAAAGCTCGAAGGAAAAGGCACCAAAGCCTAAGTATAATCTACCTCGCACTGCGGAGGTTCGGGCGTGTGAATGGCCTTCCGATGATTTCTTAAGAGCAGCCGGGATTTATGAAGATTTTCATGAATTGGCTAAGAATGCAGGCCTCACTGCTTTCCTCCACGACCATTGTGATCAGTATCTCTTACTCACAAATACCTTTGTGCAAAACTTCCATTTCCATTCTAGGAGCTCACCTCCTATAGTGGAGTTCCATTTATATGATGAGCATAAGGAGATGTCACTTTATGATTTTTTTCGGGTTTTTTTAGTCCCTTTCGAGGGCAAGACAGAGGAACTACATCGCGATGATGTGGACGGGTTTATTGATACTATCACTGTAGGGGAAACAAGGAAGGTTTCTGATGCACGAATCACTAGCATACATTTCCCTGTTTTACGCTATTTTGCATTATTTGCTAGTTGTTGTTTAATTGGTCATGGAAACTATGGAAACCTTAGTATCCCTGATATTATTATTTTTCTCCACAGTTCATACGGTGATAACTCTGTTAGTATGGGCGGCATTATTGCTAAACGGTTAAGTCTGAACCGTACTAAGGGCCCCATCTTTGGAGGCATCTATGCTTCACGTCTAGTTGCACATTTTAACATACCTATTAGGCATTATGAGAAGGAAGAAAAAGTGCTGCCTCGTGTTTATTTAGATTATAAGAGTATGGTGGCACATGATTTTATTGTTAAGAATAGGGAAGGAGAGCTTAAATATAAATTGTTCTTTGATAAACATCATCCTGAGACTATTACCCTGCCTGCTCCTTCTTTGTTTGATTTATCTGCAGGACAGTACCTTGTTCCGTTGAAGGCTATTCACGCCTACCGGAACCCTGCACCAGCTATGGAGCCAGAGCTGGAACCACAAGTTGATCCTTCATGACAGTCTAATTACCAGTGGGGTCCGGAGATGATTGTCAGCCAGTGGCAATCGGAGTCCTCTTCTTCTTCTCAGTACGACCCCAACTATTATTATGGATATCCGCCAGGCCAGCCATGGCCATAGACTAACTTAGGCCAAAAGCCTAAGCTTGGGGGAGTACGTATTTCCCATCGACATTACATTTATGTTCACACACTCATTGCTAGATGTCGGTGCTCATACTTTGTCACTATATCATCCATGCTAGTTTAATTTCCTTTTTATGCTTTCTTCTTGTGTGTTTAATAAACCTTAAGAAAAACCAAAAAAATCAGTTATAGCTTTTAATTAGTTTACTTTCCATGTTTGTAGTAGTAATTAAAAATAAAACCCAAAAATATTTCATGTTCTTCTTTTGCTTGTTGGGAGCTTTCCCGTGTAATTAGTTTTATTTCTTTTCTTTTCTCCGGGGGTCGATAGGAGAAGACCATGATTAATTTGTTGAAGTGGCTCTTATATGCATAAATGTTGATCTGACAAAAGAGCCCATATTGCCTTGTCTTCTCCTGTTTATTGAATGCTTGCAGATTCTAGCTTAGTCCAATGCACGTGCACTATTATTATTATTCACACTATTCGGTCGTGCAAGTGAAAGGCAATTATGATGATACATGATGGACTAACTCAGATGATGTGACACCCCCGATTCAATCGTACACTAATCATACACGCAAACGTGTACGATCAAGATCAGGGACTCACGGGAAGATATCACAACACAACTCTACAAAAAAAATAAGTCATCCAAGCATCATATTACAAGCCAGGGGCCTCGAGGGCTCGAATACAAGAGCTCGATCAAAGATGAGTCAGCAGAAGCAACAATATCTGAGTACAGACATAAGTTAAACAAGTTTGCCTTAAGAAGGCTAGCACAAACTGGGAAACAGATCGAAAGAGGCGCATGCCTCCTACCTGGGATCCTCCTAAACTACTCCTGGTCGTCGTCAGCGGCCTGCACGTAGTAGTAGGCACCTCCAGAGTAGTAGCAGTCATCATCGATAGTGGCGTCTGGCTCCTGGGCTCCATCGTCTGGTCACAACAATCGGGTATAGTAAGGGGGAAAAGAGGGAGCAAAGCAACCGTGAGTACTCATCCAAAGTACTCGCAAGCAAGGAGCTACACTACATATGTATGCATTGGTATCAAATGGAAAAGGGGTAACATATGTGGACTGAACTGCAGAATGCCGGAATAAGAGGGGGATAACTAGTCCTATCAAAGACTACGCTTCTGGTAACCTCCATCTTGCAGCAGAAGAAGAGAGTAGATGGTAAGTACACCAAGTAACATCACATAGCATAATCCTAACCGATGATCCTTCCCTTGTCGCCCTATGAGAGAGAGACCACCGGTTGTATCTGGCACTTGGAAGGGTGTGTTTTATTAAGTATCCGGTTCTAGTCATAAGGTCAAGATACAACTCCAAGTCGTCCTGTTACCGAAGATCATGGCTATTCGAATAGATTAACTTCCCTACAGGGGTGCACCACATTTCCCAACACGCTCGATCCAATTTGTCCGGACACACTTTTCTGGGTCATGCCTGGCCTCGGAAGATCAACATGTCGCAACCCTACCTAGGCACAACAGAGAGGTCAGCACGCCAGTCTAAATCCTATGGCGCAGGGGTCTGGGCCCGTCGCCCATTGCACACCTGCATGTTGCGTACGCGGCCGGAAGCAGAACTATCCCCCTTAATACAAGAGCAGGCTTACGGTCCAATCCTGCGCGCGCTACTCAGTCGCTGACGTCACGAAGGCTTCGGCTGATACCACGACGTCGAGTGCCCATAACTGTCCCCGCATAGATGGTTAGTGTGTATAGGCCAGTGGCCAGACTCAGATCAAATACCAAGATCTCGTTAAACGTGTTAGCTTGAAATAACCGCGAACGCCGACCAGGGCCAGGCCCACCTCTCTCCTAGGTGGTCTCAACCTGCCCTGTCGCTTCGCCACAAAGATCCACATAGAGGGCTGTCGGGAAAGTATGTCCTTCCAGCCCCCAATTCGTGAATCAACCGCGGGTACTCCTCAAGCCAACCCGACTTTAGTCATCACATGTATCATGTATAAAGTATATAGTATATACCCGTGATCACCTCCCGAGTGATCACGGCCCGATAGTATAGCATGGCAGACGGACAAGAATGTAGGGCCACTGATGATAACCTAGCATCCTATACTAAGCATTAGGATTGCAGGTAAAGGTAACAACAGTAGTAGCAAGGACAGGCTATGCATCAGGATAGGATTAACGGAAAGCAGTAACATGCTGCACTACTCGAATGCAAGCAGTATAGAGAAGAGTAGGTGATATCTGGTGATCAAGGGGGGGGGGCTTGCCTGGTTTCTCAGGCAAGAGAGAGGGGTCGTCAACATCGTAGTCGTATTGGGTAGCAACGGCGTCGGTCTCGGTGTCTAGCAAGAGAAGAGGGGGAAGAAACAATAAATGTAATGCAAACAAATGCATGACGATGCACGACATGACAAACCGTGATGCTAGGTGTGCCCTAACGCGGTACGAGGTGGTACCGGTGAAGGGGGGAAACATCCGGGAAAATATCCTCGGTGTTTCGCGTTTTCGGACAGATGAACCGGAGGGGAAAGTTGCGTGTTCGCTATGCTAGGGATGCCTGGCAGATGAACGGGCTGTGTATCCGGATTCGTCTTGTCGTTCTGAGCAACTTTCATGTACAAAGTTTTCCCATCCGAGCTACGGTTTATTTTATATTAATTCTAAAAGTTTTAAATCATTTTCTAAATTGTTTTAATTCGAAAATTAAATCTTAAATTGCTATGGGTACATAGAATTGTACCCGATAGAATGTAGGTGGTGGCTGGCAGGTGGGGTCAAGGGGGGTCCAGTTAGCATTTGACCAGTCAACTTTTGACTGGTCAACAGGGTCAAACAGGGCCCACTTGTCATGGACTGGGTCAACCAAGTCAACAGTTTGACTAGTCAAACTGGACAGGGGGCCCACATGTCATTGACTGACAACTAACTAACCTAATTAATTGGTTTAATTAACAGAGTAATTTAGGTTAAGTTAATTAGGTTAATCTAATCAAGATTAATTAAGTTAATTAATTCTTTAATTAAGTAATTAATTATTTTATTTATTTATTTATTTATAAAACTCCCTTTTTTCTTAGGGGGTGGGCCCCGTTTGTCATAGGCACATGGGCCAATAGCGGGCGCTGGGCGTCGGACACGCGGGCGCGCGGGCACTGGCCCGGGCGTGACCAACGGCGCGGCAGGGCGATGGCGGAAAGGCGCCGGCCAGGTGAGGCACGCGGTGGCGCGCGCGAGCCGCAGCAGTGGAGGTGGCGGCGGGGCACGGTCGAGGAGCAGCTCCGCAGCTGCAGCGACGAGCAGGCGACAGGGGCAAGGCAGAGCGAAGCAAGTCAGCGCGAACGGGGGCTGCGGCGAGCGGCGCAGGGCACAGCAAGACACGGGCGGGCGCGCGCGCTTGAGGATGTCGGCCGCGGCCAGGGGGTGGACTGGGCGAGGCAGGGCGGAGCGGGGCCGCGCGGGCGGGGCGCTGCGGGAGGCGGGAGCGCAGGTGGAGCAGGGCGGCGCGGGACGGCGTGCAGTGAGCGGCGCAGGGAGTGTGGAGCACGCGGGCGGTAGCGGCGAGGCCAGGCAACCGGTGGGATCGCCTGAGAGCGGCCATGGTGCGACGTGCGCGGGGTTGGAGCGCGTCAGGACAGGGAGCCGGACACGGGGAGAGAGAGGGGGGGAGCTCACGGGGGGGGGGAGTAGGGTTCGCGGGCAACGGGGGGCGAGGAGCTCGACGGGGATGACTGGGCGACGTGAGGAAGCAGGCCATTGAGGTGGCGCGTGCTCCGGGCGGCGGCGTCCTGGCGTGGGCGGCGAGCCCCGATCCGATCCGGATTAGGGGAGGGGCCGCGTCTTGGGGGAAAGAGTGGGGGAGTGGATAGGGTTCGGGTGGGGTGTGAGGGGATAAGGGAGGAGTGGGGGTGGGCTTGCAGGCCCAGTTGGGCCGGCCTGGCTAAAAGCTGGGCCGACTGGCCCAGGGGGTTTCCTTTTCTCTTTTCCTTTTCTTTGGTCTTTTGTTTTTTCTTTTATTTTATTTACTTTTTTGTTTTATTTCATTTCCCTAATTGTTTTAGTTTTGTAAAACATATAGTTAGCACCTAAATTACTAATAGTAATTATACCACCGCCACAATTATTCTTGTAGTTATAAAAAGTTTTTTTTAATAATTTAATTATTTAAGAGACGTTTAAATAATTGTTTCAGCGACTGTTCCTATTATCTAGTGCATTTAAACATTGTATGTTAATTTGGATCCACCACCATAATCATCTATGATTTATTTGCTACACCTTGACCATTTTAGATTTGACTTTTTCAAAACTTTTACTGTTTGACTAGATTTTGAAATTGAATTCGGAAAGAGATTTGAATCATCGTGAAACTAACAACAGTAATCGTGGTGATGTGGCATCATTAGTAGATGGTTACTGTAGCTTAACTATCCGGGCGTCACAGATGAGAAAAGTCAGTATGAACTCGACCTCTTTTGTTTTTGTAAATATGATTAGTTCATCGTTCCTGATTCAGCCTATTATGAATAAACATGTTTGCAATGACAACTAGAGATCATAATTCTTGTGCCATGCTTTATTAGCTATGAGTCATAATGGTTTACCTTGCGTGCCAACATGCTATTGAAATGGTTATGATGTGGTATGATATGGTGGTATCCTCCTTTGAATGATTTAAGTGACTTGACTTGGCACATGTTCACGCATGTAGTTGAAACAAAATCAACATAGCCTTCACGATATTTATGTTCATGGTGGATTATATCCTACTCATGCTTGCATTCGGTGTTGATTAATTTTAATGCATGTTCATGACTGTTGTCGCTCTCTAGCTGGTCGCTTCCCAGTCTTTTGCTAGCCTCCACTTGTACTAAGCGGGAATACTGCTTGTGCATCCAATCCATTAAACCCCAAAGTTATTCCACATGAGTCCACTATACCTACCTATATACAGTATCTACCTGCCATTCCAAGTAAATTTGTATGTGCCAAACTCTAAACCTTCAAATAAATACCCTGTTTTGTATGCTCGAATATCTCATGTATCAACTAGGGATGTCTGTATCTTCCATGTTAGGCGGGTTATTCTCAAGAGGAGTGGACTCCGCTCCTCACTCACGAGATAAATTGCTGGTCACCGGGATGCCCATTCCCATGCTTTATGCAAACTAAATCAAAATAATTGCGAACAAAACTCCCCCTGGGACTCTTGTTAGTTATAGGCACTCATTGTTTCGAGCAAGCCATGGATTGATGCTTGTTGGTGGAAGGGGGAGTATAAACTTTACCATTCTGTTTGGAAACCGACTATAATGTGTGTAGCATGGAAGATATCGCCATCTCATGGTTGTTATGTTAACAATGAAAGTATACCGCTCAAAATATTATTCATCTCTATTTCAAAACCGAGCTCTAGCACCTCTACAAATCCATGCTTCCCTCTACGAAGGGCCTATCTATTTACTTTCATGCTCAGTCGTCATCCTCTTATTAAAAAGCACCAGCTGGAGAGCACCGCTGTCATTTGCATTCATTACTATTAGTTTACATTGAGTATGACTTGACTGGATCTCTTTTACTATGAATTACAATGTCTAGTCAGTCATTGGTCTTTAAAGGTGCTCTGCATTTATGTTTTGCGGTGTCAGAAAGGGCTAGCGAGATATCACCTTGTTATATCATATTATGATTGTTTTTAGAAAGCGTTGTCATCCGAGATTTATTATTATTGCTTGCTAGTTGATTATGCTAATGATATGAGTAAACTTGAGACCTGAGCGTTATTGCGAATGTGGTTAGTTATAATCTTTGCTGAAAACTTGAATGTTGGCTTTACATATTTACAACAACAAGAGCAAACAGAGTTTGTAAAAGTTTTTCTTTATCACTTTCAGTTTGTCAACTGAATTGCTTGAGACAAGCAAAGGTTTAAGCTTGGGGGAGTTGATACGTCTCCAACGTATCTACTTTTCCAAACACTTTTGCCCTTGTTTTGGACTCTAACGTGCATGATTTGAATGGAACTAACCCGGACTGACGTTGTTTTCAGCAGAATTACCATGGTGTTATTTATGTGTAGAAACAAACGTTCTCGGAATGACCTGAAACTTCACGGAGCAACTTTTTGGAAAATATAAAAAATACCTACAAAAGATGAAGGCCAGGGGGCCCACCACCTCTCCACGAGGGTGGGGGGCGCGCCTTCCCCCCTAGGGCGCGCCCCCCTACCTCGTGGGCCCCCTGGTGCCTCTCCGACTCCAACTCCAACTCTATATATTGTGTTTTGGGGAGAAAAATTCAGGGAGAAGAATTCAAAGCGTTTTACGATACGGAGCCGCCGCCAAGCCCTAAAACCTCTTGGGAGGGCTGATCTGGAGTCCGTTCGGGGCTCCGGAGAGGGGAATCCGTCGCCATCGTCATCATCAACCATCCTGCATCACCAATTTCATGATGCTCACCGCCGTGCGTGAGTAATTCCATCGTAGGCTAGCTGGACGGTGATGGGTTGGATGGGATCTATCATGTAATCGAGTTAGTTTTGTTAGGGTTTGATCCCTAGTATCCACTATGTTCTGAGATTGATGTTGCTATGACTTTGCTATGCTTAATGCTTGTCACTAGGGCCTGAGTGCCATGATTTCAGATCTGAACCTATTATGTTTTCATCAATATATGAGTGTTCTTGATCCTATCTTTCAAGTCTATAGTCACCTATTATGTGTTATGATCCGTTAACCCCGAAGTGACAATAATCGGGATACTTAACGGTGATGACCGTAGTTTGAGGAGTTCATGTATTCACTATGTGTTAATGCTTTGTTCCGGTACTCTATTAAAAGGAGGCCTTAATATCCCTTAGTTTCTGTAAGGACCCCGATGCCACGGGAGGGTAGGACAAAAGATGGCATGCATGTTCTTTTCCATAAGCACGTATGACTATGTTCGAAATACATGCCTACACTATATCAATGAACTGGAGCTAGTTCTGTGTCACCCTAGGTTATGACTGTTACATGATGAACCGCATCTGGCATAATTTTCCATCACTGATCCATTGCCTACGAGCTTTCCATATATTGTTCTTCGCTTATTTACTTTCCCGTTGCTATTGCTATCATCACTACAAAACACCAAAAAAATTACTTTTACTACTGTTACCTTTTGCTACCGTTACCACTACTATCATATTACTTTGCTACTAAATACTTTGCTGCAGATACTAAGTTTCCATGTGTGGTTGAATTGACAACTCAGCTGCTAATACTTGAGAGTATTCTTTGGCTCCCCTTGTGTCGAATCAATAAATTTGGGTTGAATACTTTACCCTCGAGAACTGTTGCGACCCCCTATACTCGTGGGTTATCAACCATGTGCGAGAAAAATGGGCAGCCCCCTCAGCCGATGCCCCAGATTGCTCCGGCGACCACGGTAAGTTTGATTTGAATGGTCTTTAGTTACTAGTATTCACATTTCAGTTTGCATCATGCTAACGAGACATTATTGGGAATGATCTTTGGTGCAGCATGGCTCCCGACAAGCATCGACCAATCCTTCTGCTCTGGCAATGGCGGAACCCGGACCGGTCCTTCACCTCTGTCTACCACTGACACAGCTGCGACATTCCTACACCTCCGTGATAGTGGTATTATTCTTCTTACTTAGCCTGTTTAGTCAATTTTTGATATAATTTAGCCTATTTACTCCACAAATGACATAATAAGATGAGGAAAATCAAGGAAGAGGAAGGAAAGAAGGAATAGGAAGAAAAGAAGAAGAAGAAGAAGAAGAAGAAGAAGAAGAAGAAGAAGAAGAAGAAGAAGAAGAAGAAGAAGAAGAAGAAGAAGAAGAAGAAGAAGAAGAAGAAAAGAAACGAAAAGAAGAACAGGGAAACATTTCACATTTTTCATCGATACAAACGAAATGAAGAACAGGGAAACAAGCACTCCATCCATGCAAGCTTCCATATAGTGAATTAAATCTGCAAAATGGAAAACAAGAAAGTTAGAAGGAGAATACTAGAATCAGAAGAAGAAGAAGAAGAAGAGGAAGAAGAAGAAGTAAGCATACTTAGGTAAAATGGAGCTAACCTAGCTAATTATGCCATTTTTGAGTGAACTAAGCATATTATGCCATTTTTGATATAAAGCAGCTTAGTATAGGTCATTATTGAGCTAACCTAGGTAACTAAGCATATTAGAGCTAACTTAGGGCTAACTTCATTTTGGAGAAGAAGAAAACTAGAAGAAGAAGAAGAAGAAGAGCTCCATTTTACCTATCTTCTTCATTTTCTTCTTCTTCTTCTTCTATTCTTCTTCTTCTTCTCCAAAATGAAGTTAGCTCTAATATGCTTAGTTACCTAGGTTAGCTCAATAATGACCTATACTAAGCTGCTTTATATAAAAAATGGCATAATATGCTTAGTTCACGCAAAAATGGCATAATTAGCTAGGTTAGCTCCATTTTACCTAAGTATGCTTACTTCTTCTTCTTCCTCTTCCTCTTCTTCATTTTGTTCTTCTTCTTCTTCTGATTCTAGTCGTCTTCTTCTAACTTTCTTGTTTCCTATTTTGCAGATTTAATTCACTATATGGAAGCTTGCATGGATGGAGTGCTTGTTTCCATGTTCTTCTTTTCGTTTGTATCGATGAAAAATGTGGAACTTGTTATATGGATGCATGGAACAATGTGCTGGATGAACATTGTGATATTACTGTAATATGTATGGATGGAACTGTGTTTCTTATGTATTTATGTTGTCATGGATGGAGCTATGTGTTGGATACATCATATGTCTGTTGTGCCTGTGAAAAAAAAATATGTATATCTGTGTGTGAATTCCTGTGAAATTAAATGGATTCAAATAAAACAAGGGATATATAGCCTCTTTGCTGTCAGCTAGCAGACAGCAAAGCTCTTTGCTGTCAGCTAGCAAACGGCAAAGCTCTTTGCCGTCTGCTAGCAAACGGCAAAGTGGACATGTGGCAGCTACCTATATAAACTGGGAACACTGGTTGCCTATTTGGTCACTTTGTTGTGTGCTGGCGGATGGCAAAGTGACCAAATAGGACTGGCAAACAGGGCCATCTATGCCGTCCGCCAGCAAACAACAAAGATTCAAACCTCTTTGCCGTCAGCCGACGGACGACATAGCTGGCCACGTGGCAGCTTCTCAGTGTTGGCCGAGCTGAGCTCGGCAAAGAGCGCCGTTAACCCCCTAATGGCTCTCACCCCACCCCACTGTCGTCCATGATCTTTGCCGTCTGCTGGCCTCGGATGGCAGACAGCACAATCCTTTGCCGTCCGTTTCTAAGAAGTAGACGACAAAGAAGGCCTTTGCCGACACTCATTCAGACGAATAGTTTGCCGTCCACTGGCTGGCGGCAAAGGCTTTTGCCATCCGGCTTGTATGCCTTTGTCGTCCGCCATGGCAGACGCCAAAAAAGCTGATTCCAGTAGTGTTTACTCCCATACGCCATAACCCACCTACTCGGGTTTAAGTTTCTGTCACTCTCGCAACCCACCGTAAGCAAATCGTGAACATATTGGAACACCCTATAGCGGGGGCCCCTCACGTTTACGCAAGAATGGAGGGCACCATAGGACAACACCATAAATAAAATATACAATTGTACCAACCAAGATCACGATTAACCCACAAGACAAAACGGATCTACTCAAACATCATAGGATAACCATAGATCATTGGGAAATAATATAGGGAGTTGAGCATCATGTTTAAGTAGAGATTACAGCGGGGGGAAGAGGTGTTACACCGCATCATAGAGGGAGAGAGAATTGGTGTTGACGGTAGCAAGATTGTTGATGTAGATCGTCATCTCGATCGTTGCCCCAGCGACACTCTGGAGCCACCGGAAGTGAGGGGGGAGAGCCCCCTCCTTCTTATTCTTCCTTGGCCTCCCCCTAGATGGGAGGAGAGTTCCCCCTCTGGTCCTAGGTCTCCATGGCCGCGGAGGGGCGGGAGCCCCTCCAAGATTGGATCTTCCTCTCTGTTCTCTTCTGTTTCGTGTTCTCCAGATCTGGCCGAAAACCGTTTCTTATATTCCCACAGATCCATAACTCCGATTGCGCTAAGAACTTAACACGATTTTTTTCCGGATATAAGCTTCCTTGCGCCCAAAGTAGAGGCCCAACTGACGTACGAGGTGGCCACAACCCACCACGCCATGCCTGGCCCCTCTGGCGCGCCCTAGTGGGTTGTGCCCACCACGGGCCTCTGTTTGCGGTGATTCCAACTCCCAAAAATCACATATATTCCAAAATAATTCTCCGTCAAATTTTATTGCATTTGGACTTCGTTTGATATGGTTACTCTGTGATATAAAAAACATGCAGAAAACAGGAACTGGCACTGGGCACTGGATCAATAGGTTAGTCCAATAAATCATATAAAAAGTTGCCAAAAATATGTGAAAGTTGTATAATATTGGCAGGAAACAATCAAAAATTATAGATATGACGGAGACGTATCAGCGACGGTTCCAAATGCCGTCACGGAAAGGGGTTAAAAACCATTTGTATAGCACCGACGCGTACTAGTGAACTTTAAACTAAGGTTAGAGTGTGGGTGATACGTCTCCGATGCATCTATAATTTATAAAGTATTCATGCCATGTTTATAACAATTTTATATGATTTTGGTATGATTTCATTAGAACTAACATGGACTGACGTTGTTTTCAGCAGACTACCATGGTATCGTTTTTGTGCAGAAATAAAAGTTCTCGGAATGGGCTGAAAATTTACGTTGATTTTTTATGGACCAAAAGAGAACCTCGAAGCACAAGAGTTGGGCCGGAAGAGTCCCAAGGCGACGGCAAGGTAGGGGGGCGCCCTACCCCCGGGAGGGTGCTCCTACCTTTCCGCTGCCTCGTGGACCCCCTTGACGTGAGGCTGACGCCCAAAATTCCTATAAATACCAAAACCCCCAGAAAGAAATCTAGATCAGGAGTTCCGCCACCACAAGCCTATGTAGCCATGAAAAATCAATCTAGGCCCTCTTTGGCACCCTGCCGAAGGGGGCCATCATCACCGGAGGCCATGGAGGAGGATCCCGGAGGGGGTGATGTCTACTACGCAACTTTATTCTTGTAGAAAGGTGTTGGGCCTCCAAGCGCAGAGTTTTGTAGGACAGTAGCAATTTTCCCTCAAGTGGATGACCTAAGGTTTATCAATCTATGAGAGATGTAGGATGAAGATGGTCTCTCTCAAACGACCCTGCAATCAAATACAAGAAACCTCTTATGTCCCCAACACACCCAATACAATGGCAAATTGTATAGGTGCACTAGTTCGGTGAAGAGATGGTAATAAAAGTGTAATACGGATGGTAGAAATATATTTTTATAATCTGAATAAATAAAAACATCAAGGTAGCAAATAGTAAACGGGCACAAAAACGGCATTTCAATGGTTAAAAACAAGGCCTAGGGTCCGTACTTTCACCAGTGCAATCTCTCAACAATTCTAACATAGTTGGATCATATGATTATCCCTCAAAGTGTAATAAAGAATCACTCTCGAGTTCCTATTAGCACAAAACAAAAGAAAGGAATTGTTTTAGGGTACAAAACCATCTCAAAGTTATTCTTTCCGTTCGATCTATTCAAAAGTTCGTACTAAAATAACGCAAAGCTATTTTTTCCGTTCGATCTATCCTAGAGTTCGTACTAGCATAACACCAAAGCATATTCATATTCATAATACTCAATCCACAGAAAGAACTACGAGGAGACCACAAAGTTTCTATCGGAGAAAAGATAATAAAAATGTGCATCAACCCCTATGCATAGATTACCCCAATATCACTGCGGGAATCCGCAAGTTGAGTACCATAATGTATAGCAAGTGAATTATTCATACTTCAAGACATACATCATGTGTTCTCAAATCTAAACATTCAATCCGGCATGACAAAACTTCAAAGGGTAAAGATTCAATTCATCAAAACAAGAGTATAGAGGGGAGAAACATCATATGATCCGACTATATTAACAAAGCCCATGATATATATCACGAGAGAGAGAGAGAGATTAAACACATAGCTACTGGTACAAACCCTCAACCCCGAGGGTGGACTACTCCCTCCTCATCGTGGTGGTCGCCGGGATGATGAAGATGGCCACCGGAGATGATTCCCCATCCGGCAGGGTGCCGAAACAGGTCTAGATTGGTTTTCGGTGGCTACGGAGCCCTGCGGCGGCGGAACTTCTGATATAGGTTAACCCCGAAGGGTTTCGGAATATTTGGGAATTTATAGTGCAAAGAAGGGGTACGGGAGGCCACCAAGGTGGGCACAACCCACCTGGGCGCACCCTGGTGGGTTGTGCCCCCCTCGGGGCACCCCCCTAGGTGCAGCTCTGGCCCATTGGGTTCCTTCCGGTCCAAAAAAATCTCCATAAAGTTTCGCGGTGTTTGGACTCCGTTTGATATTGATTTCCTGCGATGTAAACAAGCAAAAAATAGCAACTGGCACTGGGCACTGGGTTAATAGGTTAGTCCCAAAAAATGATATAAAGTTGCTATAAAGTGATTGTAAAACATCCAAGAATGATAATATATTGGCATGAATACTTCATAAATTATAGATACGTTGGAGACGTATCAGCATCCCCAAGCTTAATTCCTACTCTTCCTCGAGTAGGTAAATGATAAAAGAAATATTTTATGAAGTGTGAATGCTAGCAAAGTGCATAAGTTTGATCAATGATAATTTCAATCACTTTTCCTACCATCATAACATCAATTCTTTCTTATAAAACTTCTCATGTTATAGTGGCAACCAATTCACATGTTAAGGTTCAAACAATGAATTCTCTTGAAACCCAACAACCTATGTTCTTATTCACCAAGCAATTGCAATTCAACTCATTCAACAGATTTTAAGTAAGAGCTCCACATACTCAACCATCATATAGTCTTCTCCGATTGCTAACACTCACCTTGTACACATGAGCAAAACGTTTCAACCGACACATAGAAAGGTAGGGGCTTATAATTTCACCTCCCAACGTATTCACCTCAGGGGTGATGTCAACAATAATTACTCATGCTACCCATATTCAAATGGACATATGTGCCTAGATCTTTCCTCACCACATGATGCTTGCCAAAAGAGAAAAATAAAAAGGAATAGAGAGAAGAACTTTGACTCTTTGCATAAAAGTAAATACATAAAAGTAAAAGATAGGCCCTTCGTAGAGGGAAGCAGAGGTTGCCATGCGCTTATTTGTTTGTATGCTCAACCCCTTAGTGCAAAAGAACGTCATGTTATATTACCCCTTATGATAGCAACCTTTATTATGCAGTCCGTCGCTTTTATTGCTTTGCCATCACAAGTTCGTACAACGCTCACTTTTATCTTACACTAAATGATCTAACACTTTTAGAAGCATTTTTTATTGCCTTATTGCACCGATGACAACTTACTTGAAGGATCTTGCTCAATCCTTAGGTAGGTATGATGGACTCTTGAAAATAAGATTTGGGTTTAAGGGTTTTTGGATGCACAAGCAGTATCTCTACTTGGTGCGGAATTTTTGGCTAGCAAAGATGGGGGGGGGGGGAAGCACCACATGTTGAAGGATCTATGACAATATAACTTCTATGTGAATATGAACAAACATAAACCATTACGTTGTCTTCCTTGTCCAACGTCCACAATTTTGGCATATAATATTTTGATGGGGGCTCACAATCACAAAATATTTCCATGATGGTGTATTTATATGTGAAAGTTCTCTTCCTTGTACTAATTATTCGTGAATTGCTTGTATGACCAATATTGTGATTGTCAAGCCTCAAAAGATTTCTCTTTCTAAACCCAAGGTGAAGCTACCACTAGGCATGATATGATTTCAACTTCATGGCATTCAATTTATTCAACAATTTACTCATAGGATATAAGTGAAGCACAAGAGTAAATGACATAGAAAAGAGCTTCTTTACGGGATGTGAATGCCACTTACTTAGCCTCCCTGGCTACTATTTGAGGAATCTATTTTATTAAAAACTCTCATATCTAAGTACTTTATTAAAACAGCAAGCAAAACAAAATAAAATAACATTCTAAGAATAGCACACATCATGTGAAGAAGCAAAAACTTAGGCTTAACCGATAATTGTTGAAGAAGAAAGGTGGGATGCCTATCGGGGCATCCCAAAGCTTAGATGCTTGAGAATTCTTGAATATTATCTTGGGATACCATGGGCATCCCCAAGCTTGAGTTTTCGTGTCTCCTTAATTCTTCTCATATCACGGTTTTCCTAAATCTCAAAAGCTTCATCCACACAAAACTCAACAAGAACTCGTGAGATAAGTTAGTATAACCCAATGCAAAAACCTTATCATTCTCTACTGTAGCAAATCACTAAAATTATAATTCAACATTTCATACTAAATGCCTGTGCATATTTAATACTCCTATCCTCAAATAGAATCATTAAACAAGCAAACATATGCAAACAATGCAAACATAACAACAATCTGCCAAAACAGTACAGTATGTAAAGAAGGCAAGAGTATCAATACTTCTTTAACTCCAAAAATTATGAAAATTTACCACACTGTATAAAATTTATCATAGCTTATTTTGCAAAAAATTTCAACATTTTATCACATTTTAAATTTTCTAGGGAATTTTTGAAACCGCGGTAAACTTTCTGTTTTCAAATAGCAACATGTAGACTTGCAAAATAAGCATGGAAAAGGCTATCATTGCCACTTTTATTGAAATAAAATATGCAAGACATCATTCTAAATAATAGCAAGCAAATCCTCACAAAATAAATTGACGCTCCAAGGAAAACACATATCATGTGACGAATGAAAACATAGCTCTAAGTAAGGTTACAGGTATTGTTGGAGACGAAAGAGGGGATGCCTCCGGGGCATCCCCAAGATTAGTTCCTTGGATCTTCCTTGGATATTACCTTGGTGGTGCCTTGGGTATCCCCAAGCTTAGGGTCTTGTCACTCCTTATTCTACTCATATCGACATCTCGCCCAAAACTTGAAAACTTCAATCACACAAAACTTAACGGAACTTTGTGAGATAGGTTAGTATGATAAAGAGCAAACCATTCCACTTTTGGTACTGTCAAAGACAAGATTCATAATTTTTCTCACACAATTCCTACTGTATCATATCATGTCTACAATTTATAATGAGCAATATAAGCCACAGAAACTAAAAAAGAACTTCTGCTACTCAAAAAATTATGAAAAATTAGGACCACGTGAGAAATTTGTATATTAATCTTCTGCAAAAAAGAATCAACTCAATAGCACTGTTCTATTAAAAACTAGAATTATTTTCGTGAGTGCAAAAGTTTTTGTTTTTTAGCAAGATCAAATCAACTATCACCCAACATGATCCCAACGGCTTTACTTGGCACTTTATTGAAACAAAAGCTATAAAACATGATTACTACAGTAGAATAATCATGTGAACACACAAAAATAGCGGGTAAAAGTGTTGGGTTGTCTCCCAACAAGCGCTTTTCTTTAATGCCTTTTAGCTAGGCATGATGATTTCAATGATGCTCGCATAAAGGATAAGAATTGAAACATGAAGAGAGCATCATGAAGCATATGACTAGCACATTTAGGTCTGACCCACTTTCTGTGCATAGAGATTTTGTGAGCAAACAACTTATGGGAACAAGAATCAACTAGCATAGGAAGGCAAGACAAGTGCAACCTCAAACCAATCAACACATAGAGAAGAAACTTGATATTATTGACATATGTAAGAGTATAAGTTTCTTTCTCATAATAATTTTCAAAGGCATCGTGAATGGATTCAACAATATAACTATCACATACAACACTCTTTTCATGATGCACGACCATAGAAAATTTATTACTCTTTATGGCATACATGTCATCATAATAATCATCATAGATAGCAACCTTATTTTCATAATCAATTGAAACCACTTCCAAAATAGTGGATGTATCACTAAATAAAGTCATGACTCTCCAAATCCACTTTCATCAATATTTTAATAAGATTCAACACCCTCCAATGTAACATCCCAAATTTTCAATTTGGAATGTTATACATAGATCATTCTTGCATATCATATTTCTATTTGCATTTCGTCTCACGATCCTCGAAATCCTAAGAAACTCAAGGACTCTCGGAGAGAGTTCGGGATTTTCCCGGTTTTCAAATTTGACTTTTATCAAATTTTGAAACGAGGATTTTGGTTTTAATTATTTTTCTCTCCAAAAATATTTCATATTAAAATATATGAGAGGAGATAATATGACTTCTCCAAGATAATTGAAATATTGGAGGAAAAATATTAAAATCAAATATTTGTTTTATTTGGATATTATTGCAATTTTGTTTGCATTATAAAAATTGCACGTTTCTCAAAATTGCATTTTAGGGCCAAGAAAATGCTCATCTCGTTCTAAAAATTTTATTTAGACGGTGAAAATTTGTTTTGCCATTTTTAGATTTTTATGTATTTTTCTAGGATTTAATTTCCATCGGCGAAATTATTTTAAAAAAAGTTTCGCGCCCGACTTGGCCTAAGGCCCACCGAGCCAGGCCGGCCCAAGACGCCGCGCTGCCTTCCTCGCGCGCGCGCGCCGCCGCTGTCGACTCGGACGAGGAGTCCGAGCCGGACTGCACCGCCGCCGTCTTGGCCCCTCCTCCCAGCCGCCCCGCCCCGCCCCCCACCACCACAACCACCGCCGCCCCGAGCCACCACCGCAGCCCCGCCGCCGCCTGCTGCGTCGCGCCGCCCGCAGCCGCGCCCGCGCTTGCCGCCGCCGCTTGCCGCCCGCGCCGACGCCCAGCTCCGCCGCCTCATGAGCCGCCGCCCCACCTCGCCGGAGCTCTCGCCGAAGGTACCGCGCCAGAATCCGAGCCGCCGGTTTTTTAAAACCATTCGGTTTTTCTTTGAAAACCCTAGATCCGTTTTTTTTCGGATTGCCGTTTTTTTCCGTTTTCCTGTTTAGCGGACGTTCATCCATACGTTCGTTTAACGAACGGTTCTTCACCCGTTGGTTATAGCTAACGAACGCGCGTTCGTTAGTCTGTTCGTCAGTTTTGTTTTATCGGAGTTATCTACGATTGTTCTCGATCGCGATTTCTGATCCGATCTTAGTTTCTGTTTTTCTTTTCGCTTGTTAGTCGGAATCAGGCAATTCAAGCACCTAGATCTTCGTCTCGAGACCCTCTTTCTATTTAATCAACTTGAACAAGTTTTTGCTATGGTAAAATTGGACCTAGGACCAGATTAGTAAACGGATCTTGTTTCTTTCACCGTTTGAGTTTTGTTGCTCCGTTTGATTTGATTCTTTTCGCTAACCGGAGTCCTTCAGTTGAACTTTCTAGTCAAATTCTTTTGTTGGAGTTTTTGCTTGTGCATCTTTGCTTGTTGCTTATGTATGTTATTGTTTGTTTGCGATAGAACACCCGGAGTGTGAAGCGTGCTACTATGAGTCTCTAGGTTTCGTAGATCGTCAGCAAGGCAAGTAACACATTGATCATACTCTTCTCATACCCAGTTTTTATGCATTAGTTCCAATCCTCAAACATTGCATGATTAGGATGTCATCAACATGTGGGTTGGGAAGTAGTTGTTGAGGTAGAACCTATTACCCTATTACTATCAAACCCTGGGAGTTACTTCTACGTTTGCTTATATTGCTATGCTATGCTATGCTCGTAGACGTGGTTTGGGGTTTGAGTGAGATCCATGACAGATGTGAGTTTTTAAGTAATGGTTCAACTTAAGGTGGCAACTTAATCAAATATCTGGGTGGATTGAGGCACCTGGAGTATCCAGTTTTGCCTGTATTTTTTGGAAATCCCAGAGTACACGTGTGATCTTCCTATGGACCGCCACCCAGGCTCAAAGGGAACTGAGATGATTCATGCTAGAAACTTCCGTGTGCAGCCACAAGCTATTATGGGCTCTAGCATAGTTGAGTAAGTTACGTGAAACTCTTGAAGAGGCAGATCAACAAGTAGTGGGATGTAGGTTTGGTATGGTCTGTCCGGAGTAGAGAGTTAATGTTTCTGAAAGACTGTGTCTCGGTCATCCGTTTCTCAAACACCTTGTAGTGCGATAAATCCAACGGAGGCGATCGAGTCTTGTGGGGAAAAGTGTGCAAACCTCTGCAGAGTGTATAAACTAATCATGGTTAATTGTGTCCCCGGTTATGGACAAATCTTGAGTATCTAGTACTTGGGTTATCACATGTATCTCATCACTCTTAATTAATATTGTTGGGTTGTTAACCACTTTAATTGGGATTGAGTTGGAGGAACCTTCTCAATATTGTTTCAACTACCATGATAGTTAAATAAAAAATCTATTCCTTTGTTGTAGGGAAAAATTGGCTTTTCGCAAAAACTATAACCATAGAGCTTTCCACCAGCCAAATATGCATGTAGTGATACCATTATTCTGTTCTTGCTCTACTGTGTTACATTGCCAGCATATTCCATGTGCTGACCCATTCTCGGGCTGCAACCTATTATGTTGCAGACTTTTTAGACGAGGAGTAAGGTTCGTTAGGTCGTTGCGGTGCAGCTCAGCTATGCCATAGGATTTGATGGACTCACTTTATCTTCCAAGTCTTCCGATGTTATCGCATTAGATGGCCTTAAGCCATATTATTGTAATAAGTTCTCTCTTGAGACATTCGTTGTAATAAGTGTGTGATTGCTACTCTGTTATAAATCCTTCGAGTACTATTTGTGTCAGCATTACCGATCTAGGGATGACACTGAAGCACAGAGACTTGACCGTCTGAGGTCGGGTCGCTACAAGATGGTATCAGAGCCAAGTTGAGTGTAGGACAAGACCACTAAGATAAACCATAGGCCACACTTCTCTACTCATTTCTGACTCCTCTCCATTTTCTACTCCTTAGGATGACAGAGATGAAGCACAAGTTTGCACAACCGGATGAAGACACACCATTTGGACGCCACCTGAAGGAAGTCACTAGGTACTTAAACATTGGAATACGAAGCTTCACCGGGACGTACAACGCCACTTTACCTGAAGAGGAGCACTGGATGATTCAAGTACAAGTTCTAGGAAGAACCTTATCGCCAACTTCTAAACCCATAGAATTTTCTTTCGAAGCACCCACCTGGAGCTTAGGCAAGAGCATGGCAGCACACATTACCATGGGACGCATTGGAGAAGTCTACCACAGGGAACTTAAAGACACTATCTACCAAATATGTGGGCGCCGAGATGAGCAATGGGAAGTAATCAGCACCAAGAAGGATAGATCCATTGCAGCTTTCATCCAGGAGTTAAACCAGCACATCCGACACCAGGAGAACCAGATGTGTGCGGACATGATGGACTTGAGGAAGGCGAAGACTAGGATCATCGAACTGGAGGAAGAACTCAAGTTTACACGCGATGGATATGAGGAGGAAATCAAGACACTACTGGAGAAGAATGACGACCTGGTTAAGAAGATCAGAGTATTCATGGGAGGACCGGCACCAGTAGAAGAAGACGAAGAACCCAACGAGATACGCCCCAAGGACTACATCATCGACGACACCGATTCTGATCCTAGTGATGATGACTTTGAAGACGAAGCTGGAGCAGACATCATGGATTCTTCCACTGATCAAAATTTCTAGATGACCACCAAATATTAGTAGTATTTCCCCATGTAATTAGTAGTAGATGAGCACTTTGCGATAGTCCTAGACCGTTGTATGCCCTTCCTTGATTGATTGAGTGAAATGTTTGTGTTTGTCTCATGTGCACATGGGTAGTGTTTTCTCATTAGACCCATTTGTCTATTCTGATCTCTTCCATCTAAACCCATCAGATGCCTCCGAGACGTGACACCGGTTTTGCTTTCCCACCGGAGCTCACCCAGTTGATCCAGCAGCAGAATAATTTGATGCAATTGCTAGTTCAGAACCAGGGCAACAACAACAACCCGCCGCCAGTGGACAACCTAGACCATTTTCTAAGGTTACAACCGCCGGTGTTTTCCAGTAGCACCGAGCCTATAGTTGCAAATGATTGGCTCCGCAGGATTGGAAGGGAGTTAACCACTGCAGGATGAACTGATGCTGAGAAGGTGCGTTTTGCCGCACATCAGTTGGATGGACCAGCAGCATCATGGTGGGAGAATTACACTGTCACCTACCCCATAGCCACGGTGACATGGGACCAGTTTCAGCAAGCTTTTCGTACAGCCCACGTCTCAACTAGAGCTATGCAAATGAAGAAGCGGGAGTTCCGCAACCTACGCCAGGGGAACCGTACTGTGGCTTAGTACGTGGATGATTTTAGCAAGTTATCACGCTATGCCCTTGATGATGTGGCCACAGATGCCGCGAAGCAGGAGAAGTTTATGGAAGGGCTGAATGATGAGATGAGCATGCAGTTGATGGTAGCAACCTTCAACAACTACCAAGAGTTGGTAGATAAGGCTCTTATGATTGAAGGGAGGCAGCAGCAGATTGAGAGCCGTGAGAGGAAGTTTGGACAAGGGAAGTATAACTCAGGAGCTCTGCAGAAGCCTCGCCTAACCCCGAACTCGGGAGGACTTGTTCATAACCATGGAGGTCACAACCACACTAGAGGAGGATCTCATAATCACAATGGCGCTAAGAATGGGAATGGGAACGGAGCCAACAATAATCAGAACCGCCCCAACCCAGCCACACCCACCAAAAGGGACTTAAGTCACGTTACTTGCTTCAAGTGCGGGAAGACTGGACACTACGCCACGGAGTGCCCTGAAGGAAAGAATGGAAACGGAAATGGGAGCACTGGGAAGAAGCCTAATCCATTCAACAAAGGACAAGTGAACCACGTCAATGTGGAGGAGGTTGAAGAGCGGCCGGACGCGGTAATAGTTAAGTTTTTGGTTAAGTCATTTACCGCTCTTGTTCTTTTCGATACTGGTGCAACACATTCATACATATCAAGGGGATTCGTGGATAAGTTTAAACTACCAACTCAAACCCTTAGGACCCCTCTGTTAGTAAGCTCACCTGGAGCAGAATACATGGCCAGCCGATGGTGCGACCAGATACCCTTAACCATTGGCACCCATGTCTTCCCGTCCGACCTAATTATCTTGGAGTCACAAGGATTGGATGTGATATTAGGTATGGACTGGATGTCAAAGCATGGACGAAGCATTGACTGTGCTAGTAAATCGATTTATCTCACCACCCCGAAGGGAAAAATGATTAAGTATGTATCTAGGCATGTGCCTAGGAGGAGCCAAGTGAATAACCTCATGGGAGTTGTTTAGGAGGAAGTGCCTGTAGTGAAGGATTACCCGGATGTTTTTCCAGAGGAGTTACCAGGCATGCCACCGGATAGAGACATAGAGTTTTTGATAGAGCTATTGCCAGGTACCGGGCCAATATCCAAGAGACCCTATCGGATGCCCGCGAATGATCTAGACGAAATTAAGAAACAGATCAAGGAGTTATTGGAGAAAGGGTACATTCGAAGAAGTTCATCACCTTGGGGAGCCCCAATGCTTTTGGTTGAGAAGAAGGATAAATCCCTAATGATGGTTGTTGATTATCGAGCCTTGAATGAAGTGACGATCAAGAACAAGTACCCACTACTGATGATCAATGATCTGTTCGATCAGTTACAAGGAGCTAAAGTGTTCTCGAAGATCGATTTGCGATCGGGGTACCATCAGTTGAAGATACGAGAGAAGGATATACCAAAGACAACGTTCACAACGCGGTATGGATTATACGAGTACACGGTCATGTCATTTGGACTAACTAATGCCCCTGCTTATTTCATGAGCATGATGAACAAGGTGTTCATGGAATATTTGGACAAATTTGTTGTGGTGTTTATTGATGATATTATGGTATACTCGAAGAATGAAGAGGAGCACAAAGAGCATTTACGCTTAGTTCTCGAGAAACTCAGGGAACACCAGTTGTATGCCAAGTTCAGCAAATGCGAATTTTGGTTGAAGGAAGTCGGATTCCTTGGACATGTTATATCAGGAGAAGGTATAGCAGTAGACCCCAGCAAGGTTCAGTCAGTCACTGAATGGTTGGCACCCACTTCAGTTAGCGAGATCCGCAGCTTTCTTGGACTCGCAGGATACTACCAAAGATTCATTGGGAATTTTTCCAAGATTGCGAAACCAATGACTGAACCATTGAAGAAGGATACTAAGTTTAAATGGACAGACGATTGCGAGGCAAGTTTCCAGGAGTTGAAGAAATGTTTAACTACAGCGCCAGTACTAACATTGCCAGATATACATAAGGAGTTCCATGTGTATTGCGACGCCTCTCGCTTAGGACTTGGATGTGTGCTTATGCAGGACGGAAGAGTTGTTTCATCTGCCTCACGACAACTAAAACCTCATGAGTTGAACTATGCCACGCATGATTTGGAGTTAGCAGCCATAGTGCATGCATTGAAGACCTGGAGACATTATCTCATAGGAAATCATTGTGATGTGTACACGGATCATAAGAATTTGAAGTACATTTTCACCCAGAAGGAACTAAACCTTAGACAGAGGAGATGGCTGGAGCTTATAAAGGACTATGACATGAAACTACACTATCATCGAGGAAAGGCCAATGTCATAGCAGACGCTTTGAGCCGGAAGAGATATGCTAATATCCTTGAAAGTAAGGGACTGCCAAAGGAGTTAGCAGAGGACATCATGGAACTTTGGTTAGAGATAGTTCCTCGAGGATTCGTTGCAACAATGGAGGTCCAGTCGATGTTGCTGGACAAGATTCGGGAAGCTCAGAAGGATGACAAGGAGATTGCCGAGATAAAGGAGAAGATGGGCAAAGGAAAGGCCAAAGGTTTTCGTCAGGATGAGCACGATACCGAAGACCGAGTTTATGTGCCCAATAACCAGGAGATCAGGAAGTTAATACTTCAAGAGGCTCATGACTCACCATACTCGATACACCCCGGAAACACCAAGATGTATCTGGATTTGAAGGAACGTTTCTGGTGGACAGGTATGAAGAAGGATATTGTTGAGTACGTAGCCGTATGTGATGTATGCCAGAGAGTGAAGGCAGAGCATCAGAAGCCAGCAGGACTGTTACAGCCTATGCCGATACCCGAATGGAAGTGGGATAAACTGGGCATGGACTTTATCACCGGATTGCCCAGGACCAAAGCAGGATATGATTCCATATGGGTAGTAGTTGATCGCTTGACCAAAGTGGCTCACTTCATCCCAGTGAAAACCACTTATACAAGTGCGAAGTTGGCCAAGATATATATGTCCGGGATCGTATGTCTGCATGGAGTTCCGAGGACCATCATATCAGATATAGGAACATAGTTTACCTCAAAGTTTTGGCATCAGTTACACCATAATTTGGGTACGAGATTGGAGTTCAGTACAACATTTCACCCATAGACGGATGGACAGACCGAGAGAGTCAACCAGATTCTGGAAGATATGTTGAGAGCCTGTGCTCTAGATTATGGATCTAGTTGGGATGACAATTTGCCTTACGCAGAGTTCTCATACAATAATAGCTACCAAGCCAGTTTGAAGATGACACCGTTCGAAGCCCTGTATGGACGAAGGTGCAGAACGCCGTTGACGTGGGATGAAGTAGGAGACCGATAGCTGTTTGGACCAGACTTGATCAAAGAGTCTGAAGAGAAAGTTAAGCTGATTCGTGATAGACTGAAGATTGCTCGGTCTAGGCAGAAGAGTTATGCAGACTTGAAACGTAAGGAGGTAACCTATGAAATTGGAGACAGGGCATATCTGCGAGTATCGCCCTTGTGAGGAGTGAAACGTTTTGGAGTTAAGGGAAAGTTAGCTCCGAGATTTGTAGGACCGTATCGTGTTTTGGAACGGATGGGAGAAGTTGCCTACAAGTTGGAATTACCCGAGGGATTGTCAGGAGTTCACGATGTGTTCCATGTTTCACAGCTGAAGAAGTGTCATGCTGAGATGGCTGATATACCGTTAAGGGATACAGTACCTGTCGGTGTCAAAACCGGCGTATCTCGGGTAGGGGGTCCCGAACTGTGCGTCTAAGGTGGATGGTAACAGGAGGCAGGGGACACAATGTTTTACCCAGGTTCGGGCCCTCTTGATGGAGATAAAACCCTACGTCCTGCTTGATTAATATTGATGATATGGGTAGTACAAGAGTAGATCTACCACGAGATCAGAGAGGCTAAACCCTAGAAGCTAGCCTATGGTATGATTGTATGTTTTCCTACGGACTAAAACCCTCCGGTTTATATAGACACCGGAGGGGGCTAGGGTTACACAAGGTCGGTTACAAAGGAGGAGATATACATATCTGTACTGCCTAGCTTGCCTTCCACGCCAAGTAGAGTCCCATCCGGACACGAGACGAAGTCTTCAATCTTGTATCTTCATAGTCCAACAGTCCAGCAAAAGGATATAGTCCGGCTGTCCGGAGACCCCCTAATCCAGGACTCCCTCAGTACCCTTGGAGGCGATTCAGTTGGACAGTGATTTGACTTACGAGGAGAAGCCAGTTAAGATTCTAGAGTTTGCCAGCAGAGTCACTCGCAGTAAAGTTATCAAGTTTTGCAAAGTTCAGTGGAGCCACCATACCAAGGATGAAGCCACCTGGGAACGAGAGGATGACCTTCGCAAAGACCACCCGCACCTATTTTCTAGCCAACCCGAATCTCGAGGGCGAGATTCATCTTAAGTGGGGTAGGTTTGTAACATCCCAAATTTTCCATTTGGAATGTTATACATAGATCATTCTTGCATATCATATTTGTATTTGCATTTAATCTCGCAATCCTCAAAATCCTAAGCAACTCAAGGACCCTCGGAGAGAGTTGGGGATTTTCCCGGTTTTCCAATTTGATTTTTATCAAATTTTGAAACGAGGATTTTGGTTTTAATTATTTTTCTCTCCGAAAATATTTCATATTAAAATATATGAGAGGAGATAATATGACTTCTCCAAGATAATTGAAATGTTGGAGGAAAAATATTAAAATCAAATATTTGTTTTATTTGGATTTTATTGCAATTTTGTTTGCATTAGAAAAATTGCACGTTTTTCAAAATTGCATTTTAGGGCCAAGAAAATGTTCATCTCGTTCTAAAAATTTTATTTAGACGGTGAAAATTTGTTTTGGCATTTTTAGATTTTTATGTATTTTTCTAGGATTTTATTTCCGTCGGCGAAATTATTTAAAAAAAAAGTTCCGCGCCCGACTGGGCCTAAGGCCCAGCCGAGCCAGGCCAGCCCAAGACGCCGTGCTGCCTTCCTCGCGCGCGCGCCGCCGCCGCCGTCTCGGACAAGGAGTCCGAGCCGGACTCCACCGCCGCCGCCTTGGCCCCTCCTCCAAGCCGCCCCGCCCCGCCCCCTTTATATACGTGCCGCCCGAGCCCCCCCCCCCCCCACCACCACAACCACTGCTGCCCCGAGCCACCACCGCAGCCCCGCCGCCGCCTGCCGCGCCGCCCGTAGCCGCCGCCCGCGCTTGCCGCCGCCGCCCCTTGCCGCCCGCGCCGCCGCCGAGCCCTGCCGCCCCGCGAGCCTCCGTCCCACCGCCCCACCTCGCTGGAGCTCTCGCCGGAGGTACCGCGCCGGAATCCGAGCCGCCGGTTTTCATAACCGTTCGGTTTCTCTTTGAAAACCCTAGATCCGTTTTTTTCCGGCTCGCCGATTTTTTCGGTTTAGCTGTTTAGCGGATGTTCGTCCGTACGTTCGTTTAACGAACGGTTCTTCGCCCGTTAGTTGCAGCTAACGAACACTCGTTCATTAGTCTGTTCATCAGTTTTCTTTTATTGGAGTTATCTGCGATTGTTCTCGATCGCGGTTTCTGATCTGGTCTTAGTTTCTGTTTTTATTTTCACTCGTTAGTCGGAATCAGGCGACTCAAGGGCCTAGATCTTCGTCTCGAGACCCTCTTTCTGTTTAATCAACTTGAATAAGTTTTGCTATGGTAACATTTGACCTAGGACCAGATTAGTAAACGGATCTTGTTTCTTTCGTCGTTTGAGTTTCGTTCCTCCGTTTGATTTGATTCTTTTCGCTAACTGGAGTTCTTAAGTTGAACTTTCTGGTCAACCTCTTTTGTTGGAGTTTTTGCTTGTGCATATTTGCTTGTTGCTTATGTATGTTATTGTTTGTTTGCGATAGAACACCCGGAGTGCGAAGCGTGCCACTACGAGTCTCTAGGTTTCGTAGATCGTCAGCAAGGCAAGTAACACATTGATTATACTCTTCTCATACCCAGTTTTTATGCATTGGTTCCAATCCTCAAACATTGCATGATTAGGATGTCATTAACATGTGGGTTGGGAAGTAGTTGTTGAGGTAGAACCTATTACCCTATTACTATCAAACCCTGGGAGTAACTTCTACGTTTGCTTATATTGCTATGCTATGCTATGCTCGTAGACGTGGTTTGGGGTTTGAGTGAGATCCATGACAGATGTGAGTTTTTAAGTAATGGTTCAACTTAAGGTGGCAACTTAATCAAATATCTGGGTGGATTGAGGCACCTGGAGTATCCAGTTTTGCCTGTATTTTTTGGAAATCCCGGAGTACCTGTGTGATCTTCCTATGGACCGCCACACAGGCTCAAAGGGAACTGAGATGATTCATGCTAGAAACTTTCGTGTGAAGCCACAAGCTATTATGGGCTCTAGCATAGTTGAGTAAGTTACGTGAAACTCTTGAAGAGGCAGATCAGCAGGTTGTGGGATGTAGGTTTGTATGGTCTGTCCGGAGTAGAGAGTTAATGTTTCTGAAAGACTGTGTCTCGGTCATCCGTTTCTCAAACACCCTGTAGTGCGAGAAATCCAACGGAGGCGATCGAGTCTTGTGGGGAAAAGTGTGCAAACCTCTGCAGAGTGTATAAACTAATCATGGTTAATTGTGTCCCCGGTTATGGACAAATCTTGAGTATCTAGTACTTCGGTTATCACATGTATCTCATCACTCTTAATTAATATTGTTGGGTTGTTAACCACTTTAATTGGGATTGAGTTGGAGGAACCTTCTCAATATTGTTTCAACTACCATGATAGTTAAATTAAAAATATATTCCTTTGTTGTAGGGAAAAATTGACTTTTCGCAAAAACTATAACCATAGAGCTTTCCACCAGCCAAATATGCATGTAGTGATACCATTATTCTGTTCTTGCTCTACTGTGTTACATTGCCAACATATTCCATGTGCTAACCCGTTCTCGGGTTGCAACCTATATTATGTTGCAGACTTTTCATACGAGGAGTAAGGTTCGTTAGGTCATTGTCGTGTAGCTCAGCTATGCCGTTGGAGTTGATGCACTCACTTTATCTTCCAAGTCTTCTGCTGTTATCGCATTAGATGGCCTTAAGCCATATTATTGTAATAATTTCTCTCTTGAGACATTCGTTGTAATAAGTGTGTGATTGCTACTCTGTTATAAATCCTTCGAGTACTGTGTGTGTCAGCATTACCGATCTAGGGATGACACTGAAGCACATAGACTTGACCGTCTGAGGTTGGGTCGCTACATCCAAAATAGTGGGATCACAACTACCTAGAGTTGATACTTGATGACCCACAAGTATAGGGGGTCTATCGTAGTCCTTTCGATAAGTAAGAGTGTCGAACCCAATGAGGAGCAGAAGGAAATGATAAGTAGTTTTTAGTAAGGTATTCTCTGCAGGCACTAAAATTATCAGTAACAAATAGTTTTGTGATAAGGTAATTTGTAACGGGTAACAAGTAATAAAAGTAAATAAGGTGCAGCAAGATGGACCAATCCTTTTTGTAGAAAAGGATAGGCCTGGACAAACTCTTATATAGAGGAAAGCGCTCCCGAGGACACATGGGAATTATCGTCAAGCTAGTTTTCATCACGCTCATATGATTCGCATTCGGTACTTTGATAATTTGATATGTCGGTGGACCGGTGCTTTGGCACTGCCCTTACTTGGACAAGCATCCCACTTATGATTAACCCCTCTTACAAGCATGCGCAACTACAAAAGAAGTATTAAGGTAAACCTAACCATAGCATGAAACATATGGATCCAAATCAGCCCCTTACGAAGCAACGCATAAACATGGGTTTAAGCTTCTGTCACTCTAGCAACCCATCATCTACTTATTACTTCCCAATGCCTTCCCCTAGGCCCAAACAATGGTGAAGTGTCATGTAGTCGACATTCACATGACACCACTAGAGGAAAGACAACATACATCTCATCAAGATATCGAACGAATACCAAATTCACATGACTACTTATAGCAAGACTTCTCCCATGTCCTCAGGAACAAACGTAACCACTCACAAATCATATTCATGTTCATAATCAGAGGGATATTAATATGCATAAAGGATCTGAACATATGATCTTCCACCAAATAAACCAACTAGCATCAACTACAAGGAGTAATCAACACTACTAGCAACCCACAGGTACCAATCTGAGGTTTTGAGACAAAGATTGGATACGAGAGATGAACTAGGGTTTGAGATGGGATGGTGCTAGTGAATATGTTGATGGATATTGACCCCCTCCCGATGAGAGGATCGATGGTGATGATTTCCCCCTCCCGAAGGGATGCTTCCCCAGCAGAACAGCTCTGCCGGGGCCCTAGATTGGTTCTGCCTCGTGGCGGCGGAGTTTCGTCCCAAGAGCTTGCTTATGATTTTTTCCGGGGCAAAAGACTTCATATAGCCAAAGATTGGCACCATAGGCCTGTCAGGGGGCCCACGAGACAGGGGGCGCGGCTAGGGGGTAGGGCACCCCCCACCCTTGTGGATGGTGGGTGGCCCCCTCTAGTGCTTCCTACGCCCAATATTTTTTATATATTCTAAAAATGACTTCCTTGGATTTTCAGGACTTTTGGAGTTGTGCAGAATAGGTTTCTAATATTTGTTCCTTTTCTAGCCCAGAATTCCAGCTGCTGGCATTCTCCCTCTTCATGCAAACCTTGTAAAATAAGAGAGAATAAGCATAAGTATTGTGACATAATGTGTAATAATAGCCCATAATGCAATAAATATCGATATAAAAGCATGATGCAAAATGGACGTATCAACTCCCCCAAGCTTAGACCTCGCTTGTCCTCAAGCGGAAGCCGATATCAAAAAATATGTCCACATGTTTAGAGATAGAGGTGATGATAAAATAAAATACGGACATGAGGGCATCATGATCATTCTTATAACAGCAACACACACACACACACACACACACACACACACACACACACACACACACACACACATATATATATATATATATTGTCATATGATTTCTTACGCTAAAGTAACAATTCATTCACAATTTCAAGTATGAATCAGAAATGTCATTGAAAAATAACAAACTATAATCTCAGTCATTGAAGCAATTGCAATTTATCATAACGTCGGAAAGAGTCAATATAAGAGCTTTTCAGCAAGTCCACATACTCAACTATCATTTAGTCTTTCACAATTGCTAACACTCACGCAATATTTATGGGTATGAAGTTTTAATCGGACACAGAGAAAGATAGGGGCTTATAGTTTTGCCCCCCAGCCTCTTACCTCAAGGGTAATGTCAACAATAATAGTTTATGAAAACCCACATCCAATTAGCTATATATATCAGGATCTTTCCAGCACATAGTGCTTGCCAAAGGATAAAATGTAAAAAGGAAAGGTGAAGATCACCATGACTCTTGCAAGAGGTATAGGACAAAAATAAAAGATAGGCCCTTCGCAGAGGGAAGCAGAGGTTGTCATGTGATTTTATGGTTGGATGCATGAAATCTTAATGCAAAAGAGTGTCACTTTATATTGCCACTTGTGATATGGACCTTTATTATGCAGTCCGTCGCTTTTATTTCTTCCACATCACAAGATCGTATAAAGCTTATTTTCTCCACACTAATAAATCATACATATTTAGAGAGCAATTTTTATTGCTTGCAACAATGACAACTTACTTGAAGGATCTTACTCAATCCATAGGTAGATATGGTGGACTCTCATGGCAAAACTGGGTTTAAGGATATTTGGAAGCACAAGTAGTATCTCTACTCGGTGCAAAGAATTTGGCTAGCATGAGGGGGAAAGGCAAGCTCAACATGTTGGATGATCCATGACAATATAATTTACTTCGGATGTAAGAAAACATAACCCATTACGTCGTCTTCCTTGTCCAACATCAACTTTTTAGCATGTCATATTTTAATGAGTTCTCACAATCATAAAAGATGTCCAAGATAGTATATTTATATGTGAAAACCTCTCTTTCTGTATTACTTCCTATTAATTGCAATGATGACCAAAACTATGTTTGTCAACTCTCAACAACTTTTATTCATCATACTCTTTATATGTGAAGTCATCACTCTCCATAAGATCAATATGGTCTCTTTATTTCTTTTTATTCTTTCTCTCCCTTTTTTCTCAAGTCATAGCAAGATAGCAAAGCCCTTGACTCGACACTAATCTTTATTATATATAGCTCATGGACTCGATTACATAGAAGGATCATAAAGCAAAACTCAAAACTAAATCATACTAAAACTTTATTCTACTACATCCAGATATTACCAAAAGGATCGAACTAAGAAAAAGGGTAAAGATAAAAGTGTGATGGTGATACGATACCGGGGCACTCCCCCAAGCTTGGAAGTTGCCAAGGGAAGTGCCCATACCCGATACTCAGTTCTCCTTTGGTGGTGAAGAAGAGATTGTTGATGATGTAGGTGATACGTCTCCGTCGTATCTACTTTTCCAAACACTTTTGCCCTTGTTTTGGACTCCAATTTGTATGATTTGAATGGAACTAACCCGGACTGACGCTGTTTTCAGCAGAATTACCATGATGTTGTTTTATGTGCAGAAAACAAATATTCTCGGAATGACCTGAAACTCCACGGGAGGTCTTAGAAAAAACAATAAAAAATCCTCGCCAAATATGAAGACCAGGGGGCCCACACCCTTTCCACGAGGGTGGGGGCGCCCCCCCCCCCCAGGGCGCGCCCCCTACCTCGTCGGCCCCCTGTTGACCCTCCGACGCCAACTCCAACTCTATATATTTGCTTTCGAAGAGAAAAAAACAGAGAGAAGAAATCATTGCATTTTACGATACGGAGCCGTTGCCAAGCCCTAAAACCTCCCGGGAGGGCTGATCTGGAGTCCATTCGGGGCTCCGGAGAGGGGGATTCATCACCATCGTCATCATCAACCATCCTCCATCACCAATTTCATGATGCTCACCGCCGTGCGTGAGTATGTCCATCATAGGCTTACTGGACGGTGATGGGTTGGGTGAGATTTATCATGTAATCGAGTTAAGGTTTGATCCCTAGTATCCATTATGTTCTGAGATTGATGTTGCTATGACTTTGCTATGCTTAATGCTTGTCACTAGGGCCCGAGTGCCATGATTTCAGATCTGAACCTATTATGTTTTCATTGATATATGTGAGTTCTAGATCCTATCTTGCAAGTCTATAGTCACCTACTATGTGTTATGATCCAGCAACCCCGAAGTGACAATAATCGGGAGCACTCCTAGTGATGACCATAGTTTGAGGAGTTCATGTATTCACTATGTGCTAATGCTTTGTTCCGGTTCTCTATTAAAAGGAGGCCTTAATATCCCTAAGTTTCCAATAGGACCCCGCTACCACGGGAGGGTAGGACAAAAGATGTCATGCGAGTTCTTTTCCATAAGCATGTATGACTATATACGGAATACATGCCTACATTACATTGACGAATTGGAGCTAGTTCTGTGTCACCCTATGTTATGACTGTTACATGATGAACCGCATCTGGCATAATTATCCATTGCTGATCCGGTGCCTACGAGTTTTCCATATACTGGTTTACTCTTATTTACTTTCCCGCTGCTACTGTTACAATCACTACAAAATACCAAAAACATTACTTTTGCTGTCTTTACTTTTGTTGCCGCTACCACCACTATCATATTACTTTGCTACTAAACACTTTGCTGCAGATACTAAGTTTCCAGGTGTGGTTGAATTGACAACTCAACTGCTAATACTTGAGAATATTCTTTGGCTCCCCTTGTGTCGAATCAATAAATTTGGGTTGAATACTCTACCCTCGAAAGTTGTTGCGATCCCCTATAATTGTGGGTTATCAAGACCAATTTCTGGCGCCGTTGCCGGGGAACATAGCTCTATTCTTTGAGTCACTTGTGATTTATATCTGCTGGACACTATGAAGAACTTGAGAGATCCAAAAACCAAGATCTATCCCTCAACTACGAGGGGAGGTAACGAACTGCCATCTAGCTCTGCACTTGATTCACCTTCTGTTATGAGTAAGTTTGCGACACCTACACCTGCTTCTGCTATTCGTTCTGATATGTCGCATGTTATTGATGATGCCACTTCTGCTATGCATGATACTTATGATGAAACTACTTCTATGTCTGATACTACTGTGCCCCTTGGTGATTTTCTAGAAGAAAAAATTGCTAGGGCTAGAGAAAGAGAAATTATTGAATCTGAATACGATGATGATAGTGATGATGAAAATATGCCTGTTATTCCTAAAGGTTATCTTTTTGATAAAGATGCTTCTTTAGCTATTTTAGCTTGCAGAGATAGATATGAGCTTAAGAGGTTATTAATTAAATGGAACAAAGAATCACTTAGAGATAGAATGAGACCCGACCCTGCTTTTGCTACTTCACCTATATGTGTTCCTGATAAAGATTATGAATTCTCTGTTGATCCTGATACAATTACTTTGGTTGAATCTAATCCGTTTTATGGCTATGAATCTGAAACTGATGTGGCACATCTTACTAAGTTAAATAATATAGCTGCCCTGTTCACTGATAATGAGAGATCACGTTACCTCTATTTACTCAAAATATTTCCGTTCTCATTAAAGGGTGATGCTAAGATATGGTTTAATTCTCTTGATCCTGGTTGTGTGCGTAGTCCCCAGGATATGATTTATTACTTCTCTGCTAAATATTTCCCTGCTCATAAGAAACAAGCTGCTTTGAGGGAAATATACAACTTTGTGCAAATTAAAGAAGAGAGTCTCCCACAAGCTTGGGGGAGGCTTCTCAAGTTACTTAATGCTTTGCCTGATCATCCTCTTAAGAAACCTGAAATACTTGATATCTTTTATAATGGACTAACCGATGCTTCCAGAGATTACCTGGATAGTTGTGCTGGTTCTCTTTTCAGGGAAAGAACACCGGATGAAGCTGAAATTCTATTGAATAATATGTTGACAAATGAAAATAATTGGGCACCTCCTGAGCCAGCTCCTGCTCCAATTACTGAGCCTATTCCTAAACCAACTCCGAAGAAGAGAGGTGTTCTATTTCTCAGTCCCGAAGATATGCAAGAGGCAAAGAAATCTATGAAAGAAAAAGGTATTAAAGCTGAAGACGTTAAGAATTTACCTCCTATTGAAGAAATACATGGTCTTAATATACCGCCTGTTGAAGAAACATATGATTTCAATTATTTATTTACTGAAGAACCTCCTGATCCCGATATCCCGACACAGGTAGTAAAGGTAAATTCTCTCTATAGATATGATAAAGCTGAAGTCCCTCCTACTAAAATTGCTAGTCAGTGCTTGGATGAGTTTGATAACTTTATGTATAAGCAAGACGACTTCAATGCTTATTTTGGTAGACAATTAAAAGAAAATGCTTATATGATTAGACGCTTGGGTGATTATATGGCTGATATTAAGGGTGAACTTAAACTTATTAGCAAACATGCTTCTATGGTCACCACCCAAGTAGAACAAGTACTTAAAGCTCAAAAAGAAGTGCTTAATGAAATGAATAGTAAGAAAAATGATTATGCTGTTAGAGTGGCTACTAGAACTGGTAGAATGACTCAGGAACCTTTGTATCCTGAAGGCCACCCTAAGAGAATCGAGCAAGATTCTCAAAGAAATAATATTGATGTTCCTAGTTCTTCTAAAAAGAAGAAGAAGAAAAATGATAGAACTGTGCAAACTTCTAGTGAACCTATTGCTGAACCACCTGATAATCCAAATGATATATCTATGTCTGATGCTGAAATACAATCTGGTAATGAACATGAACCTAGTAAAAATATTAATGATGATGTTCATGATGATGCTCAACCTAGTAATGATAATGATGTAGAAATTGAACCTGCTGTTGATCTTGATAACCCACAATCAAAGAATCAACGTTATGATAAAAGAGACTTTGTTGCTAGGAAACATGGTAAAGAAAGAGAACCTTGGGTTCAGAAACCCATGCTTCCCTCCTAAACCATCCAAGAAAAAGGATGATGAGGATTTTGAGCGCTTTGCTGAAATGATTAGGCCTATCTTTTTGCGTATGCGATTAACTGATGTGCTCAAAACAAATCCTTATGCTAAATATATGAAGGATATCATTACTAATAAAAGAAAGATACCGAAGCTGAGATTTCCACCATGCTTGCTAATTATACTTTTAAGGGTGGAATACCAAAGAAACTTGGAGACCCCGGAGTACCTACTATACCTTGCTCCATTAAAAGAAATTATATTAAAACTGCTTTATGTGATCTTGGAGCCGGTGTTAGTGTTATGCCTCTCTCTTTATATCGTAGACTTAACTTGAATAAGTTGACACCTACTAAAATATCTTTGCAAATGGCTGATAAATCAACTGCTATACCTGTCGGTGTTTGTGAGGATGTGCCTGTTGTGGTTGCAAACGTTACTATTTTAACGGACTTTGTTATACTTGATATTCCCGAGGATGATAGTATGTCTATTATTCTTGGAAGACCTTTTCTTAATACTGCAGGGGCTGTTATTGATTGCAACAAAGGCAATGTCACTTTTCATGTTAATGGAAATGAGCATATGGTACACTTTCTGAGGAAACAACCTCAAGTTCATAGTATCAACTCTATTGGAAAAATTCCATCGATTATATTTGGAGGTTTCGAATTTCCTCTTCCTACTGTCAAGAAAAAATATGATATTCTTATTATTGGGGATGTGCATATCCCCGTTGAGGTAACTTAGTGTTATTCGAAATTTCTCCAGTTTCATGATTATCGGAATGAGTTTGTTAACAAGACTTGATCAACCTTGTTAGCGGATTCTTTTTGATGAGCATGAGATGGATGAAACTAGAAGCACAAACTTCTGTACCCTCTTTATATTTTCTGTTATTTATATTAAATAAAGTAAAAATAGTATTTTCTGTCTGTTATCTGATTATCCATGCAATATAAAAACATCCCGAAAATAAAAGTCCTCAGAATGCCATGCCAATTTAATATGATTTTTCGGGAATATTTGAGGATTTACTGTGAGAAATTACCGCAGGAGGAGCTGCCACCTGGCCACGAGGGTGGTGGGCGCCCTCCCCCCCCCCCCGTATAGGGCGCGCCCCCTGCCTCGTGGGCCCATCGTGGCCCTCCTCCACTTATCCCAGCACCCTCTTCTTCCTGTCTCACACAAACCCGAAAAACCAACTCAAGCACGAGTTCCAGCCACTTTTGCTGTGATTTTCGATCTCCTTGCTCAAAGCACCTCTCACAAAACTGCTTGGGGAGATTGTTCCTTGGTATGTGACTCCTCCATTGGTCCAATTAGTTTTTGTTCTAGTGATTTATTCTTTGCAAATTTGTGCTGCATAGGTGACCATGTTCTTGAGCTTTCATGTCAAATTTATATGGTTCCAAGTAGTTCTAATGCTTGATATAGGCTCTAGGCACTTGTAGGAGTAGTTTCTATCAGTTTAATTGAGTTTGCTTCACTTTTATTTCGAAGTTACTAAAAATTTCAGAATTTTTCAGAGAAAAACAGTATGTTTAGGAAGATGTTCCAAGGTGGTTCCTCTAAGAAGCAAGGACCCAGAATTGCTATGCGGGATGCTGACAAGGATCCACCAAGAGACGCTCCAGTACGGCCTTGCGAATGGCCGTCGGAAAATTTTATGGACCATGCGGGAATTAAAGAAGAATTCAAATTATATTTGCGCAATGCCGGTCTTGAGGATTTTGAGGCTAACAAATGCCCCCAGTATCATGATCTCACAAGTTCATTTGTGAGGAGGTTTGAGTATTCATCTTCGCGTAATTCTCCTTTAGTCATGTTTGATCTTTATGACAAATCTTATACCATGGACCTAGAGGATATCACTTCTGCTTGCGAAATTCCATCATGGGGCAGTATTAGGGATCCCCCTAAATCTGAATTTAGAAACTTTCTTGCTAGTATAACTAAGGGGGAATCCAGAGATATAACGCAGGCTACCATAGGGAGGATTCACTTTCCTGCTGTACATTATTTTGCTCTTTTCATCGGTAGATGCATAAATGCTAAGGATGAAGCATGTCACATGTGTGTCCCTGATCTTAGCATTCTTAGGAGTGCTGTGTTAGGAGACCAATCTTATCATATGGGAGCCATTGTAGCTCGTAGGTTGCATCATAATAGACATAATGGAGATTTCTTTGGAGGAATTTATGCAACTCGCTTAGCTCATTTTCTTGGAATAGACATTCGCGAGGGTGATATGGAGTTGCCTCCTGCATATTTAGATTATAACCCCATGGCTTCGCACCAGTTTGTCGAGAGGCCTGAATCACCTCTCTTATACCGCTTAATTTTTAATAAATGACGTGTTTTCTGTATTACTCTCCCTACTCCTGCCTTCTTTGATTCACAGGCAAAAGGAAGATATGTTATTACCAGAGAGGAGGCAGAGGAGTACGAGAGGAGAGCGGAGGCAGCTCGACTCCACGCTGCAGCTCAGCAGGCAATAACCGCTGCACAACAATATGATCCCAACTATTCCTCCTCGTCATAGTACGACCCCAACAACTATTATTATGGATATCCGCCAGGCCAGCCGTGGCCATAGACCAACTTAGGCCAAAAGCCTAAGCTTGGGGGAGTACATATTTCTCACCGACATTACATTTATGCCCACACACACTCATTGCTAGATGTCAGTGCTCATACTTTTTCATTGTAATATCCATGCTAGTTTATTTTCTTTTTCCTGCTTTCTTCTTGTGTGTTTGCTTAACCTTAAGAAAAACTAAAAAAAATAGTAGTAGTTTATTTTTCTGCTGTAGTAGTAATAATTAAAAAAGAAAACCCAAAAATATTTCCCGTTCTTCTTTTGCTTGTTGGGAGCTTTCCCGTGTAAATAGTTTTATTTCTTTTCTTTGGGGGTCAGTAGGAGAAGACCATAATTAAATTGTTGAAGTGGCTCTTATATGCATTATTGATTGATTTAACCAAGAGCCCATATTGCCTTGTCTTCTCCTGTTTATCGAATGCTCGCAGATTCTAGCTTAGTCCAATGCACGTGCACTCTTATTATTATTCACACTGTTCGGTCGTGCAAGTGAAAGGCAATTATGATGATATATGATGGACTGACTGAGATGAGAAAAGTTGGTATGAACTCGACCTCTTTTGTTTTTGTAAATATGATGAGTCCCGCGTTCTTGATTCAGCTTATTATGAATAAACATGTTTGCAATGACAATTTAGAGATCATAGTTGCTTGTGCCATGCTTGATTAGCTATGAGTTATAATGGTTTACCTTGTGTGCCAACATGCTATTGAGATGATTATGATGTGGTATGATGGGGTGGTATCCTCCTTTGAATGATTTAAGTGACTTGACTTGGCACATGTTCATGCATGTAGTTGAAACAAAATCAACATAGCCTTCACGATATTTATGTTCATGGTGGATTATATCCTACTCATGCTTGCATCCAATGTTTATTAATTTTAATGCATGTACATGGCTGTTGTCGCTCTCTAGTTGGTCGCTTCCCAGTCTTTTGCTAGCCTTCACCTGTACTAAGCAGGAATACTGCTTGTGCATCCAATCCCTTAAACCCCAAAGTTATTCCAGATGAGTCCACTATACCTTCCTATATGCGGTATCTACCTGCCGTTCCAAGTAAATTTGTATGTGCCAAACTCTAAACCTTCAAATAAACATTCTGTTTTGTATGCTCGAATATCTCATGTATCAACAAAGGCTGTCCTTATCTTCCGTGGTAGGCGGGTTATTCTCAAGAGGAGTGGACTCCGCTCCCCACTCACGAGAAAATGGCTGGTCACGAGGATACCCAATCCCATGCTTTATGCAAACTAAATCAAAATTAATTGCAAACAAAACTCCCCCTGGGACCTGATGTATGTTGGAGGCACTCGTTGTTTCGAGCAAGCCATGGATTGATGCTTGTTGGTGGAGGGGGAGTATAAACTTTACCAT
Source organism: Triticum aestivum (assembly GCF_018294505.1). Lineage (NCBI taxonomy): Eukaryota > Viridiplantae > Streptophyta > Magnoliopsida > Poales > Poaceae > Triticum > Triticum aestivum. The sequence continues at coordinate 211,135,928 of NC_057812.1, forward strand.
TCTGTTTGGGAACCGCCTATAATGTGTTTAGCATGGAAGATATCACCATCTCTTAGTTGTTACGTTGACAATGGAAGTATACCACCCAAAATACAATTTATCTCTATTGCAAAACCGAGCTCTGGCACGTCTACAAATCCCTGCTTCCCTCTGCGAAGGGCCTATCCATTTACTTTTATGCTGATTCATCACCCTCTTATTAAAAAGCACTAGCTGGAGAGCACAGCCGTTATTTGCATTCATCACTATTAATTTATGTTGGGTATGACTATGATTGGATCTCTTTTACCATGAATTACAATGTCTAGTCAGTCCTTGATCTTTAAAGGTGCTCTGCATTTATGTTTTGCAGTCTCAGAAAGGGCTAGCGAGATACCATCTTGTTATATCATAGTATGATTGTTTTGAGAAAGTGTTGTCATCCGAGATTTATTATTATGACTTGCTAGTTGATTATGCTATTGATATGAGTAATGATGAGACCTGAGAATTATTGCAAGTGTGGTTAGTTATGATTTATGCTGAAAACTTGAATGTTGGCTTGACATAGTTACAACAACAAGAGCAAACAGAGTTTGTAAAAGTTTTTCTTTCTTTCTTTCAGTTTGTCAACTGAATTGCTTGAGGACAAGCAAGGGTTTAAGCTTGGGGGAGTTGATACGTCTCCGTCGTATCTACTTTTCCAAACACTTTTGCCCTTGTTTTGGACTCTAATTTGTATGATTTGAATGGAACTAACCCGGACTCACGCTGTTTTTAGCAGAATTACCATGATGTTGTTTTATGTGCAGAAAACAAATATTCTCGGAATGACCTGAAACTCCATGGGAGGTCTTAGAAAAAACAATAAAAAATCCTTGCCAAATATGAAGTCCAGGGGTCCACACCCTTTCCACGAGGGTGGGGGCGCCCCCCCCTAGGGCGCGCCCCCTACCTCGTGGGCCCCCTGTTGACCCTCTGACGCCAACTCCAACTCTATATATTTGCTTTCGGAGAGAAAAAATCAGAGAGAAGAAATCATCGCGTTTTACGATACGGAGCCGCCGCCAAGCCCTAAAACCTCTCGGGAGGGCTGATCTGGAGTCCGTTCGGGGCTCTGGAGAGGGGGATTCGTCGCTGTCGTCATCATCAACCATCCTCCATCACCAATTTCATGATGCTCACCGCCATGCGTGAGTAATTCCATCATAGGCTTGCTGGACGGTGATGGGTTGGATGAGATTTATCATGTAATCGAGTTAGTTTTGTTAGGGTTTGATCCCTAGTATCCATTATGTTCTGAGATTGATGTTGCTATGACTTTGCTATGCTTAATTCTTGTCACTAGGGCCCGAGTGCCATGATTTCAGATCTGAACCTATTATGTTTTCATTAATATATGTGAGTTCTAGATCCTATCTTGCAAGTCTATAGTCACCTATTATGTGTTATGATCCGGCAATCCCGAAGTGACAATAATCAGGACCACTCCCGGTGATGACCATAGTTTGAGGAGTTCATGTATTCACTATGTGCTAATGCTTTGTTCCGGTTCTCTATTAAAAGGAGGCCTTAATATCCCTAAGTTTCCAATAGGACCCCGCTGCCACGGGAGGGTAGGTTAAAAGATGTCATGCAAGTTCTTTTCCATAAGCATGTATGACTATATACGGAATACATGCCTACATTACATTGAAGAATTGGAGCTAGTTCTGTGTCACCCTATGTTATGACTGTTACATGATGAACCGCATCCGGCATAATTATCCATTGCTGATCCGGTGCCTACGAGTTTTCCATATACTAGTTTACGCTTATTTACTTTCCCGCTGCTACTGTTACAATCACTACAAAATACCAAAAACATTACTTTTGCTGTCTTTACTTTTGTTGCCGCTACCACCACTATCATATTACTTTGCTACTAAACACTTTGCTGCAGATACTAAGTTTCCAGGTGTGGTTGAATTGACAACTCAAATGCTAATACTTGAGAATATTCTTTGGCTCCCCTTGTGTCGAATCAATAAATTTGGGTTGAATACTCTACCCTCAAAAGCTGTTGCGATCCCCTATACTTGTGGGTTATCAGTAGGCTTGTCGTCCAGCATCGAGCGTAGGAGATGCTCCAACTTACGAATAATGCCCCTGAGTGTGATGATATGCTCTTGCAACAGAATATTTTCACGAGTTAGATACTTGTTCTGCACCCGAGCTATTTCAATCATCTTGAAAGCTTCAATTTCAGTAGGGGTAAGAAGATTGTGATGAGATTGAAGGATGTCTTCTTCTTCTTCTGCCGGAGCTTGATCCTCTATTGCCTTCTTGATCCCATCATCCTTGTTGATCTCCCCGGGTTCTTCTCTCTTCAGCTCTATCTTCATTAGCCAAGCATCATTGCCCTCATTGTTGGAGGAAGGGTACGACATGATGCCTAGCCTTGACAACTCTAGTAGAAAACAGCTCGAAACAAAAACAGAGGATAATCGCGTGGTACGGTGGTCAAAACCTTCGGGAGATTATATAATGAATTTTACTGACCAAAACAAGTATTGTGCCAGAAAACGGAGTCTGGAGGGCACACGAGGTGCCCATGAGGTAGGGGCGCGCCCAGGGGGTAGGGCGAGCCCTCCACCCTCATGGACGCCTCGTGTCCTTCCCGGACTGCTTCTTATTTTCCTATTTCTTAAATATTCCAAAACGGAGAAAAATTGCTATTAGAACTGTTTTGGAGTCGGTTTACTTACCATACCACATACCTCTTCCTTTTCGGAGGCTGAACGTTCTGGAAGGTGTCCCTTATATACTCCTCCGGGGTTACGGTTTCAATAACATTAGTTTCAACATTTATAGGATTACCTGAGATATAATGTTTGATTCTTTGACCGTTCACCACCCTCGGATTTGTGCCTTCGAAGTTGTTGATTTTTATGGCACCAGAATGATAGACCTCCTCGATAACGTAAGGACCTTCCCATTTAGAGAGGAGTTTTCCTGCAAAAAATCTTAAATGAGAGTTGAAAAGCAACACATAATCACCTACATTAAACTCACGCTTTTGTATCCTTTTGTCATGCCATCTTTTAACTTTCTTTTTAAACAGTTTGGCATTCTCATAGGATTGAGTTCTCCATTCATCAAGTGAGCTAATGTCAAATAACCTCTTCTCACCGGCAAGTTTGAAATCATAATTGAGCTCTTTAATGGCCCAATATGCTTTATGTTCTAGTTTGAGAGGTAAGTGACATGCTTTTCCATAAACCATCTTATACAGAGACATACCCATAGGATTTTTATATGCAGTTCTATAGGCCCATAATGCATCATCAAGTTTCTTGGACCAATTCTTTCTAGATCTATTAACAGTCTTTTGCAAAATTAGTTTAAGCTCTTTAGTGCTCAGTTCTACTTGACCACTAGACTGTGGATGATATGGAGATGCAATTCTATGATTAACATCATACTTAGCAAGCATCTTACGAAAAGCATCATGAATAAAATGTGAACCACCATTAGTCATTAAGTATCTAGGGACTCCAAACCTCAGAAAAATAACTTCTTTAAGCATCTTAATAGAGGTGTTATGATCAGCACTACTAGTTGGAATAGCTTCTACCCACTTAGTAATGTAATCAACAGCAACTAAAATATGTGTATACCCATTAGAGGAAGGAAACGACCCCATATAATCAAAGCCCCAAACATCAAATGGTTCAATAACAAGTGAATAATTCATAGGCATTTCTTGACGTCTACTAATATTACCAATTCTTTGACATTCATCATAAGACAAGACAAACTTACGAGCATCCTTAAAGAGAGTAGGCCAATAAAAACCAGATTGCAATAACTTATGTGTAGTTCTATCTCCGGCATGGTGTCCTCCGTAAGCCTCAGAGTGACACTTGTGTAAGATTTGTTCCTGTTCATGCTCAAGTACACAACATCTAATAACACCATCTACTCCTTCTTTATAAAGATGTGGGTCATCCCAAAAGTAATGTCTTAAATCATAGAAAAACTTTTTCTTTTGCTGGTATGTGAAACTAGGTGGTATAAATTTAGCAACAATGTAATTAGCATAATCAGCATACCATGGAGCAGTACGAGAAGCATTTATGATAGCTGATTGTTCATCAGGAAAGCTATCATCTATAGGTAGTGGGTCATCAAGAACATTCTCTAACCTAGACAAGTTGTCTGCAACGGGGTTCTTAGCTCCTTTTCTATCAATAATATGCAAATCAAATTCTTGTAGTAGGAGAACCCATCTAATAAGTCTAGGTTTAGCATCTTTCTTTTCCATAATATATTTAATAGCAGCATGATCAGTGTGAACAGTTACTTTAGAATCAACAATATAAGGTCTGAACTTATCACAAGCAAACACAACTGCTAAAAATTCATTTTCAGTAGTAGCATAATTTCTCTAGGCACCGTCTAGAGTTTTACTAGCATATTGGATAACATTTAATTTCTTATCAACTCTTTGTCCTAGAACAACACCTACAGCATAATCACTAGCATCACACATAATTTCAAAGGGTAAATTCCAATCAGGAGGCTGAACAATAGGTGCAGAAATCAAGGCTTTCTTAAGTATTTCAAATGCTTCTACACAATCATCATCAAAGACAAAAGGAACATCTTTTTGTAAGAGATTAGTCAGAGGCCTGGAAATTTTTGAGAAGTCTTTAATGAACCTCCTATAAAAACTGGCATGACCAAGGAAACTCCTTATACCTTTAATGTCCTTTGGACACGACATCTTTTCAATAGCATCAACTTTAGCTTTATCAACTTCAATACCTCTTTCAAAAATTTTATGCCCCAAGACAATATCTTCATTAACCATAAAGTGGCACTTCTCCCAATTCAAAACAAGATTAGTTTCTTCACATCTCTGCAAAACTCGATCAAGGTTGCTTAAGCAATCATCAAAAGAAGTTCCATATACAGAAAAATCATCCATGAATACCTCAACAATCTTTTCACAAAATTCAGAGAATATAGCAGTCATACATCTTTGAAAGGTAGCAGGTGCATTACATAAACCAATAGGCATACGTCTATAAGCAAAGGTACCGAAAGGACAAGTAAAAGTGGTCTTTTCCTGATCCTCTTTTGACACAAGTATTTGAGAGAAACCAGAATAACCGTCTAGAAAGAAAAAATGTGTATGTTTGGATAGTCTTTCTAGCATTTTGTCAATGAAAGGTAGAGGGTAATGTTCCTTTTTAGTAGCTTTATTTAGTTTGCGGAAATCAATTACCATTCTATAACCTGTAACAATTGTTTGTGGGATCAATTCATCTTTATCATTAGGAACAACAGTATTACCTCCCTTCTTAGGGACACAATGGATAGCACTTACCCAGTGACTATCAGCAATGGGATAAATTATACCTACCTCCAGAAGCTTTAGTATTTCTTTTCTTACCACTTCTTTCATTTTAGGATTTAACCGTCGTTGGTGATCAACAATCGGTTTAGCGTCTTTCTCCAATTTTATTTTGTGCTGGCATAGAGTGGGACTAATGCCCTTAAGATCATCTAGAGTATATTCAATAGCAGCATGGTGCTTCTTCAGAGTCTTCAATAATTTCTCATCTTCCTGCTCTAAAAGGTTAGCACTAATAATAACAGGATATATCTTCTTTTCATCAAGATAAGCATATTTAAGAGTATCAGGCAACGGTTTAAGCTCAAACACAGGATCACCCTTCGGTGGAGGAGGATCCCCTAGAATTTTGACAGGCAAGTTGTGTTTCAAAATAGGTCCCTGTTTAAAGAATACTTCATCTATTTCCCTTCTTTCATTCATAAACATATCATTTTCATGGTCTACCAAATATTGTTCTAAAGGATCATTAGGAGGCACGACAATAGAAGCAAGACCAATAATTTCATCTTTACTAGGCAATTCTTTATTATGGGGTTGTCTATGAAATTTAGCAAAATTAAAATCATGAGACATATCCCCTAAACCAATAGAAACAATATCCTTTTGCAGTCTATCTTAGCATTAATAGTATTCAAGAAGGGTCTACCAAATATAATGGGACAAAAGTCATCTTGTGGGGAACCAAGAACAAGAAAATCAGCAGGATATTTAACTTTCCCACACAAGACTTCAACATCTCTAACAATCCCAACCGGTGAAATAGTATCTCTATTAGCAAGATTAATTGTAACATCAATACCTTCTTCTCAGCAAGTGCAATATCATGCATAATTTCTTCATATAAAGAATGAGGTATTGCACTCGCACTAGAACCCATATCACATAAGCCATGATAGCAATGATCTCCTATTTTAACAGAAATAACAGGCATGCCTACAACAGCTGGTCTATGTTTATTTTTAGTATCGGGTCTAGCAATTCTAGCAGCTTCATCACAAAAGTAAATAACATGCCCATCAATATTATCGGACAAGAGATCCTTAACCATAGCAATACTAGGTTCAACTTTAATTTGCTCAGAGGGTGTAGGTGTTCTAGTATTACTCTTACGAACCATAGTTGAAGCTTTAGCATGATCCTTTATTCTAACAGGAAAGGTGGTTTCTCAATATAAGTGGTAGGAACAATAGGATCAACATTATAAGTGATAGTCTTTTCTTCAACTTTAATAGGTTCAACTACTTTTACTTCAATGGGAGGATGATATTTAAGCCACTTCTCCTTAGGGAGATCAACATGAGTAGCAAATGATTCACAAAAAGAAGCTACCATCTCAGAGTCAAGTCCATATTTAGTGCTAAATTCACGAAAAGCGTCGGTATCCATAAAATATTTAACACAATCAAACTTAGGTGTTATACCTGACTCCTTACCTTCGTCGAGTTCCCAATCTTCAGAGTTGTGTTTAATTCTTTCAAATAAATCCCATTTGAATTCAATAGTCTTCATCATAAAAGAACCAGTACAAGAAGTATCGAGCATGGAGCAATTATTGAGAGAAAGTCGAGCACACAAATTTTGAATAATAATTTCTCTTGAGAGCTCATGATTGGGGCATGAATATAAAATTGACTTAAGCCTCCCCCAATCTTGAGCGATGATTTCTCCTTCGCGAGGCCAGAAATTATATATATAATTACGATCACGATGAACCAGATGCATAGGATAAAACTTATGATGAAATTCCAATTTCAATCGGTTGTAGTTCCATGATCCAATATCATCACATAGCCTAAACCATGTCAATGTCTTTCCCTTCAAAGATAAAGGGAAGACCTTTTTCTTGATAACATCATCGGTCATACCTGCAAGCTTAAATAATCCACAAACTTCATCCACATGGATTAAGTGCAAATCGGGATGCAATGTTCCATCTCCTATAAAAGGATTAGCTAGCAGTTTCTCTATCATACCCGAAGGAATTTCAATGTAAACATTTTCAGTAGATTCAGTAGGTTGAGGAGCAACTCTTTGCTCTACTGGTCGGGGTGAAGATACCCCGAACAAGCCCCTCAAAGGATTACTTTCCATAGTAACAAGTGACAGTAAATTTCAGCACACTATATAAATTTTTCCTTACCAAAGGCGCTTCACTCCCCGGCAACAGCGCCAGAAAAGAGTCTTGATGACCCACAAGTATAGGTGATCTATCGTAGTCCTTTCAATAAGTAAGAGTGTCGAACCCAACGAGGAGCAGAAGGAAATGATAAGCAGTTTTAAGTAAGGTATTCTCTGCAAGCACTGAAATTATCGGTAACAGATAGTTTTGTCATAAGGTAATTTGTAATGGGTAACAAGTTGTAACACCCCGATAATCATGGTACAGTAAACTCCTATTAATGACTGTCAAGTCATCACAATTATTTTGCTAATCATCACTTTGTTCCAAAATCAACTTCAAATTCATATTCAATTTGCATGTCAAATTATTTTCTTCAAAAATTAAACAAAAATGTTGGTTGGGTTACAAATATTCACCAAGGAGTTATCATGTAGAAACCAACATCATTTGACTCATAGATAAATTCCTAGGATTTAATAAATGGTCCAACAACATTAAAATAAGCCTTTTTTAATTTTAAACAATTGGTCTAAATTTTCCAAATTCTCTAAAACTTTTTGTGCAGCCTTAGGATAACACCGTGTATTTATGTGCCAAGCTTCAGCTACCTCTAAGATCATTTGCTGCTAAAAGTAAATGCCAAATAATTAAATAACATACATAAAAAAGGAAAGAGCTAGGCAGACTGGGCTCTAGTACACAGTGGACAGCCCAACCCACCTCACCTCTTCTCCCTTCTCGCTACAGGAGCACAGGGGAACCGTGGCGTCCATCTGCCGGCGATGGTCGTGCGTGGCGGCCATCCACGCCCACCTAGCCGCCTACACAACCTCCCTTGTGACCCCCTGGCCGAACCCTAGCGCCTCCCCACTTCCCCTCCCCTCGCGCCGCTTTGCTCTCCCCCACAGCCACCCGACGCCATCGCCACTGTGTCGTCGTCGCCGTCGCGGCCACCGACCTCCCCGGCACCCAGGAGTACATCCAGGAGTTGCGCCGTCCTCGTGTGCATCGATTTCGGGCACCTGTTCGACAGGAGCCGCACCGCATCACCACCCGCTCATCTTCTTCAACCTCGGAACGCCTGACGCCTTCGTCAAATCCATCGCCGTCAAGCCCTTCCCGGCCTCTCCAAGCGCACCATCTACCCCGTGGTGAGCATCTCCCACGATTCCCCCCTTTTCCCCTTCGAATCGGTGTTGTAGACCCGCGCCCACCCGAGGCCGCCATGGCCGGACCTCACCGTAGCCGCACCCGGGCTCCTGCATGCGCCTGCCCCAGCCACCCCGCACGCCCACGGCCCCTGCAGCCACCCACATGCCGTGCCTACTGGATGCACGCGCCCGTAGTCGCCCCATGCCCTGTCGCTTGCAGCTGCTCTTGCCGCTGTGCTGCTACTGCTGCTTCACGCCGCTACTGTCAACTGCCTGCTGTTGCGTTACGCAGCTGCCGCTTGCCCTGCGCCCTACCGCGCCTATGCCGGACGCAGCCTTGCCGCGCCCGCCTGCGCCGCTTCCCGTCGCCGTCCTGAACCCCTGGCCGCTCCCGTGCGAGCTACTGGCCATGGCTGGCCATAGTCGCCGTGCGTTTGTGCGTGTGTGCACAGCCACAGTGAGGCCGGCTGGGCTCTGTCCACTAAGGCCGGCCCGTTCTAATTAGCTAGTACTAATTAGGTTAGTTAGGTGCTAATTAGCCTAATGGCCCAATGACAGTGGGCCCCCATCTAAATAACCTTTTCTTTTAACTACTGTCAATGACATATGGGACCCATGACACTGTTCGCTTTTGACCGAGTCAACACTTTGACTGTTGACTTCTGAGTCAGCACCCCTCTGGCCCCACATGTAATAGACTTGGCCAGAGTAGTACTAGGTGACATACGTGTTCTGTTTTTTTCTCGCATTTAATTTAATTCCAGAAATTTCAGAATATCATTTAAAACATTAAAAATTAATATAAAATGATCTGTAACTCGGATGAAAAAGTTTTATATATGAAAGTTGCTCAGAAAAATGAGACGAACCTGAATACGCTACCCACATACATGTGAGATGCCTCTAACTATCTGAACATGGAACTTTCCCCCTCCGGTCATCTGTCTGACACAGGTCCGGAACCGAGAAACATTCCTGGTTGAATCCCCCCTTCACCTATATCGTGTAGCCATACGTTAGGTCACACCCGACACCGCTTTTTGACATGTTATGCTTTGTGGTGATATGTTGCTTTATATTTACTATTTCTTCCCCCTCTTCTCTCCGGTAGACCCTGAGACCGATGCCGCCCCTGTGATCGACTACGTCGACGACGACCCCTCCTTACCAGAGCAACCAGGCAAGCCCCCCCTTTGATCATCCCGATATCGCCCATTCCGTTCTCTCATGCTTGCATTAGATTTTGCTACTGTAATTGATTGCTCCTATTCTGATGCATAGCCTGTTTATTGTAACCTGCTGTTGTTACCTACCTACTTATCCTAAACTGCTTAGTATAGGTTGGTTAGTGATCCATCAGTGACCCCCCACCTTGTCCTTGTTGCCCCTGCTTCATCATCGAAGACCCGATCAACGGGATCGAAGACCAGGCCCCGACACCGCACATCACTTTCCCCTTAGTTGCTCGACACTACTGTGTTACTATCGAGTGTCGGGGGTGAGACCTCATCAGCACTTCTGATGTTACCCTGTAGTGTAGCTATACGGTCGTGGTCATCGAGGGTGATTCCGCCTTAACCACTTCCGATACGACTCTGTCGTGCAACCCCTCAAGTGTTAACTTCGAGGGTGACTCCTCTTACGTTCACCTTGATGATTACATCGAGTGGAATCCATCAAGGGTGATTCCTCAGGGTTTTCCTCTTGGTGTTAGACACACGGTTACTATGGTTACTATGACTTTACACTGAACCATGTTACTAAAGACAGGTCGACCTTGAGGGGTACCCGCGCGAGCTTAATTGCGAGTAATGTGGAGTCGGGTTGACCTGGAAGGTGCCCGCGAGATACTTACGAGGCGTGGCAGGGCATTCTTAGCCCTTGTCGCAAGTACTCGAGACGGGGCGACGGGGTCACATCGATCATGAGTCTTTGCTCGTTACCGCGCGTTCCTAATCCACTACGGTTTGGATATTTGATCCGAGGGGCCTCTGGCCTGATAGCACTAACCATCACGTGGGCATTGTATGGGCGTTCTGCGTCGTATACATCAGCCGAAGCTTAATAGACGTCAGCGACTGAGCGGCGCGTGCCGGGTTGGACTGCGTAAGCTCCTGCCTTGTTGAAGGAGGTAGCTAGGTCTGCTCACCGGCTACCCACGCAACATGTAGGAGTTCCCCGGGAGATGGCCCATGACCCCTGGGGGCATAGGTTTAGTCCGGCGTGCTGACCTCTCTATTAAGCCTAGGTCGGGTTGCGGCGTATTGTTTGGCCGAGTCCGGGCATGACCCAGGAAAGTGTGTCCGGTCGGAGTTAATCGAGCGTGGTGGGTAAGTTGGTGCACCCCTGCAGGGAAGAAAACATCTACCGATAGCCTGTCCTACGGTAACGGACACTTGGATTTGTATCCCGATAGATACAACTAGAACTGGATACTTGTGATGAGAAATGGATTGTGATGAGAAATGGATGGTGATGAGAAATGGATAGTATGGCTTTGGGATTGCTTTCTCGCAGGGAGTCGAGAAAGGATCTCTGGCCAAGGTTGATAACACTACTGCTACTTTACTTTATGCTACTCTACTCCCTCCTGTTGCTGCAAGATGGTGGTTTCCAGAAGATGCTAGTCTTCGATAGGCTAGGCTTTCCCCTTCCCTTCTGGCAATCTACAGTTTAGTCCATAGATACAACCCTTTCCTTTGATATAGATGCATACTAGTTTAGATCTGATGTAAGTCTTGCGAGTATTTGGGATGAGTACTCACGGTTGCTTTGCTACTTCTTTTCCCCCATACCCGATTGTTGCGACCAGATGACGGAGCCCAGGAGCCAGACGACGCCACTGATGACTACTACTACCCGGGGGATGCCTATTACTACGTGAAGACCGCCGATGACTAGGAGTAGTTAGGAGGCTCCCAGGCAGGAGGCCTTGCCTTTTCGATCATTGTTGCTTTTGTGCTAGCCTTCTTAAGGCAATCTTGTTTAACACATGTCTGTACTCAGATATTGTTGCTTTCGCTGACTCTTGTGTATTCGAGCTTATGTATTCGAGCCCTCGAGGCCCCTGGCTTGTAATATAAAGCTTGTATTATTTTAATTTGTGTCTAGAGTTGTGTGGTGATATCTTCCCGTGAGTCATTGATCTTAATCGTACACATTTGCGTGTATGATTAGTGTACGATTGAATCGAGGGCGTCACAAGTTGGTATCAGAGCCGACTGCCTATAGGTAGCCCCCTTTCCAACTCCTTGGCCGAAGTTGAGTCTAGTCACTACAAAAACTTTTACTAACATGGTTGTGTGGCTTATGGGCCCACGTCACCATATGGGTGGTATTAGGATCTTTTACTCCTCGTCTATACTCTGGGACTCTGATCTCTCTTCTATTCGGGTTAAAGATTTTACTAACTCTAACCTTAGATTTTACTAACTCTAACCAGAAGACTTCAAAAATACTCTTCGATGTTTTATCGAGACCCTTGTGCCCTTCACCATTGCAATTCCCAACCACCGATGAATCCCTATGGATGGCCACATACACTTGCCGTCCAAACCTTCTTTTCCAATTGCTCTTGTTATTACAAGATACCCTGAAATACTTTCTGATATTCTTAAAATCCGTTGCGCCTGCTGCTTTGCAGCTCCTTTTTCGCAATGAAAACATGTTCAAATAATTCCTCACACTTATCGAGGATTTGTTCATTCCTAGTTATTCATGTGTTTCACAAAATATCTTGAAATGTTATTCAACCTTCCGAGAATCCTTTGCAACCTATTGCTTTGGAAAGTCTTGCGTGCCGGCATTATGGTTAATTCCATATTTCTAGTAATCTCCGTTGACATCCTATGTCTCTATCGTTTTGAGTCCCTTCATCCAATTTGTTGCGAATGCTCGAAATCCTCAATCAGATCCTAGCATTCATCCTTCCGGCTCGGACGTCACTCCGAACATGGGCTTGTTCTTGGCAAATGAAACCTTGGTTGATTGTTGATCTATATCGATTCAACTCAATTATCTTTTGATGAGAGCCTCTGCTTCTGATCTTCTGATATGAAAAATCATAATTCCTTTGTAATTAAGCTTTGAAATTATCCAGATATTTCTATAATCTGATGCCTTTGCACTATTTCTTCTTCTGGTTGAGCATCGATACTCACATCAAATTGTTTGTGGTCCACTATATCCGTTGGTGGATTATTATCTAATTGTTCCTGCCTATTCTCAAACCCTTGAGTTCTTCCCCTGATACATAATGCCTTTGGTAAATTGTGTCACCTGCCTTTTGCCAGCCAGGCTCTACTTCTGAGCTTGAGTTATTTACCCCTAAAGTTTGTGTTATATGTTCCTAAGATGCCCCAATGGGTTGAACTTATGCCTTCCATAATCCGTGTGAACCCGAGAGTTCTCACGAGTCTTACTCTTCTAGTACTTCACCAGATAAATCTTCCGCGTTACAATTTCTTCAAAAAACGAGGAGTGAATGAAAGGTTATGCGTTGAAGAAGTGGGAGTCGACCTTGAACTTTGTTTTCATGCCCATGGACCCTATGTAGAACTTATCATGGAAGCTGCTCGTAAAAATAATTATTTCCATGGTACAAGTTCATCTTGTATCTGTGAATTGATCCATTACAATCGTGGTTCCGGCCATAGTTCCTCCTTGATTCCATTTCCCGAATAAGTTAAAATACTTTCACTTTGCAGATCATTTCACCCGTCCAACCTCTACTCCGATTTACCTTCCGATATTACCCCTAGTACTTGTTACTGGGAAGTTTAATACCCTATCGCATCATTCCTAACCTGATCGGCTATATTTTTTTATCATGCCAACTTTTAACTGTGCTACCTGGTCATTATGCCCGGAGCAACTTCCGACGATGAGCTAAGCTTACGTAGATCTTCCTCATCTTATCATTTCACCTCGAACAACAAGCTTGACTTCGAGCTTGTGTCGAATCTGTGGTTCTCATAGCATTTCACTTCATCCTTCCTTTTCTGCTCGATGGCATCTTCATAGAGTCTCTCGACAAAATTTGACGTGATCAGCATCAACATTTTGACTTCTGTTGAGATGACAATTGAATTCACGGTGAGAAATACCATCCTTGACCTTCGATGATGTGAGTTATCATCGACAACCCCCCTTGTCTTCTTTCCAAGACATGTTTGATCATGTCTAGGTTATACCTTGGACTCCCTGCTATTCCTACAATTGTTCCTTTAGTATTTCCTATGATCTTCAACTCCAACCCCTACTTGTAACACCATGTTAATGTTACCTCGAAGCATGACTAAGGTATTCCGAATAGCAACAAGAACATTGGAAGTGCATTGCCATATGTTTCTTGCTCTATTATCCAAACACCGTTGTATGGATAACATCATGAATTCCCTTGCCCCTTTATCCAAATGGTGATGTACTTGTTGATCTAACATGTATACCATGCTCTACTTTTCCTTGGAAAAGATACACTCCTAAATCTTGTGTATAAACACATTTTTCTTTCCATTGGTTTGTTTAACCTTTCTTGTGACCTATATATGTTATAAGCAGAAATAATTCCCTGCTTATGGAAAACACCCTAGTGTACCACTCTGTCAGCAAGACCCTATTACTATTGTTGATGACATTTTGGTAACCACCGATGGATGAGAACTTTGCCTATAGGTCCACCTCGTTCAACGAGCAGGAAAATGGTTCTCTTCGTCCCTCACCCTTGGTACCGATGTTGTCACCGACATAACGGGCATGCTATCCTCTGACATGCCTTGCTATCATGTATGTGCAAAACATCATCGCCCTTTATTTTTCAACACACACTACTAGGAAAAGGCCTACTAGTGGCACACCAGTTTTGCCTACTAATGGCGCACTACTGGTGCGCCACTAGTACCACACCACTAGTATTTTTTACTAATGGCGCACCACTGGTGCCATTAGTATCTGGTATACTAATGGCGCACCACGCCGTGCGCCATTAGTATAGACCACCATGCGCCATTAGTATGCCTCCCAGGGGGCCATATTTACCCACGTGCTTTGGCATACTAATGGCGCACTGTGGGGTGATGCGCCATTAGTATCCTTTGGCATACTAATGGCGCACTGTGTAGTGATGCGCCATTAGTACCCTTTGGCATACTAATGGCGCACTTTGAGGTGATGCGCCATTAGTATGAATATTAGGTTTTTTTACTTTTCTGATTTTTGCACAGGTTACAAAATGTATTATTGGACAGAATATAGACAGCAGCACACAACAACAGCAGATTCATCGAATACAATAGAAGATTAGTCTCCGAATACAATTCAACATATTAGTCTCCGAATTCAAAAGACCGAACAAAGATAAAACATTACAAGTCTCGAGACCGCGAGTAACGAGTTTGTCTTTACATTACAAGTCGATATCAATCATCTAAACTACCATCACATAGAAGAGAGCTGCGGTCATCACGATGAGCATCATCGCGATGAAACTGGTCTTCATCCGGTTCCTCCAACGCTCCCTCCTCTCTCCTGCTAGATAGCGGGCGTATCTAGCTTCCGCCTCCGCCCTAGTGGTGTACCCTTTGTAACTGTTACCGCTGAAACGGTGAACCTGTCTCCGACACTCCTCCCAGTCGTCGTAGACTCCGGGAACCTTACCCTTGTACACGACATACGACGGCATCTCTATGCACAAGCCAAACAACAGACAATACATAAGCAATATATAAGTATGCAACAAAAGGATCGGAAGAGAAAAGCAAGACATTAATAGCACGATTCATGGTCCTACTAATAAATAGCATTGATTACATCTAAGCTGAACGACTGTCCAAACCAAAGAGACATGCAATTCATTAAAGTTTAATTACAACATGAGCCAATCAATGTTTCAGAACTACACATAGCATCACTACTTTCGACTCGACTCATGGGACCGGAGCGTGGATGAAGCCGCCGTCTGTCGTGATGGTCATGAAATCGCGGGCGTTGTCAGCCTGCATTTGTAGCGTTGTGTCTATCTCACTGTTGGACGGTTGATATCTAAGGTAGAACCGCCCCGAGGTATGAAGGACATCTTGATGGATGATTTCTGCTAACTCCGACTGGATGCGAAAGAATTCTTGTCTGATGTCCGCGTCTTGGATTGCCGACAAGCTCGCGGCCCAATCTTTGAGATTATCTGGTAGCAGAAGGTGATGATGGTCCCGTACGATCGCCCGCATGTGATGGAGGGCGTACTAGGCATCCTTCTGACCGCCAGGCGGCTGCTTGACGCAACAGAACTTAGTATTGTGGGCGAACACGTGCCTGCCATACCTACGAACTGGCCTGGTGAAGGTGCCTTCAGATTTGGTGTAGCCGGGGAGAACATCATCAAGAACTTTCTTGATATTTGTGTAGTCTATCTTGGAGTCACAGTTCGGGTCGAAATACGTGGCCATGGAATATTTCGGGCTTAAGAGGATGAGTGTGCAATGTGTGTCACTGCACAGAACACGGAATGTTAGAAAAAAGAAAGAACGATCGAAATCTAAGAAATCATTTGTTTCGGGGCGGTTAAGGGATGACTTACTCGGGAAAGTAAGACACGAGGAAGTTATCCTTATCTGGGTTTGCCAGAATGACGCCTTCGAGGTGTGAACTCGCGACTTGGCGGTCCCCAGCGCTGCCCAAGAGCTTGGCACGCATGTAGAAGGGGTCGACTATCACGATGTCCGGGGTCTTGTCTCTAATGATCCGCATCTCCATACTCAGCGAAAACAGCCGAACGAAGGTGTAGTGCAGCGGATGAAGGTTAAACATAGCAAAGATGTCATCAAACCGCAGGACGATCGTACCCCCGATGGCGCCATCCACAAAGCCCTTGCCCTCTGGCACCTTGGCCACGAAAACTGGGTATGCCACATCATTCTCTCTGAGACGCCGCTTCTCCAAAGAAAGAACACTGTCATGCAGACTCCGCATAGCACCGGTTGCAGCATTGAGCATATTTGTCGGTAGCATCGCCCTACCCGCCACATGCACCCTCCTCGAGATATCCTTAGGTGAAGGTGGCCCGTCCTGAGCACGGATCGTACTCGGTGCCGGCTGGCTCGCACCGGCGCCCTTTTTAGCCTTTCGTTTCCGTCCCTTCTTCTTGATCTGCTGTAATGGGACCGAGTTCTGCTCACAGACCGCCTTCTTGAGCGTGTTGGGGCTGATAATATTTAGCACCTCAGCTATCTGAGGCTCGGTGAAGGCGGCAGCTGGAGGCGTCTCCTGAGAACTGAACGCCAGACGACGCCTGTTGCAATTGGGTTTCTCTGTTGTACCAGCTAGAACGCGGTCGTCTTGGTTGGGTTCTTGAGAAGGAGGCCCGCAGAACTCGTCACCGTACCCATGTTCGGCAAAGTTCTTATCGACGTTGGTAAATGTACCATCGTCGTTGTCGTCGTCCGGATCTTATGCCATATGCATGTCCGGATCCTGTGCCATAGGGATGTCCGGCATGTCCGGTAGCGTTGCGGCGTTCTTGCCATGGCTTGGCGCCGGCACGACTGGCGGTCTTGTCTGTGGGGTGGTGTCCCCCGCCCCCAAACGAATCTGGCTCTTTGGCCAAAGCAGGGGCCAGCTTACGCAGGCGCTGAGGGTCATCTCTTCTTCTTCGTCGGCCCCAGCGGGTCGAATCGGAGGTAACAGCTCGTCGCAGCCTGGTAGCACCCGAACCACTTCAACCCTATACACTATGGGTGGCATCGGATTACCGTGGAACACGGGGTTGCCTGGTTGAACAATTCTGCCCTTGGCGACATCGACCAACTCGCCGCCCACGAAGTGCAGGAGAGTGCAAGGAACGTCGGCGGCGCCCTGCGAAAACATGTAGGGCGTTAGGGATGCCCAGTCAAAGGCAAGGAGATGAAGTCATCGGTCGAGAGGCTTAGTTACCGTGATGCCGTCGAGCTCGGCTAATGTCGAGACACTGCCAACTGCGGGCGTGCAACTGACGGAGGGGCCCCTTGCTGGCGAGGTGCCGGCCGACGTACACCCGGGTGCATTAAGCTCCAATCCCTGTGTTGGCGCCGGAGACATAAATACGCCTCCGCCAGAGACACCAATGGCGCCGCCTGCACGTTGTTCGAGTTACTGGCCGTGAAGCTGGGAACCGGGGGAGGCCCCTGTTGGCTGCCCGCAATCCACGTCGTCAGCCCATGAATCAATGTAGGCACCATGGCGTTGAGCGTCGTTCCCAATTGTTGTTGCACTTGCTCTTGGACAATCTCCGGAATCCGCGCCACTTATGCCTTGAGTGCTTCAACCTCGTGCGACTGGCTTTCCGAGCTGGTCTTTTTCTCCTTTCGCCCTCCAGCGGTATAGTATGACGACCATTTTGTGGACAAGCCTTTGCCGGCCACACGACCAACTGACGTCGGCTTACTGAGCTTATCCTTGTTTTTCATTACGTTCACCACCCTATTTAAAGGGGTGTCGAAAGGGGAGCTCTGAGATGACCCCGCGCTACTGCTTTCATTGTCCTGCGGAACGAACGTGGACCATTTAGAAATATTGCGGATTAATTAGAATGCAACCATAGGGAGCTAATTACGTGGGGGATGTATTCCTTACCCGAACAAGCTCAAGCGCCCTGGTCTTCGGATCCGTGGTAAGCTCCTTTGTTACCGGGTCCTCCTTGTACCGGGCCCTGAGAAAGTTCCTGGTTTGCTTGTCACGGTATTTCTCGAAGTGGGGCGGTAGGCCTTGCTCGGCACGCTCCGCGTCCTCCTTGTCCCATATAGGCTCCGCCACTCTATAACCGCCGGGACCGAGTTGGTGGACCCCTAAGTTCAACTTCCGCATTTCTTTCCCCCACTGACTTGATTCGGAGGTTGCGCTGCTCTCGCACTTGATCTTGAACTCCTTGTAGTCATCTTCGCTCATCAAAGGATATTTCGCCTTGATCTTCTCATAACTATCACCTTTTTCAATCATTGCCTTCACCATGCTTTTCCAAGTAGACAGGGCCGTGCTCATCCTCGTGAGGGTGGCACCGTTCACTTTATTCCCTGAGAGGCGTGTGTTTGCAAACTCAGCGGGGAACTTGTATCGTTCGTGCAGCTTCGTGAAGAGGAGGCTGCGCAAATTCCCTCGGTCCTTATGCCTTAGGTTCTCGGTGTTGATCGAGACGGTGCTCCGGAGAATGCACCCGAGCTGAACCGAGTACCCCTTGACTACGTGTTTGGGCGCCGTCGGATGCCCGTCGGAGTTCACTTCAGTAAATTCCTCCCTGACGGTGCCGAGCACGCTCGGGCGCCGGTCCTTCCGTTGCCTCTTCGGTTGGCTGCCATCTGTGCGTGCGCCGCCATCATCAGTGGTGGCATCCGCGGCGCCATCATCAGTGGTGTCATCCCCGACGCCACTAGGGGTTGTGTAGTCAGGATCGGTGTCTTCCGCGGCGTCCTCATAGCGGTGAGGTTCTTCCTCCAACTCCTGGGACAGCTCCCAGAATTGCTTGCCGCCCGAACCGCCGGCCTCATCGTTGTGGGCCATGTTTCGCTCTAAATAGGAAAAAAGTTTGGTCAAAAAGTTGGTTATTGTCAAGGAACAAGATCATGGTCTCATCATTTAGGGTTTTTCGACACCGAGGCATCCTAAAAGCTAAGCTTTTATCATTTAGGGTTTGTCGACGCCGAGGCACCCTAAAAGCCTAAGCGTACATCATTTAGGTTCTCATCGACACCGAGGCACCCTATAGAAGCCAAGTTAAGTTTTCATCATTTAGGGTTTATCGATGCCGAGGCACCCTAGGTTGGGCCTAATCACTTGGCACTAATCACTTGGCTCTATTGCCACCTATGTTGGGTTTATCATCTAGGGTTTATCGATGCTAAGGAGAATTCTAAGTTGGGCCTAATCACTTGGCTCTATTGCCACCTATGGTTTAATGCAGCAAGAATGGCGGGGCAGTTGATCCTACTTAACTAAGTACTAAGATACCCCGGCCCATGCATTAGTCGCAAGTACCCCATATGTCCTATTTTTAGCAAAGTCATGCTAAAATTCACGGAAAATTTCAGCATGACCTTTGCTGAAAATAGGACATATGGCGTACCCGAATTTGCCGGAACGGAAGTTAATCGACATTCCAGCAAACTCAAGGGCCTCTCGGGGTACCTGCAAATTCATCACGACACAATGGTCGGAGACAAAACCCAGCAACTTTACAAGTCTTTCACAGATTTGTTTGCAAGTTCTGATATGTAATAAAGATGAGCCTCAAGATGAGCCTCCAATGCTGATTTGTTTGCCTCAAGACAAGATGAACCTCCAATGCAACAAGTAATAAAATGTTTGCAAGTTCTGATATGTTTGCAAGATGAACCTCCAATGCAACAGTCTTAGACATTAGGACACTACAATGATCTACAACCTTATGTAAAGTGCCAACTCCACAGATTTCTTTTTCACAGCTTTTATATTATTTCTAGAAGCAACACAACAGGGTTAAACACCAGAATCTTGAGTCTAATTAAACCCTAAAATAAACATTTCTCTTTCCCCTCCCCCTCCTATCCCTCTGTCTCTCTTTCCCAGCTCCAACCCCAAACACAAATTAAGTTAGCCATGGTTTAAACACCAGCTCATTCATTCTCACCTCTGGTCCAGGTGCTCTTCTCCTCCTCCTGCCTCTATCCTCTCCCTCAGCCCAGGAACACCTGCACATTCACAGCAAAAAGCAACAACTTGTTCAGACACTTCTTTTTTACTGTGTTATTCCAGCTGTAGCCTGTAGTAGGCTTCAGCGGTAATTTAAAGCGGCGCATACAACTGTGCGCAGGTAAACTACTAGTACTGCCGCTGCTGGCTCGTGAAATGGCAACAAAAAGGACTCAAAAGGAGTTCTTCACTTTCCCTCTTTTGGGGTACGGTACTCCGGCTATTTAAAGCTTCATTCACATCAATCATGTGAGGTTTAGCCATTGGGGAAGCCAAAGTAAGCTCTTGACACCCAACCTTGGTTCCCTCTACTTCTAGAACTTCCCTGGCTTAAGCTATGGACAAGCTGTGTTCTTGCGAGGTGTGTTGTTAACTCCTCAAAGAAATGGACACACGGACTTGAGCCTTGTGCTAGGAAAAACACTTTGCTTCAAAAGCAAATAAGAGCAGGAGTGCAAGCATCTAATGCTTGATGCTCTCCTTCTTGCCACTTGCAGCACTGCAACTTGCCTCCTGATCCTCCTAATGCACCATCACAAAATTAGGTTTGGGTTAACCCAATGGTTCCAGATTATTTAATGTGTGTGGACCAATTGATCTAGGGTTTACTCAATGGAGAGTAGTACTAGTATAGAAGTAAACAAAATCACGAGAGCTTGCGCCTGAATCTACCGACACCCAACCATGGCTAACTTAATGAGCTCCAATTCCCATTATTATACACTACTAGCTAAGGAGAGGAGCAAGAGAGGAGAAGAGAGGCAGAGGGAGGAGGGTTACCTGACCACGATGAGGTGGTGGCCGGAGCAGAGACGGCGAGCTTGGGGGAGGCGGGGGTAGACGGCGGGGAGGTCGCGGGCCTCCTCTCCTGGTGGACGTGGGCCGACTCCGAGGCTACAAGACGGCGGGTTTCTAGGGTTTCGAGGGAGGCGAGGGAGGCGGGGCTCGGGGGGAGGCGGCGCTCGAGGGGGAGGAAAGGGAGAGGGAGGCGGCGGGGGCGCGTGGGCGGCTGCGGTGCAGTGGGTCGGGGCAGCGGCGGCGGCGGCACGGTGGAGGGAGGGACGAGGGAGGGAGCGGCGTGGTGGAGGGAGCGAGAGGGACGAAGTGTCTGGCGAGAGGGAGGGACAAGGGAGGGACGAAGTGTATGGATGGGGGAAGATTACTAATGGCGCACCCCCTGGCGGTGCGCCATTAGAATGTTTTTTTATAGCAATGGCGCACCAGCGGGACCGTGCGCCATAAGTATTCTTTTTTTTAGATAGCAATGGCGCACCAGCCAGCCGTGCGCCATAAGTATTCTTTTTTTTAGATAGCAATGGTGCACCAGCCAGCCGTGCGCCATAAGTAAGATTTTTTATTATTATTTTGTTGCATCTAATAATTTATTAGAAAATGAATATGAATATGAAACAGTAATAATTTTTATAAAAACAGTAATAATTTTTTAAAAATATCATCAGATTTGTTATTTGAAAATATTTATTAATATAAAAAATATCATCAAATTTGTTATTTGAAAATATAATCAAATTTGTTTTTTGAAAATATAATCAAATTTGTTTTGTTTGGATTTTTAGTTGCATTCATTTGTGACGGTGGAGCGGGGGAGGGTGCGGGGGTTGTCGGTGGTGGTGGAGCGGGGGGTGCTCGGCGGCGAGGGGGATCTGGCAAGGGGGATCTGGTGAGGGGGGATAGCGATCGAGATGGAGGGGGTCAAGATTGAGTGTCCTCATCAATATTCAATATTTTTTCATGAATTCAAAAAGTGCCCATGAAATTTAAAAATATTCATGATAGTTCAAAAAGTGCCCATGAAATACAATCGAGAAATGAAGACTACAATTTAAATACAATCGATCTTAGCTAGCTAGCTATCTGTTCACAATCTTCTTGCCCTTCTTTTTCACAAATGGAGTTCTTCTGTGGAACGGACGTCCTTTAGGTAGGGTGGTCCTGCTTCTTCTTGTGGTGTATGTTGCTACTTCATCGTCGTCGTCATGTTCGATCTTCGGGTCGCCGTACTTGTTGAAGTCTTGCTCATTGGCTACTCCATCCATTCCGATGATCTTCCTTTTGCCTCTCGTCACGACAACACGACTGGGCTTTGACGGGTCGGTAATGAAGAAGCATTGGTCCACTTGGGAAGCCAGTACCCATGGCTCATTTTTCGCGGTGACGTTTGCGCCCGCGGTCTTGGATTTGGCTTCGGGTATAACCATGGTGGTGAAATACCGGTCTTCTTTTAGGACGCTCTTGGCCCATCTGACACGGAACATCGGGACCTTCTCTCCAGCGTAGCTCAACTCCCAGATCTCCTCGATCCTTCCGTAGTATCTGTCCTTGTCGTTACCGGTGTAGGATTCCATCGTTACCCCGGAGTTCTGATAACCATCGCTCTTCATGTCCTTGTCCTCGGTGTAGAATGTGTAGCCGTTGATATCGTACGCCTCATAGGTCATCAGGTTGTGCTCGGCGCCCTGTGACAAGGCGATATGAGTTGTTCTTCCGCAGAAGAATCCTCATGTAAAGGGTACGACAGAAGCTTCTGCTTGAACCAACGCGTGAAACATGAGTTGTGCTCTTTGATTATATCTCCGTCCGTCCTCTGTTGGCCTCGGTCATTGTACGTCTTCTCAATAAAGGTTTTGTGCTCTACCACCCAAGGATCGACCACGTCTATGTGTTGTAGCGCGACTAGGTTTGCTCTTTCAAAGTCGGCGAGTCGACCTCGAAGTCGACATGCATTTCGCGGCGACCCTCACGGTGACCCCATCCAGCGAGCCTGCCGAGGTGCCTGTTGACGGGCAGACCAACGGGGTTCTCGATGCCTAGATAATTCGTGCAGTAGGAGATGCACTCTTCGGTCAGAAAGCCCCTGGCTATACTTCCCTCTGGACGTGACATGTTGCGAACGTATCCTTTGATGACACCATTCATCCTTTCGAACGGCATCATGCTGTGCAGGAACGTCGGCCCGAGTTGGATGATATCCTCCACGATATGGACCAGCAGATGCACCATAACGTCGAAGAATGCGGGCGGGAAGTACATCTCAAGCTCGCATAGTATCACCACGATCTCTTCCTGTAGCCTTCTGAGTTGCCTCACGCCAACCGACTTCCGAGAGATGACGTCGAAAAAGTTGCATAGGCCAAATAGCATTTTACGGACATGCGTGTCCATGATCCCACGAATTGCAACTGGAAGTATCTGCGTCATCAGCACGTGACAGTCGCGAGACTTCATCCCGCTGAACTTCTGCTTCGCTGGGTCTAGGTATCTGCTTATCTTCCCCGCGTAACCGTAAGGAAGTTTTACTCCTACGAGGGAGGTGAAAAACTGCTCGATCTCCTCCTGACTTAGAGTGAGCACGCGGGAGGGTAGTCATTTCCGGTCTTCTTGGCCTTTGTGCCTTTGCGACGACTTTCTGTGTCCTGCTTCGCCTCATCATCATCATCATCATCATCATCATCATCATCATCATCATTAGCGTGAAGCTCCTGCCTGATGCCCATTGATTTCAAGTCTGCCCTTACTTTCGGCTCATCTTTGGTCCTCTCTGGCATGTTGAGCAGGGTACCAAGCAGGCTCTCGCACACGTTCTTCGTGATATGCATGACATCAAGGCTGTGAGGCACACGGTGGATCTTCCAGTACGGCAAGTCCCAGAAAACATACCTCGTTTTCCATACCTTTAGCAGCGGCTCTGGCGCCTTTCGCTTCTTTCCCGGCTCTGGCGCCTTTTGCTTCTTTCCCGGCAGTGGGCAAACTTTCCAATTTTTCAACAGCCCGTCTATTTCCTCGCCGCTCCTCGTACGCGGGCGTCTTCGGGGTTCGGTGTCACCATCAAACAGATCCTTGCGTTTCCTCCATGGGTCATTGTCGCGAAGCCACCTTTGATGTCCCATGAATACGGTTTTAGAAGACCCGGGATCTCTATCTAGCTGGCGATACGTTGTGTCATCCATGCACCTGACGCATCCAGAAAATCCGTGGACCACCTGCCCCGCGAGATATCCGTAACCGAGATAGTCGTGCACCGTCGTGAGCAGTGCGGCTCTCATAGGGAAATATTCTTTCTCTGCGGCGTCCCACGTATTGGCTGGCATTTTCCACAGCGTGTCTAGCTCCTCTTTCAGTAGCCCCAGATACAGATTGATGTCGTTCCATGGTTGTTTTGGCCCTTCAATTAGCATACTCATGTGAATGTACTTCCTCTTCATGCACAACCAGGGGGAGGTTGTACATCCACACAAACACAGGCCATGTGCTATGTGTGCTTCTCTGGCTGCCAAACGGATTGACTCCATCGGTGCTCGCGCCCAGCACGATGTTCCTTGGATCATTCCCAAATTCTGGGTCTTCAAAGTTCAACGCTTGCCACTGGCTCGCATCCTTAGGGTGACTCAGCATCTTGTCTTTTTTATTTATCGCCAGATCATTTCCGTCATCTTCCCGCTTCTTCTCCTCCCTAGCAGTGTGCCAATGCAGGAGCTTTGCTACCTTAGGGTCCGCAAAATACCGCTGCAGACGAGGAGTGATCGGAAAGTACCACACCACTTTTCGAGGAGCTTTCTTCCTCTTCTTGTATCGAGTGACGCCGCACACCGGACATATGGTAGACTCCGCGTGCTCGTCCCGATAAATGATGCTATTGTTCATGCACACATGGTATTTCACGTGCGGCAAATCCAGAGGACACACGATTTTCTTCGCCTCCTCGAAACTGGTAGGGCACTTGTTCCCCTTGGGAAGACGCTCGTGCCAGAATGACATGTTCTCGTTGAAGCATGCATCGGTCATTTTGTGTTTTAACTTCATCTCCAGAGCCATGAGCGTTACTTTCAGGCGGGTATCTTCGGGCCTGCATCCTTCATACAATGGAGTAACCGCGTCTATCTCCAGTTGATCCAGCTTCGCTTTCTCTCGGGCGGCAGCTCTTGCGTTATCCGTCTGCTTGAGAAGCAGCTCTTGAATATGAGGGTCATGCACCCAACCTCCATCGTCGTCTGCTCTGGCATCTTCATCTTCATGATCATGCCCTTCATCTTGATCTTCCTCATCATCATGTCCGGCATCTTCTACATGATGACTATGTACAGCATCACCGTCGTGATCATGTCCTGGAGATTCTTCGTCTTCTCGCCCACCCGAGCCGCGGTGGTTGTCTTGCTGCCCTTCCTCATTTCTTGCCCGGCCCCCATGGACAACTTCATAGTCATCTTCATCACCTTGCCACCGATAGCCATCCATGAAACCACGCAAGAGCAGGTGGTCCCGCACCTGCCCGGAATCCGGGTCCGCAATAAGGCTCTTCAGCTTGCATCTTCGACACGGACATCTTATCTCCGTCTCGTTCTTTTGAAGCATCTTGGCCTTCCCGGAGCTCAAAAACCTATTCACAATGCCTTCGGTCATCGTGTGGACCATGGTCTCCTGCGGGGTAGAGCAAAACGATATTTTAGAACCAAGAAATTTTTTGGCATGACTTTCCCTAAAAATAGGACCAAAAAGAATGCATAGTGCCAAAATTCTCGCCGAAACGGAAATGAATCAACATTCCGGCAAAATATTGGCAACTATCGCATTTCAAATACCGGTACCTGCAAACACAAACATATATGCAACACCACAAACATATGCAACACCACAAACATACATAGATCTAGGTAGGCCACAAAAAGTGCATGTGCACGTTGTTTGAGCGAGCTAGGGAGAAAAAAAGTAGATCTACAACATAAAGATAGCTTTCCCCTTACTTACCTATCAAAAAAGGTAATTTAACCACTTAATTTTGATGAATCTATGGTGCAAATGAGGTGAGGAGGAGGAGGCAGCCGACAAGCTTGGAGAAGGAGGTGGAGGGAATGAAGTGGGAAAGTGAGTGTGTAGGTGTGGCTGTCCAAAATATCTAGCTGGTCCCAGGTTACTAATGGCGCACCACCCACACATGCGCCATTAGTAACCCAATATACTAATGGCGCACCTGCTGGCCGTGCGCCATTAGTAGTTTTGCAAAAAAATAATATATATATATATATATATATATATATATATATTAATGACGCACCATTGCGTAGTGCGCCATTACTAGTTTAAACTAGTAATGGAGCACTATGCCACGGTGCGCCATTAGTAGTTTTGCAAAAAAAGAACAAAAAAAATACAGTAGTGGCGCACTGTGTGGCTGCTGCGCCATTACTAGTTAGAACTAGTAATGGCGCACTTTGCCTGGATGCGCCATTAGTATGTTTGGAAAAATGAAAAAAAATTGTTACTAGTGGCGCACCGTGTGTCTGGTGCGCCATTAGTGTCTTCCACACTAATGGCGCATCAGCACATGGTGCGCCATTAGTATATAGTAGTGGCGCACCACTTGTCTGGTGCGCCATTAGTGTCAATTTCATCTATGGCCCTTTTCCCAGTAGTGACATAAGGTGGGCCCATAACCCACAGTTCTGCATGATCGAAACCTGACTCTTCTGTACAACTTTGACTCCGAAATATTCTTTGCAGTTGGCTTCGTAGGTAATTCACGACCTAACCTCCTTACCATGATTCATTCTGGTACCAGCGACAACATTATTATTCATTGCTCTGAACCCCCCGCTTCCTCACCTGATATATGCATCAGCTTGATGCCTACCTAGTTGAAACTTGTTGAACCTCCTTGTAGCACTCTCGATTTGTTTCCTGGTGCTTCTAAACTCTCCTTCCTTGAGATAATTACCAGATTGGATACCAAACCTTTTAGATATCCGTCCTTATAATTTTCCCCTTATACCCTATTCATAAGTACGATGGAGTTTCTCAAAAAGGATGAGGACATCATCAAGATGCCCTGATGCAGCGAACTGAAGACATCAACGTTATCGATCAACCTCTTCGATAAGGGCAACACGAAAAAGAACATTCGTTAGAATTTCATAACCAACTCTTCCCCCTTACTCCACCTCTTAAATCTCGAGACGAGATTTCTTGTGGTGGAGGAGATTTGTAACACCCCGATAATCATGGTACAGTAAACTCCTGTTAATGACTGTCAAGTCATCACAATTATTTTGCTAATCATCACTTTGTTCCAAATCAACTTCAAATTCATATTCAATTTTCATGTCAAATTATTTTTCTTCAAAAATAAAACAAAAATGTTGGTTGGGTTACAAATATTCACCAAGGAGTTATCATGTAGAAACCAACATCATTTGACTCATAGATAAATTCCTAGGATTTAATAAATGGTCCAACAACATTATAATAAGCCTTTTTTAATTTTAAACAATTGGTCTAAATTTTCCAAATTCTCTAGAACTTTTTGTGCAGCCTTAGGATAACACCGTGTATTTATGTGCCAAGCTTCAGCTACCTCTAGATCATTTGCTGCTAAAAGTAAATGCCAAATAATTAAATAACATACATAAAAAAGGAAAGAGCTAGGCAGACTGGGCTCTAGTCCATAGTGGATAGCCAACCCACCTCACCTCTTCTCCCTTCTCGCTACAGGAGCAGAGGGGAACCGTGGCGTCCATCCGCCGGCAATGGCCATGCGTGGCGGCCATCCACGCCCACCTAGCCGCCTACAAAACCTCCCTCGTGACCCCCTGGCCGAACCCTAGCGCCTCCCCACTTCCCCTCCCCTCGCGCCGCTTTGCTCTCCTCCACACCCACCCGACACCATCGCCACTGTGCCGTCGTTGTCGTCGCGGCCACGGACCTCCCCGGCGCCATGGAGTACATCCAGGAGTTGCGCCGTCCTCGTGTACATCGATTTCGGGCACCTGTTCGACAGGAGCCGCACCGCATCACCACCCGCTCGTCTTCTTCAACCTCGGAACGCCTGACGCCTTCGTCAAATCCATCGCCGTCAAGCCCTTCCCGGACTCTCCGAGCGCACCATCTACCCCGTGGTGAGCATCTCCCTCGATTCCCCCCCTTTTCCCCTTCGAATCGGTGTTGTAGACCCGCGCCCACCCGAGGCCGCCAAGGCCGGACCTTGTCGTAGCTGCACCCGCGCTCCTGCGTGCGCCTGCCCCAGCCACCCCGCACGCCCACGGCCCCCTGCAGCCACCCACACGCCGCGCCTACTAGATGCGCGCGCCCATAGCCGCCCCATGCCCTGTCGCCTGCAGCTGCTCTTGCCGCTACGCTGCTACTGCTGCTTCGCGCCGCTGCTGTCGACTGCCTGTTGTTGTGTTACGCAACTGCCGCTTGCCCTGCGCCCTACCGCGCCTGTGCCGGCTGCAGCCTCGCCGCGCCCGCCTACGCCGCTTCCCGTCGCCGTCCTGAAACCCCGGCCACTCCCGTGCGAGCTACTGGCCATGGCTGGCCGTAGTCGCCGTGCGTTTGTGCATGTGTGCACAACCACAGTGAGGCCGGCTGGGCTCTGTCCACTAAGGCCGGCCCGTTCTAATTAGCTAGTACTAATTAGGTTAGTTAGGTGCTAATTAGCCTAATGGCCCAATGACAGTGGGCCCCCATCTAAATAACCTTTTATTTTAACTACGGTCAATGACATATGGGACCCACGGCATTGTTCGCTTTTGACCGAGTCAACACTTTGATTGTTGACTGCTGAGTCAGCACCCCTCTGGCCCCACATGTAAGACTTGGCCAGAGTAGTACTAGGTGACATACGTGTTCTGTTTTTTTTTCTCGAATTTAATTTAATTCCAGAAATTTCAGAATATCATTTAAAACTTTAAAAATTAATATAAAATAATCCGTAACTCGGATGAAAAAGTTTTATATATGAAAGTTGCTTAGAAAAATGAGACGAACCCGAATACGCTACCCACATACATGTCAGTTGCCTCTAACTATGTGAACATGGAACTTTCCCCCTCCAGTCATCTGTCTGACACAGGTCCGGAACCGAGAAAACATTCCCGGTTGAATCCCCCCTTCACCTATATCGTGTAGCCATACGTTAGGTCGCACCCGGCACCCCTTTTTGACATGTTATGCTTTGTGGTGCTATGTTGCTTTATATTTACTGTTTCTTCCCCCTCTTATCTCCGGTAGACCCCGAGACCGATGCCGCCCCTGTGATAGACTACGTCAATGACGACCCCTCTTTGCCAGAGAAACCAGGCAAGCCCCCCCTTTGATCATCCCGATATCGCCCATTCCATTCTCTCATGCTTGTATTAGAGTTTGCTACTGTAATTGATTGCTCCTATTCTGATGCATAGCCTGTTTATTGTAACCTGCTGTTGTTACCTACCTGCTTATCCTAAACTGCTTAGTATAGGTTGGTTAGTGATCCATCAGTGACCCCCCACCTTGTCCTTGTTGCTCCTGCTTCATCATCGAAGACCCGATCAACGGGATCGAAGACCAGGCCCCGACACCTCACATCACTTTCCCCTTAGTTGCTCGACACTACTGTGTTACTATCGAGTGTCGGGGGTGAGACCTCATCAGCACTTCTGATGTTACCCTGTAGTGTAGCTATTCGGTCGTGGTCATCGAGGGTGATTCCGCCTTAACCACTTCCGATACGACTCTGTCGTGCAACCCCTCAAGTGTGAACTTCGAGGGTGATTCCTCTTACGTTCACCTTGATTATTACATCGAGTGGAATCCATCAAGAATGATTCCTCAGGGTTTTCCTCTTGGTGTTAGACACACGGTTAATATGGTTACTATGACTTTACACTGAACCATGTTAGTAAAGACGGTTCGACCTTGAGGGGTACCCACGCGAGCTTAATTGCGAGTGATGTGGAGTCGGGTTGACCTGGAAGGTGCCCGTGAGATACTTACGAGGCATGGCCGGGCATTCTTAGCCCTTGTCGCAAGTACTCGAGACGGGGCGATGGGGTCACATCGATCGTGAGTCTCTGCTCGTTACCGCGCGTTCCTAATCCACTACGATTTGGATATTTGATTCGAGGGGCCTCTGGCCTGATAGCACTAACCATCACGTGGGCATTGTATGGGCGTTCTGCGTCTATACATTAGCCGAAGCTTAATAGACGTCAGTGACTGAGCGGCGCGCGCCGGGTTGGACTGCGTAAGCTCCTGCCTTGTTGAAGGAGGTAGCTAGGTCTGCTCACCGGCCGCCCACGCAACGTGCAGGAGTTCCCGGGGAGATGGCCCATGACCCCTGGGGTCATAGGTTTAGTCCGGCGTGCTGACCTCTCTATTAAGCCTAGGTCGGGTTGCAGCATATTGTTTGGCCGAGGCCGGGCATGACCCAGGAAAGTGTGTCCGACCGGAGTTAATCGAGCGTGGTGGTAAGTTGGTGCACTCCTGCAGGGAAGAAAACATCTATCGATAGCCTATCCTATGGTAACAGACACTTGGAGTTGTATCCCGATCGATACAACTAGAACTAGATACTTGTGATGAGAAATGGATTGTGATGAGAAATGGATGGTGATAAGAAATGGATAGTATGGCTCTGGGATTGCTTTCTCGTAGGGAGTCCAGAAAGGATCTCTGGCCGAGGTTGATAACACTACTGCTACTTTACTTTATGCTACTCTACTCCCTCCTGTTGCTGCAAGATGGTGGTTTCCAGAAGATGCTAGTCTTCGATAGGCTAGGCTTTCCCCTTCCCTTCTGGCATTCTGCAGTTTAGTACACAGATACAACCCTTTCCTTTGATACAGATGCATACTAGTTTAGATCTGATGTAAGTCTTGAGT
This sequence comes from Triticum aestivum, assembly GCF_018294505.1. NCBI lineage: Eukaryota > Viridiplantae > Streptophyta > Magnoliopsida > Poales > Poaceae > Triticum > Triticum aestivum. The sequence goes on from NC_057812.1 coordinate 211,166,924, forward strand.
ACTTTGGATGAGTACTCACGGTTGCTTTGCTACTTCTTTTCCCCCATACCCGATTGTTGCGACCAGATGACGGAGCCCAGGAGCCAGACGACGCCACTGATGACTACTACTACCCGGAGGATGCCTATTACTACATGAAGACCGCCGACGACTAGGAGTAGTTAGGAGGCTCCCAGGCAGGAGGCCTTGCCTTTTCGATCATTGTTGCTTTTGTGCTAGCCTTCTTAAGGCAATCTTGTTTAACTCATGTCTGTACTCAGATATTGTTGCTTCCGCTGACTCTTGTGTATTGGAGCTTATGTATTCGAGCCCTCGAGGCCCCTGGCTTGTAATATAAAGCTTGTATTATTTTAATTTGTGTCTAGAGTTGTGTTGTGATATCTTCCCGTGAGTCCTTGATCTTAATCGTACACATTTGCGTGTATGATTAGTGTACGATTGAATCAAGGGCGTCACACAAGTATAAAAGTAAATAAGGTGCAGCAAGATGGCCCAATCCTTATTTTAGCAAAGGACAAGCCTGGACAAGCTATTATACAGAGGAAAGCGCTCCCGAGGACACATGGGAATTATCATCAAGCTAGTTTTCATCACGCTCATATGATTCGCGCTCGGTACTTTGATGATTTGATATGTGGGTGGACCAGTGCTTTCGTACTGCCCTTACTTGGACAAGCATCCCACTTATGATTAACCCCTCTTGCAAGCATCCACAACTACAAAAGAAGTATTAAGGTAAACCTAACCATAGCATGAAACATATGGATCCAAATCAGCCCCTTACGAAGCAACGCATAAACTAGGGTTTAAGCTTCTGTCACTCTAGCGACCCATCATCTACTTATTACTTCCCGATGCCTTCCCCTAGGCCCAACCAATGGTGAAGTGTCATGTAGTCGACGTTCACATGACACCACTAGAGGAAAGACAACATACATCTCATCAAGATATCGAATGAATACCAAATTCACATGACTACTTATAGCAAGACTTCTCCCATGTCCTCATGGGCAAATGTAACTACTCACAAATCATATTCATGTTCATAATTAGAGGGGTATTAATATGCATAAAGGATCTGAACATATGGTCTTCCACCAAATAAACCAACTAGCATCAACTACAAGGAGTAATCAACACTACTAGCAACCCACAGGTACCAATCTGAGGTTTTGAGACAAAGATTGGATACAAGAGATGAACTAGGGTTTGAGATGAGATGGTGCTGGTGAAGATGTTGATGGAGATTGACCCCCTCCCTATGAGAGGATCGATGGTGATGATTTTCCCCTCTCGGAGGGATGCTTCCCCGGTAGAACAGCTCTGTCGGAGCCCTAGATTGGTTCCGCCAAAGTTCTGCCTCGTGGCGGCGGAGTTTCGTCCCAAGAGCTTTCTTATGATTTTTTCCAGCGCAGAAGACTTCATATAGACAAAGATGGGCACCGGAGGCCTGACAGGGGGCCCACGAGATAGGGGGCGCGCCCCCCACCCTCGTGGATGGTGGGTGGCCCCCCTCTGGTGCTTCCTTCGCCCACTATTTTTTATTCTAAAAATGACTTCCGTGGAGTTTTAGGACTTTTGGAGTTGTGCAGAATAGGTTTCTAATATTTGCTCCTTTTCCAGCCCAGAATTCCAGCTGTCGGCATTCTCCCTCTTCATGCAAACCTTGTAAAATAAGAGAGAATAGGCATAAGTATTGTGACATAATGTGTAATAATAGCCCATAATGCAATAAATATCGATATAAAAGCATGATGCAAAATGGATGTATCAACACTCTTCCAAACCCACTTTCATCAATGTAATCATCATAAATAGGAGGCATGCTATCATCATAATAAATTTTCTTATCGAAAGTAGAAGGAATCAAATGATCATATTCATTAAGCAAAGCATCCCCAAGCTTAGGACAAGCATTATTTCTAGCAAATAAATCTTCAAACATATCATACTCATCAAACATAGCATCCCCAAGCTTGTGGTTTTGCATATCATCACAATCATTCTTATCAATAGCATGAATGGCACCAACAGTATAGCAAACATTATTATCATATTCTTCACAATCATAATCATCGCAACAAGCAATAGGCATAACAAAATCATCATCAAGATCATCATCCTCCATCAACATATTTCATTCACTTTCATGAGGCACGATGGTGATGGGAGCAACATTATTTGGGAGAGATACCTTTTTACCTCTATTCTTTCTTCTTCTTCACCACACCATGTGTGGGTTTAATTAATTCTTTCAAGCTTCTTGTTGAAGAGATTGATTGGATAGGAAGCTCCTCCTCGTTACCTGATTCATCATAATAAACACTAGGAGGGTAATGGGAAATATTTTCCCTTTCATTAGTACTCTCTTCATATTCCATTTATTTTCTTGTCTTTAGATAGTTGGCAATATAAGGATTCTCAATGCAATTTACTGTACAAAATATATAAATTTCCTCTAGATCAAAATCAAGAAATCTCTCAAGATTAAATTTTGGAATACCCTTAGTTATACGTTTCATTTCTTCACACCCCAAAAGAAGACTAAGCTCTTTATGATTCTCAAGGGTAATCAAGTTATCACAATTTTTGGACACAATTTGATCATGAAAGAATTTGCATTGGAGATTTAAATGACCATGTTCATTGCAAAGTTCACAAGGATGGCAAAAAAATAAATCTTTCAGCACAATCATCTAGCCTTTCTTACAACCTTTTTGTTTATAAATATTTATGATTCTTATAAAATCTATCTTCCCTTTTTGGTGTGCAATTGCACTCCCAATTCACTCCGCAAAAAGTGACATGCCTATAAGAAACATTTTTGTCATGACTTATGCAATCATCATTAGCATTTTAGATATTCAAAGAATTCACACTAACAACATTGCAATCATGCTCATAATTCAAATATTGTGTGCCAAGCATTCTATTGACTTCTTGTTCTAACAATTGAGCACAATTTTCCGAACGATCATTTTCAAGAAAGATATAATAAAGATGATCAATAATAGGATGCAACCTAAAATCCATTTTTTGCAGTTTTCTTTTTATAAACCAAACTACTGATAAAACAAGAAACTAAAAGGTTCAATTGCAAGATCTAAAGGTATACCTTCAAGCACTCACCTCCATGACAACGGCGCCAAAAAAGAGCTTGAAGCCGACTACGCAACTTTATTCTTGTACACACGTGTTGGGCCTCCAAGCGCAGAGTTTTGTAGGACAGTAGCAATTTTCCCTCAAGTGGATGACCTAAGGTTTATCAATCCGTGAGAGGTGTAGGATGAAGTTGGTCTCTCTCAAACGACCCTGCAATCAAATACAAGAAATCTCTTGTGTCCCCAACACACCCAATACAATGGCAAATTGTATAGGTGCACTAGTTCGGCGAAGAAATGGTAGTAGAAGTGTAATACGGATGGTAGAAATATATATTTATAATCTGAATAAATAAAAACAGCAAGGTAGCAAATAGTAAATAGGCACAAAAACGGTATTTCAATGGTTAAAAACAAGGCCTAGGGTCCGTACTTTCACTAGTGCAATCTCTCAACAATGCTAACATAGTTGGAGTGTAATAAAGAATCACTCCCGAGTTCCTATTAGCGGAGAACAAAAGATAGGAATTGTTTGTAGGGTACGAAACCATCTCAAAGCTATTCTTTCCGTTCAATCTATTCAAGTGTTCGTACTAAAATAACACAAAGCTATTTTTTTCGTTCGATCTATCCTAGAGTTCGTACTAGAATAACACCAAAGCATATTCATATTCATAATACTCAATCCACACAAAGAACTACGAGGAGACCCCAAAGTTTCTATCGGAGAAAAGATAATAAAAACGTGCATCAACCCCTATGCATAGATTACCCCAATATCACTGCGGGAATCCGCAAGTTGAGTGTAATAACGTATATCAAGTGAATCAATACGATACCCCAATGTCACCTCAAGTATTCATACCGCAAGACATACATCATGTGTTCTCAAATATGAACATTCAATCCGGCATGACAGAACTTCAAAGGGTAAAGATTCAATTCATCACAACAAGAGTATAGAGAGGAGAAACATCATATGATCCGACTATATTAACAAAGCCCATGATATAGATCACGAGAGAGAGAGAGAGATTAAACACATAGGTACTGGTACAAACTCTCAGCCCCAAGGGTGGACTACTCCATCCTCATCGTGGTGGTCACCGGGATGATGAAGATGGCCACCGGAGATGATCCCCCCCTCCGGCAGGGTGCCGGAACAGGTCTAGATTGGTTTTTGGTGGCTACGGAGCCCTGCGGCGGTGGAACTTCTGATCTAGGTTAACCTCGAAGGGTTTCGGAATATTTGGGAATTTATAGTGCAAAGAAGGGGTACGGGAGGCAACCAAGGTGGGCACAACCCACCTGGGCATGCCAAGGGGCCCTGGCGCGCCCTAGTGGGTTGTGCCCCCATCAGGACACCCCCCCAGGTGCAGCTCTGGCCCATTGGGTTCCTTCCCGTCCAAAAAAACTCCGTAAAGTTTCACGGGGTTTGGACTCCGTTTGATATTGATTTCCTGCGATGTAAAAAACAGGTAAAAACAGCAACTGGCACTGGGCACTGGGTCAATAGGTTAGTCCAAAAAAATGATATAAAGTTGCTATAAAATGATTGTAAAACATCCAAGAATGATAATATATTGGCATGAATACTTCATAAATTATAGATACATTGGAGACGTTTTAGGGGGCCATCATCACCATGGAGGCCAAGGACCAGAGGGAGAACCTCTCCCCATCTAGGGGGCATGGAGGAGAAAGGACAAGGGGGGATCCTCTCCCCCTCTCTCTCGGTGGTATCAGAGTGCCGCCAGGGGAATCATCGCCACAGTGATCATCTTCATCAACATCACCATCTTCATCACCTTCCTCATCTCTTTTATGCGGTCCACTCAGCCGCACCCCGCTGTAATCCCCTACTTGAACATGGTGCTTTATGCCACATATTATGATCCAATGATGTGTTGCCATCCTATAATGTTTTGAGTAGATTTATTTTGTCTTTTGGGTTGATTGATGATATAGATTGGTTTGAGTTGTATGTTTCATTTCGGTGTCGTCCTATGGTGCCTTCCATGTCGCACACATGTGAAGGATTCCCGTTGTAGGGTGTTGCAATACATTCATGATTCGCTTATAGTGGGTTGCTTGAGTGACAGAAGCCTCTCCCTCATATAAAATTGCAATAACGACCAGTGATCTTGTTAACAATTGTCTAGGACAATTCCGCACACCGATCCAGCATTATTCCACACTTGCTATTTATAATATATTCTAACTTTATATTAACAACACCTTATTTTATATGTTAGCTCTCCAATATCATGCAAATATATCCTCTTCATACCCACAACGTAATTTTATTTCTCGTTTCTAGATGGAAGCAAACGTTCAGTGTATGTCGAGTCATATCAGTGGCAGATAGGACTTGAGAGAATGTTATTTCTTACCTTTAGCTCCTTGTGAGTTCGACACTCCATACTTATCACTTCCACCTTCGAAAATTGCTACGATGATTCCTTGCACTTGGGGATTATCAGTGGGGTTCCAGAAATTAGGACCCACAACCTCTTCTCCTACATGGCAGCTCAGTCGCTTTGGAGCTTTATCCGAAAGGCCCTCAGACCCTCGAACTTGAGCAAGAGGCTGCGGATCTTGTCGGTTTCCCCTAGACCAGAGCGGTGCAGACCAGCAGGAAAAGGCGCCTCTTCTAGCTGATTTTGCTATGTTAACATGAATGCTTTGGATGACACGTGATAAGATGATGATCGAAAAGGTCTTTCTATGATGGGCCTGTGACTTTTTTCTTTAAATTTAGGACGCCGATATCTGCCACACGTGTGGTATATTAGATATCCGCCCACACACCCTATGTGGCATAATTAGGAGGCAACCCACACGGGCCATGTGTGGGCGAACATTAGAACTGCTCACACGTGTGGGCGCATCTACTCTGTGCCACACGCCCAACAAAGTACTACTCATCCCCACCTCGCGCATGTGGCACAAAGCAAATATTCCCACACGTCCTGATGCAACTACGTTAGTTACCTGTGGGATGACACTTTAGTTACCCCGGGGGATGGCAACTTTAGTTATCCGGGATGGCAAATTTAGTTGTAAAAGCATGGCAACTCTCTCTATTTTTGTTAACTATAGTTGCCATGTCTAATTTATGGTAGGTGCCCCTTGTATCAAACCATAGTTGTCGTGTGTGATTAATTACTTGCCACATGTGTGTGATTAATTACTTGCCACATGTGGTCAAACAATAGTTGATATTTGTGTTTACCTAGTTGCCACGTGTGGTTCAACCATAGTTGCCATGTATGGTTAATCATAGTTGTCATGTGTGTTTATCTGGTTGCCACGTACGCACAACTGCAGTTGCCATCTACCAACGAAATCATAGTTGCCATGTGTGTTTACCTAGTTGCCACATACACGCAACTGCAGTTACCATCTATAACCATACGAGCGTCGTGTGAGCGAAGAGCAGTTCACCCACACGCGCATGGACTGGGTGGTGACTATGTGGGTGGGAACTGGTTTGCCCACATGGCGCAACTAGCAGCCGCACGCTGCGGGTCATGTGGGTGAGTTCCCTAACACCCACACAACACGCTATGCCTACGTGGCACTACAAATTCAAAAGATTCCTTCAAGATTCGTGCAAAACATAACATACAGAGATCAAGGTGTGTGGGCGAAGTGCAGATATGCCACACGTGTGGGCGTCATCATTTGGGTAAATTTATTGCATTCTTGCAGCACTGGCACCCGCTGGCTAGGCAACGGGGCCGTGTGTGACTGGAGCAGATGCTGGATGTGCTACATGACTCGGCACGTCGACTAGCCTATCCGATGGTCCTTTGATGCGATGGCCACTTGGTGGTATTTTTTTGTTTTTCTCTTCCATTTTTTAGGCATGCTTGTGCTATGTCCCCAGTAGATTTTTTATGTCGATGTGATGCTACTCGGTATACGGACTGGTTGGTTGCTTTATATGGAACCTGTCTATTCTTCAGGTGCTGCTTCACGCTGAGGCTTTGGAATTTGGTTATTCAGAAATTTCTCATACACGACATGGACATGTCTGCATGGAGATCCTTGGACTCAAGTCAAGACATGGTGGGCAAGCACGAGCGCCGTGGGCACCACCAACCAAAAAGCGAAGGCCTTGATAACCATGCTTGTGTCATGGGTAATTTGGAATGAGAGAAACACAAGAGTGTTCTGGCATAAAAGCACGCCTCCGCCAACTCTACTCAACACCATCGTCAACGAGGTAATCCTTTGGATCACCGCCGGGGCAAAAAAGTTAGGGTCTTTTTTATTGTCAGAATAATTGTCGTGCCTAATCTGGGTGTGTGTTGTAACAAACTCTTCTATCCTTATTTAATATATGAGTCAAATCTTTTGCCTCCGCTTCAAAAATAAAAAGCAAGACGAAATCCTATTTCGAGATTGTAATTCTAGTTCAAAGCAGCGACAATTTTTTCTTTTTTGATCGGAGGGGTACCTTACTAATCACGATGGTGATATTTGAAGATAATTCCTTGTCTGTGCGAGGTCAGAAAGAAGCTGACGTCGACCTGGCATGCCATCTCCAATGGGGTGGTTGCAGAGGAAGCTACATGTGGCAATGGCATTCAGTTATTTGCTACTAATTTGGACGACCAGAGATAATGTCTTCCGTTCATCATTCAGGGCAAATTGAATTGTGCGGCCATTACGGCCATACTGTGGAAAGCGAGCACGATATTGAGCAATTATTGAGTTGTTAGAGCATCTATATCCGGACGCCTCAAACTTCCCTCAAGCGGCTGGGTAGGCCGCTTGGTCACTAACTGTCTTGGATTCGTCACGGCAGATGTCCTTAATGTGAGGACTTAGTTGTGAGGCAAACGCATCTATGTGGTAGCCTGAGAGGGGTTCAGCGGGACGAGATATGCGAGGTTTTACCTAGGTTCGGCCCCTCACGGTGGAGGTAAAATCCTACATCTTGCTTCATTAATATTAATGATGATGACGATCTCGGTTACAAGGGCGAGGTTCGCTACCTCTATCTCGAGAGCGTCTACTTTGACTTGTCTATTGAGACGTCTAGCAAAACTTGTCTATTAGGGTGCCCTGCCTCTCCTTATATAACTTGGAGGGGCGGGTTACATGTGGAGTCCTAGTAGGATTAGGACTATCTACTACAAGTGGAATCCTAGTCTTGCTTCCTTTGTAAGGGAAAATTCCTTACGCCTTTCCTCTTAAGCCAGCCTACCATAACATGAGCTAGCCTTCTGGGCCTTGAGCCTTCTGGGCCTTTGGGTCTTGTCACTCCTCTGACCCGCCTACCGGGTCACCAATGAGTCACCTGTCTTGGCCGGGTCATCGGTGAGTGGAGAGATCCGGGCGGGTCACTTAGTAAGTCGCCAAGTCCGGTCGGGTCATATATCCGGCCAGGTCATACCGCAGGGTATATCCCCGACATTAGCCCCTAGTTTAATTTGGATTTATCCATGTTAAACTGATTCTGCAAAATAAACACAAGAACAATTTTGACAGGTTGTGCTCCAAATTCTGAGATGTGCTACCGTTCCCCTGAATTTTAATGCGTTCATAGAGAAAGCTAAGTTGAAAGATGATGGTAGCAACTACACGGACTAGGTCCGTAACTTGAGGATTATACTCATTGTTGCACAGAAGAATTATGTCCTTGATGCACCGCTAGGTAAAAGGACTGCTGCAAGAGAAGATGTTGATGTTTTGAACGTTTGGCAAGCTCGATCTGATGACTACTCGATAGTTCGGTGTGCCATGCTTTACGGCTAAGAATCGGGACTTCAAAGACGTTTTGAACATCATGGAGCATATGAGATGTTCCAGGAGTTGAAGTTAATATTTCAAGCAAATGCCCGAGTTGAGAGATATGAAGTCTCCAACAAGTTCTATAGCTGCAAGATGGAGGAGTACAGTTCTGTCAGTGAACACATACTCAAAATGTCTGGGTATCATAATCACTTGACTCGGCTGGGAGTTAATCTTCCAGATGATAGTGTTATTGACAGAGTTCTTCAATCACTGCCACCAAGCTACAAAGGCTTCTGGATGAACTATAATATGCAAGGGATGGAGAAGACAATTCCCGAGCTCTTCGCAATGCTCAAAGCTGCGGAGGTAGAAATCAAGAAGGAGCATCAAGTGTTGATGGTTAACAAGGCCACTAGTTTCAAGAAAAAGGGCAAGGGAAAGAAAGGGAACTTTAAGAAGAATGGCAAGCAAGTTGCCACTCCCGGGAAGAAGCCCAAAGCTGGACCCAAGCCTAAAACTGAGTGCTTCTACTGCAAAGGGACTAATCAATGGAAGCGGAACTGCCCCAAGTATTTGGCGGATAAGAAGGATGGCAAAGTGAACAAAGGTATATTTGATATACATGTTATTGATGTGTACCTTACTAATGCTCGTAGTAGCGCCTGGGTATTTGATGCTGGTTCGGTTGCTCATATTTGTAACTCAAAACAGGAGCTACAGATTAAACTAAGATTGGCTAAGGACGAGGTGGCGATGCACGTCGGGAATGGTTCCAAGGTCGATGTGATTGTCGTCGGCTCGCTACCTCTACATCTACCTTCGGGATTAGTTTTAGACCTGAATAATTGTTATTTGGTGTGAGCGTTGAGCATGAACATTATATCTGGATCTTGTTTAGTGCGAGACCGTTATTCATTTGAATCAGAGGATAATGGTTGTTCTATTTATGTGAGTAATATCTTTTATGGTCATGCACCCTTAAAGAGTGGTATATTTTTGTTGAATCTCGATTGTGGTGATACACATATTCATAATATTGATGCCAAAAGCTGCAAAGTTGATAATGATAGTGCAACATATTTGTGGCACTGCCATTTAAGTCATATTGGTGTAAAGTGCATGAAGAAACTCCATGCAGATGGGCTTTTGGAATCACTTGATTATGAATCATTTGACACTTGCGAACCATGCCTCATGGGCAAGATGACTAAAAATCCGTTCTCTGGAACAATCGAGCGAGCCAATGACTTATTGGAAATAATACATACCAATGTATGTTGTCCAATGAGTGTTGAGGCACGTGGCGGGTATCGTTATTTTCTGACCTTCAAAGATGATTTGAGCAGATGTGGGTATATCTACTTAATGAAACACAAGTCTAAAACATTTAAAAAGTTCAAAGAATTTCAGAGTGAAGTAGAGATTCATCGTAATAAGAAAATAAAGTTTCTACGATCTAATCGCGGAGGCGAATATTTTAGTTACAAGTTGGGCCTTCATTTAAAACAATGTGAAATAGTTTCACAACTCACGCCACCTGGAACACCATAGCGTAATGGTGTGTCCAAACGTCGTAACCGTACTTTATTAGATATATATGGTGCGATCTATGATGTCTCTTACCAATTTACCACTATCGTTTTGGGGTTATCATTAGAGACAGATGCATTCACGTTAAATAGGGCACCGGCTAAATCCATTGAGATGACACCGTATGAACTATGGTTTGGCAAGAAACCTAAGTTGCCGTTTCTTAAAGTTTTGGGTTGCGACACTTATGTCAAAAGGCTTCAGCCTGATAAGCTCGAACCCAAATCGGATAAGTGCGTCTTCATAGGATACCATAAGGAAACAATTGGGTACACCTTCTACCACAGATCCGAAGACAAGATCTTTGTTGCCAAGAATGGAACATTTCTAGAGAAGGAGTTTCTCTTGAAAGAAGTGAGTGGCAGGAAAGTAGAACTTGATGAGGTAATTGTACCTTCTCTCAATTTGGAAAGTAGCACATCAGAGAAATCCGTTCCCGTGATGCCTACACCAACTAGAGAGAAAGCTAATGATGATGATCATGAAACTTGAGATCAAGTTACTACTGGACCTCGTAGGTCGAACAGAGCATGTTCTGCACCAGAGTGGTACAGTAATCATGTTCTGGAAGTCATGTTACTAGACCACGATGAACCTATGAACTATGAAGAAGCTATGATGAGCCCAAATTCCGATAAATGGCTTGAGGCCATGAAACCTGAGATAGGATTGCTACCTCTTGAGCACTGCGTTGGTTTTCCCTTGAAGAGGAAAGGGTGGTTGTCACAACCCTAGAATTTGGTTGCGGTTAGTTGCATAAGCATTCATGTCATCATGTTTAACTTCAGTTAAACTTGAAATGGGGAATGACTAAACCCTAGCACCAAACATAATTCAAATAGGTTCAACTCAAAACATTTTCATTGAAACCAAGATGCCCTTTAAAAATGTTCATGATCTAGTGAGAAAGGTGAAAACCTTATCCAATGGTGATGCAAATTTTTCATTGGCATTTTTGGTCTTTGAATTAAGTCACTAAGTATTTGAATTGGGGCTATAAATTTCTATAAATAATTACCTAGCCCCAATAATTCTGAAACTTTGTGTGGGGCCCTGGAATAATTATTTCAGCATCGACAAAAGATTTCAGCATTTAAAAAAAATTGATTTGGTTTAGTAACCAAATTCAAACAAACATGCAAAATAGAAAACAGAAATAAAAGAGAAAACAGAGGAGAGAGAGGAACCTTACATGTAGCTTACCTGGCAGCCCACTTACCTCGGCCCAGTTCCTGTGACAGCCCAACCGGCCCGACTGGCCCAGTGGCCAGTCATCATTCTCCTCTTGCTAGGAGGACGCATCGCGCGTGGCCGCCGCTCGCGAGCACGCGCCTCGCCAGCTCCTGCTTACCGCTGAGGGCCTGGACACCTCCACGAGTGCCACGCAGACCCCCTCGACCCTCTCTCACTCTCCCTCGCTCTCACCCCTTCCCTGGATCTCTCTCGCGCGCGCGTCTGAGTGAGCTCGTCGCCGCCGATCATTGTTGCCGCGGCCACCGTCTCCGCCTCGCCCCTCTGACGTGCCTACAAGCTCCGCGACATCGTCCTCGTCATCCCCACCGAGCCAAGTAAGCCGGGGCGCACTGTAGCATCGTCATCACCACCATCTTCCACCTCGGGAGCCGATCACTGCTGCCGTCCGCGCCTTCCCAAGCCCGCTGAGACCGTCAACGACCTCTATGTGAGCCCCTGCTTCGAACCCCTCTTCTTCCCCACGAGTTTGCACCCTCTAGGCCATAGTTCCACCATGGCCGAAGCTTGCCTCCACTCGAGCTTGTCGGCGGAGTCGCTCCGGCGACCATTTGGTCATCCCGTGCTACCCAACATGCTTAACACACCGCATAGTGCCTCTCAAGCGTCTCAGTTCGTGCGTTCGCGCGTTTGCACACCGCAGCCCCAACCCCGTACATGGCTAAATTCCGGCGGCCGCAAAAGAGCTCGCCGCCGTCAGCTTCGGCCACCCCAGCTGATGCCGCTTGTTGCCTTGGATGCGCCTCACTCCCAGGAACCCGTAGGAGCAAACCGCGCATCGAATGGTGCTCCGTCGCGAGCGCACGGTGCACCTCCGCCGTCAGCCGTGGTCGTCGCCGGCGAAACTCCCGTGGCTCACGTGGCACCATTAGTTTAGGTACTAATCGCATTTAGTTAGTGTCCCGTGTCGTTGACATATGGGCCCCATGCCCTAATTAACCCCGGGTTTTATATCCTATTTAGTTTAGATTAAACCAGCAGGACCCACGCGTCAGAGTTGACCCTACTGACATGGCCGTTGACCTGGCCTACCTGTCAATGAGCTAAACAGCCCTGTGTCACTCACGTGTGACCCCCACACGTCACGTTTAACCTGGAGCGACCCGTTGACCTGCTGACGTCAACCAGACGTCATGCTGACGCAGTAAATATTTTCTGGGATTTTAAATAAATCAGAGATGGTTTATTTATTTTAGAAAATATCCAAAAATTCATAGTAATTCAACCGTAACTCCAGATCAAACAAATTATATATGAAAAATGATCAGAAAAATCCAATCTATCCATCTGTACTGGTTTCATGCATGATAAAGGAACTTAACCTTGCTATTTATTGCAAAACATGATAAGGCACTATTTAAATTCATAAATTGAGTTTGGGATTGAACCTTTGGTTCAAAATGACCCAAACCCATTTGGTTGTAATTGCATTAGGCCAACACACTCATATTGCCATGTCATGATCATGCATCATATTTTGAATTGCATTGATTGTGTTCTTCCTTGTTTGCCGGTATTTGTCCCCTCTGAGTAGACGACGTTCCGACGATGAGTTCGATGACACCGATGAAGAGCTACACTATCTTCAAAAGTGTCAGGCAAGCAAAACCCCCTTGTTCATTCTGATACAACCCCAATCTCTCGCTCCTGCTCTCTTTTACTACATTAGGAAAACAACGATTCAATTGTTACATGTTGCGGTAGTTGAACCCCTTTTCCTCTGCATGACCTGTCATTGCCACAGTAAATAGATGAAACCCACTAGAATGAGTAGGAGTTGTTTGAGCCCTGATGTGCCTACTCATTCATGCTTGTTGTCATGCCTGCTACTGCTTAGAGTTGAGTCAGGTCTGATTCATCGGGGATGAATTGGAAGGGTGATGAACATGTCCTACTGGGTGTGAGCTAAGTGTGTGAACACGATTTGGTAAAGTTAGCGGTGAGAGGCCATGTAGGAGTACATGGTGAGTTGTCTCATTGAAACCGTCCTCAGGAACTGATTTCTATGTTTGTGATCCATGAACAGTTACTACCACACATTGAGTTCCGGTAACTCGACCCCTATTGGCTTATTAATTGCCTCGATCTCTGTCCAGGAGTTGCAACTAGTTTCTGGTGTTTGTAGGACATGTGTTGGGGGCCGTGTGTAGCGTTGACCCTAGGGGTGCGCTATGTTGCGGTAGAGACACGAGGCACGGTGTACCGAGACGCTCGTTTGGTGCCTCGGGAACCCTGCTCTCATCGTTTGGGGTCGTGAGCGAAACCCCAGCCGGATCTCCTTGCGGGTGGAACCCGAATAGGCGATAAACCTAGACTAGATACTTGTGTGGTTAGTCAGGTCGTGGCTGACTCCCTCGCCAGGCTTCTGCTTGAAGGTTGCCGACATACACGATGTGTACATGGTGGTAAGTGGTGAGAGCGTGTGTGAAGAAGTACACCCCTGCAGGGTTAACATCATCTATTTGAATAGTCGTGTCCGCGGTAAAGGACTTCTGGGTTGCCTGTACAGTTCATAGACAAGTGAAAGTGGATACTCTAAAATGCGCAAGATAAGTGTGAGTGCTATGGATGGCGTTCTCGTAGGGAGACGGGAGCGGATCCATAGTGGTGTATTGATATGGTGAATATGTGGACTCGTGTGCGCCACCTCGAAAGAGTTACCAGCAGTCGTAGTCTAGGATAGCCACCGAGTCAAAGCTGGCTTGCTGCAATTAAACTCCACCACCCCCTTTGTTAATACTGATGCATATGTATATAGTTCTGATGTAAGTCTTGTTGGGTACATTTGTACTCACGTTTGCTTAATTTATGTTTTGCAGAGAGACTTCAGTCTCGCTAGTAGTTCCGCGTGGACTTCGATGTTTAGGTTGTTACCTCAGCTACGATCTTGTAACCCCGGGAGGGTCTTGTAGATAGTCAGGCTTCTCAGCCTTTTTCATTTGTAGTTGTCTGTACTCAGACATGTTTAAGCTTCCGCTTGTGCTATTTCTTGTATGACTTGATTGCTGGGTCATGAGACCCATGTTTGTAATATCTGGCTCTTCGGAGCCTAGTGAATAAATACTCTGAGTCGTAGAGTCTTGTTGTGATGCCATGTTGTATTTGCACATATCGAGCATATTGTGTGTATGATTTTGAAATGCTTGGTATGTGTGGGATCCGACAACCTAGTTGTTTATCCTTGGTAGCCTCTCTTATGGGGAAATGTGGTCTAGTGCTTCCACTAAGCCATGGAAGTCTGCTACAGCCCGGTTTACCGGAGTCCTGCTAGCCCAGTTACTACTGCTCCGGAACACTTAGACTGGCCAACATGTGATCCACTTTGTTCCTGTGTCTATCCCTT
This sequence comes from Triticum aestivum, assembly GCF_018294505.1. Classification (NCBI taxonomy): domain Eukaryota; kingdom Viridiplantae; phylum Streptophyta; class Magnoliopsida; order Poales; family Poaceae; genus Triticum; species Triticum aestivum. Next base: position 211,181,957 of record NC_057812.1, read on the forward strand.
CGGGGAAATGTCACACGGTGACTTCCGGAGTCCTGCTAGCCTGCTACAGCCTAGGTTCCCAGAGTCCTGTTAGGCCAGTTGCTACAACCTGGATTCACACGCTGATGGCCGACACGTTCAATGTTGGTTCATGTATGGTTGTCCCCGTAAGTTAGTGCCACTTTGGGTTCATGACTAGTCATGTCGGCCCGGGTTCTCTGTCATATGGATGCTAGCGACACTATCATATACGTGAGCCAAGAGGCATAAACGGTCCTGGGCCAGGTAAGGTGGCACCCATGGGAATACCATGCGTGAGGCCGCAAAGTGATATGATGTGTTACATGCTAGATCGGTGTGACTTAGAATCGGGGTCCTGACAGCTTTGGTATCAGAGCCTGACTGCCTGTAGGATTACCAAGCCAAACTGGTCGAAGTTGAGTCTAGAAATTCTTTAGTTATATAAGGGATTTGGTTGTGGGAGGGAATGTAAGGCTCTTTTTACTCCTTTACCTTATGCCCTTCTGATCTGAGTCATCCTCTTCTCTTCTACGGGGATTAAGAACTAGGCTTCTCATCTTCTATCAGGATCATGTGTTACTGATCTGTAGACTTATAGGATTGATAAGTTTCAAGCCCAAGTTCAGTTCCTACTACTTCCGTATGTTCATAGCTGGCCTCAGAACCTTGATATTGTGATGTTGAGTGGTCATGCCACTATTTTGCAAGATGTCTCAAATCTTTTGAGCATTTACAGCTGTTATGATATCCGAGTCACCCCAGGTTTCTAAATAATCTGATGCAATTGCAACTCCCTTCTTTCTGTTCCCGATGTTCTTTTGGGCCAGATTAACCACACTGACCAGTGTGTTGAGGTACTTCATTACCTCGGTATATATGTTGGAACTATTATTATGACCCTAGGTGTCTTAGAGGATCACCTGGTAATCTAGCCATGTTTGGTGTTCCCAGTGTGATGAATCTGGCCACCATTCTCGAAAGCATCTCATGATGTTATTAGCTAGTAGGTATTCCATCCCTGGGTTCTTGAACCCAAGATTCGCTCTACTTACTTTCTGTTGATAGTGTTGCTCGTTCCTTTAGGATATTAGCAACCTTTGCGATAGACCTCGATGTCCGTGGTATTTCTTTCTTCCAAATACCATGAACCATCCTGGCAAAGCTCATCCTGAACCAAAAGATCACAATAAGAGTGCTCTTAAAGAGTTTTCCATATTCCATAGTTATGGATCTACTAGTCCTTCTTTTTCTGCATGGGTTATCTGGAAGAAACCTATTGAACTTGGTTCGACATACTAATCTATGCATCCACAACTCAGAAAGTTATATGCTCCTTTGAGTTGTCCCTCTTTAGTTGTATTCTGACCCTCGTCTATCAATTGATAGTCAAGAGTATGTGCGCATTCGTTCATCGATACCTATTACTCTTGTGGTCTGTCAAGCCATTCTATTTCAGAATGACTAGGAGAAACAAACTCCAGTACCTCATCCATATCCAAGGTTGGGTCAAAATAGTTGTGTATCACAGATCAAAATGCCAATCCATCTTCTGATTCTGTTCTACCCTGAAGTATTGCCCTCTTGATGTCAGAAATGTCATGAGAATTGCACCAACTCTTATGAATTCTTGATGCAGTGATACTTCTCGCCATCATCATTCGTTCATCGGTTCCGTGTTGTTGGAATACCGACAAGTGAACTATGATGTGTGAAATCAATACTCCTAGCAACCCTGTTGCTTGGTGGTTAATGGACGATAATTTCATTCTTAGCGTGTTGGTTATTGAATCATCATCCTAAGATTGATCATGTTACCTAGTCCATATTTCCTGGTGCACTCTCCGATCAATGAGTTTGGATTATGTTAATTCCTCACTCTTTTGATCATATCGTCTTGCCTGAAGAGCAAGATTATGCTTGAGCTTAATAACATATCGGTGGTTCATGATTTTTCGATTATCTTCCCGGAAGTATCACCAGGTTGTTCCCTGACTGTTATGTTGAGCTCGTGATCAAGTTGGTTTTCTTATAAATCACCCCTTCTCCAAGAATCTGTGTTGGATATCCCTGAGCTAGTTGGTTGAGCTAGACAACAACTTGGAGAGTTGGAAGGTAAAAGCTTTGCTTAACTTAGTTCATCTCTAAGGGATATCTTCTGTGTGTGTGTGTGTTGAAGAAAGATGATATCTTCATCGATTGATCCTCCTGATCAATTGTCGGTGCTATTTTCTTAACCAATCTTTGATTTGAGTATGGGCTAACGTCAAATCAAATCAGAACCAATGATGTTCATAATGTTGTCTTACTCGTGGTTTTTCCTCGAGCATACTCCGTTATATCTTTTGTTCTGACCAATGTTATCGCCTTGTTCACATAGTTGTGGAATCCCATCTTCATGGGAGTCTTGATGACTTGTTGTTGAGCCCATCAGCAGCATTTTATCTCCTCCATGATTCGTGTTGAACATCAAGCTAGTGTTGGAAACTTACATAGGCATTATCTTCGTGCTAACCCACGAAGTATATATTTGGGGTAAGAAGTGATTTTCTCTAGTTCATGTGCATGTGATTGCTACCTCTTGAGCACTGCGTTGGTTTTTCCCCGAAGAGGAAGGGATGATGTAGCAAAGTAGCGTAAGTATTTCCCTTGGTTTTTGAGAACCAAGGTATCAATCCAGTAGGAGGCTATGCGCGAGTCCCTTGTACCTGCACAAAACAAATAAATCCTCGCAACCAACGCGATAAGGGGTTGTCAATCCCTACACAGCCACTTACGAGAGTGAGATCTGATAGATATGATAAGATAATATTTTTGGTATTTTTATGATAAAGATGTAAAGTAAAATAAAAGCAAAGGAAATAACTAAGTATTGGAAGATTAATATGATGAAGATAGACCCGGGGGCCATAGGTTTCACTAGTGGCTTCTCTCAAGAGCATAAGTATTCTACGGTGGGTGAACGAATTACTGTTGAGCAATTGCCAGAATTGAGCATAGTTATGAGAATATCTAGGTATGATCATGTATACAGGCATCTTGTCCGAGACAAGTAGACCGACTCCTGCCTTTATCTACTACTATTACTCCACTCATCGACCGCTATCCAGCATGCATCTAGAGTATTAAGTTAATGAAAACAGAGTAACGCCTTAAGCAAGATGACATGATGTAGAGGGATAAACTCATGCAATATGATGAAAACGCCATCTTGTTATCCTCGATGGCAACAATACAATACGTGCCTTGCTGTCCCTACTATCACTGGGAAAGGACACCGCAAGATTGAACCCAAAGCTAAGCACTTCTCCCATTGCAAGAAAGATCAATCTAGTAGGCCAAACCAAACTGATAATTTGAAGAGACTTGCAAAGATAACCAATCATACATAAAAGAATTCAGAGAAGATTCAAATATTGTTCATAGATAGACTTGATCATAAACCCACAATTCATCGGTCTCAACAAACACACCGCAAAAAGAAGATTACATCGAATAGATCTCCATAAGAGAGGGGGAGAACATCGTATTGAGATCCAAAAAGAGAGAAGAAGCCATCTAGCTAATAACTATGGACCCGTAGGTCTGAGGTGAACTACTCACACTTCATCGGAGGGGCTATGGTGATGATGTAGAAGCCCTCCGTGATGGATACCCCCTCCGGTGGAGCTCCGGAACAGGCCCCAAGATGGGATCTCATGGATATAGAAAGTTGCGGCGGTGGAATTAGGGTTTTGGCTTCGTGTCTGATCGTTTGGGGGTACGTAGGTATATATAGGAGGAAGGAGTACGTCAGTGGAGCAACAGGGGGCCCATGAGGGTGGAGGGCGCGCCTGGGGGTAGGCGCGCCCCCTACCTCATGGCCTCCTCCTTTGTTTCTTGACGTAGGGTCCAAGTCCCTTGGATCATGTTCGGTGAGAAAATCACGTTCCGAAAGGTTTCATTCCGTTTGGACTCCGTTTGATATTCCTTTTCTTCGAAACCCTAAAATAGGCAAAAAAAACATCAATTCTGGACTGGGCCTCCGGTTAATAGGTTAGTCCCAAAAATAATATAAAATTGGATAATAAAGCCCAATAATGTCCAAAAGAGTAGATAATACAGCATGGAGCAATCAAAAATTATAGATACGTTGGAGATGTATCAAGCATCCCCAAGCTTAATTCCTGCTCGTCCTCGAGTAGGTAAATGATAAAAACAGGATTTTTAATGCGGAGTGCTACTTGTCATAATTTTAATGTAATTCTTCTTAATTGTGGTATGAATATTCAGATCCGAAAGATTCAAGATAAAAGTTCATATTGACATAAAAATAATAATACTTCAAGCATACTAACTAAGCAATTATGTCCTCTCAAAATAACATGGCCAAAGAAAGTTCATCCCTACAAAATCATATAGTTTAGTCATGCTCCATTTTCGTCACACAAGAATGCTCTCATCATGCACAACCCCGATGACAAGCCAAGCAATTGTTTCATACTTTAGTAATCTCAAACCTATAAACTTTCACACAATATATGAGCGCGAGCCATGGATATAGCACTATGGGTGGAATATAATATGATGATGGGGGTTATGTGGAGAAGACAAAAAGTAAGAAAGTCTCACATCAACGAGGATAATCAATGGGCTATGCAGATGCCCATCAATTGATGTTAATGCAAGGAGTAGGGATTGCCATGCGACGGATGCACTAGAGCTTATAAATGTATGAAAGCTCAACAAAAGAAACTAAGTGGGTGTGCATCCAACTTGGTTGCTCAGGAAGACCTAGGGCACTTGAGGAGGCCCATTGTTGGAATATACAAGCCAAGTTCTATAATGAAATTCCCACTAGTATATGAAAGTGACAAAACAAAAAGCTCTCTATCATGAAGATTATGGTTCTACTTTGAAGCACAAGTGTGGAAAAAGGATAGTAGCATTGTCCCTTCTTTATATATATTTTTTATTTGGCCTTCTTTTTTTGGCCTTTCTCTTTTTTTCTTTTTTTAGGACAACGCTCTATGAATGATGGTCATCACACTTCTATTTACTTACAACTCGATACTAGAACAAAAGATGACTCTATATGAATGCCTCCGGCGGTGTACCAGGATATGCTATGAACCAAGAGTGACATGTATGAAAATTATGAACGGTGGCTTTGCCACAAATACCATGTCAACTACATGATCATGCTAAGAAATATGACAATGATGAATGTGTCATGATAAATGGAATGGTGGAAAGTTGCATGGCAATATATCTCGGAATGGCTATGGAAATGCGATAATAGGTAGGTATGGTGGCTGTTTTGAGGAAGATATGAGGAGGTTTATGTGTGAAAGAGCGTATCATATCACGGGGTTTTGATGCACCAGCGAAGTTTGCACCAACTCTCAATGTGAGAAAGGGCAATGCACGATACCGAAGAAGCTAGCAATGATGGAAGGGCGAGAGTGCGTATAATCCATGGACTCAACATTAGTCATCAAGAACTCACATACTTATTGCAAAAATCTACAAGTCATCAAAACCCAAGCACTACGCGCATGCTCCTAGTGGGATAGATTGGTAGGAAAAGACCATCGCTCGTCCCCGACTGCCACTCATAAGGAAGACAATCAAATAACACCTCATGTTTCAAATTTGTTACATAATGTTTACCATACGTGCATGCTACGGGACTTGCAAACTTCAACACAAGCATTTCTCAAATTCACAACTACTCAACTAGCACAACTTTGATATTATTACCTCCATATCTCAAAACAATCATCAAGCATCAAACTTCTCTTAGTATTCAAAACACTCATAAGAAAAAAATTACTAATCTTGAACACCTAGCATATTAGGATTATTTAAGCAAATTACCTGTTATTTAAGACTCTCAAAATAATCTAAGTGAAGCATGAGATATCAATAGTTTCTATAAAACAAATCCACCACCATGCTCTGAAATATATAAGTGAAGTACTAGAGCAAAACTATATAACTCAAAAAGATATAAATGAAGCACATAGAGTATTCTAACAAATTCCAAATCATGTATGGCTCTCTCAAAAGGTGTGTACAGCAAGGATGATTGTGGTAATATAAAAATCAAAGACTCAAATCATACAAGACGCTCCAAGCAAAACACATATCATGTGGTGAATAAAAATATAGCTCCAAGTAAAGTTACCGATAGAAGTAGACAAAAAGAGGGGATGCCTTCCGGGGCATCCCCAAGCTTTGGCTTTTAGGTGTCCTTAGATTATCTTAGGGGTTCCATGGGCATACCCAAGCTTAGTCTCTTTCCACTCCTTGTTCCATAATCCATCAAATCTTTACCCAAAACTTGAAAACTTCACAACACAAAAATTAAAGTAGAAAATCTCGTGAGCTCCGTTAGCAAAACAAAACAAAAGACCACTTCAAGCTACTGTAATGAACTAATTCTTTATTTATATTGGTGTTAAACCTACTGTATTCCAACTTCTCTATGCTTTATAAACTCTATTACTAGCCATAGATTCATCAAAATAAGCAAACAACACATGAAAAACAGAATCTGTCAAAAACAGAACAGTCTGTAGTAATCTGTAGCTAGCGCAGGATCTGGAACCCCAAAAATTCTAAAATAAATTTCTGGACGTGAGGAATTTATCTATTAATCATCTGAAAAAATAATTAACTAAATAGCACTTTCCAAATAACAATGGCAGCAGTTCTCGTGAGCGCTAAAGTTTCTATTTTTTTACAGCAAGATATCAAGACTTTCCCCAAGTCTTCCCAACGGTTCTACTTGGCACAAACACTAATTAAACATAAAAAACACAAGCTAAACAGAGGATAGATAAATTATTTATTACTAAACAGTATCAAAAAGCAAGGAATAAAAATAAAATTGGGTTGCCTCCCAACAAGCGCTATCGTTTAACGCCCCTAGCTAGGCATAAAAAGCAAGGATAGATCTAGGTATTGCCATCTTTGGTAGGCAATCCATAAGTGGCTCTCATTATAGATTCATAAGGTAATTTAATTTTATTTCTAGGAAGGTGTTCCATGCCTTTCCTTAACAGAAATTGGAATCTAATATTTCCTTCCTTCATATCAATAATTGCACCAATCGTTCTAAGGAAAGGTCTACCAAGAATAATAGGACATGAAGGATTGCAATCTATGTCAAGAACAATAAAATCTACGGGTACATAATTCCTATGCAACAATAAGAACATCATTAATTCTTCCCATAGGTTTCTTAATAGTGGAATCCGCAAGATGCAAGTTTAGAGAGCAATCATCAAAATCACGGAAGCCTAACAAATCGCACAAAGTCTTTGGAATCGTGGAAACACTAGCACCCAAATCACATAAAGCATAGAACTCATGATATTTAATTTTAATTTTAATAGTTGGTTCCCACTCATCATAAAGTTTTCTAGTGATAGAAACTTCCAATTCAAGTTTTTCTTCATAAGATTGCATCAAGGCATCAACGATATGTTTAGTGAACGCTATATTTTGACTATAAGCGTGAGGAGAATTTAGCACGGATTGCTACAAGGAAATGCAATCAATCAAAGAGCAATTTTCATAATTAAATTCCTTGAAATCGAAAATAGTGGGTTTAGCAACATCTAGGGTTTTAATTTCTTCGATCCCACTTTCATCAATTTTAGCATCAAGATCTAAAAACTCTGAATTCTTGGAACGCCTTCTAGGTAAAGGTGGATCATATTCAGTCCCATCATTATTAAGATTCATATTGCAAAACAAAGATTTAATAGGGGACACATCAATAACTTTTAGATCTTCATCTTTATTTTCATAGGGATCCGGTTTAGCGGCCATCCTATTAACTAAGGTAGCCCGCTTATCCGAAATTTCAGCAGTCAATTTCTCAAGATGAGCAATTTGGGATCTTAACCCATCAAATTCTTTAGAAATATCATTGAGCTCTTTATTCATAAAACTTTTTTGTTCCTTAAGCTCGTTTCTAAAGAAACTACTATGCTCGAATTGCAAGACCATAAAACTCCTAACATTGTTTTCGATTTCTTCTAACCTTTTAAGGTGAAGATCACCAAATCGGGTTAGAGCCATCGAGACAAGCAAGCAATCCAACACACAAGCAAACAAAAAGCAAGAGGGCAAAAAGGCAAATAGAGAAAGAGAGGGAGGATAGAGAGAGGGGGTGAATAAAACGGCAAGGGTGAAGTGGGGGAGAGGAAAACGAGAGGCAAATGGCAAATAGTGTAATGCGGGAGATAAGGATTGTGATGGGTACTTGGTATATTGACTTTTGCGTAGACTCCCCGGCAACAGCACCAGAAATCCTTCTTGCTACCTCTTGAGCACTGCGTTGTTTTTTCCCCGAAGAGGAAGGGATGATGCAGCAAAGTAGCGTAAGTATTTCCCTCAGTTTTTGAGAACCAAGGTATCAATCCAGTAGGAGGCTCCGCGCGAGTCCCTTGTACCTGCACAAAACAAATAAATCCTCACAACCAACGCGATAAGGGGTTGTCAATCCCTACATGGCCACTTACGAGAGTGAGATCTGATAGATATGATAAGATAATATTTTTGGTATTTTTATGATAAAGATGCAAAGTAAAATAAAAGCAAAGGAAATAACTAAGCATTGGAAGATTAATATGATGAAGATAGACCTGGGGGCCATAGGTTTCACTAGTGGCTTCTCTCAAGAGCATAAGTATTCTACGGTGGGTGGACAAATTACTGTTGAGCAATTGATAGAATTGAGCATAGTTATGAGAATATCTAGGTATGATCATGTATATAGGCATCACGTCCGAGACAAGTAGACCGACTCCTGCCTGCATCTACTACTATTACTCCACTAATCGACCACTATCCAGCATGCATCTAGAGTATTAAGTTAATGAAAAAAGAGTAATGCCTTAAGTAAGATGCCATGATGTAGAGGGATAAACTCATGCAATATGATGAAAACCCCATCTTGTTATCCTCGATGGCAAAAATACAATACGTGCCTTGCTGCCCCTACTGTCACTGGGAAAGAACACCGTAAGATTGAACCCAAAGCTAAGCACTTCTCCCATTGCAAGAAAGATCAATCTAGTAGGCCAAACCAAACTGATAATTCAAAGAGACTTGCAAAGATAACCAATCATACATAAAAGAATTCAGAGAAGATTCAAATATTGTTCATAGATAGACTTGATCATAAACCTACAATTCATCGGTCTCAACAAACACACCGCAAAAAGAAGATTACATCGAATAGATCTCCATAAGAGAGGGGGAGAACATTGTATTGAGATCCAAAAAGAGATAAGAAGCCATCTAGCTAATAACTATGGACCCGTAGGTCTGAGGTGAACTACTCACACTTCATCGGAGGGGCTATGGTGATGATGTAGAAGCCCTCCGTGATGGATACCCCCTCCGGCGGAGCTCCGGAACAGGCCCCAAGATGGGATCTCGTGGATACAGAAAGTTGCGGCAGTGGAATTAGGGTTTTGGCTCCGTGTCTGATTGTTTGGGGGTACATAGGTATATATAGGAGGAAGGAGTATGTCGATGGAGCAACAGGGGGCCCACGAGGGTGGAGGGCGCGCCCCCCTACCTCATGGCCTCCTCCTTTGTTTCTTGACGTAGGGTCCAAGTCCCCTGGATCATGTTCGGTGAGAAAATCACGTTCCCGAAGGTTTCATTCCGTTTGGACTCCATTTGATATTCCTTTTCTTCGAAACCCTAAAATAGGCAAAAAAAACAACAATTCTGGGCTGGGCCTCCGGTTAATAGGTTAGTCCCAAAAATAATATAAAAGTGGATAATAAAGCCCAATAATGACCAAAATAGTAGATAATATAGCATGGAGCAATCAAAAATTATAGATACATTGGAGACGTATCAGTGATGTAAGTTGTCGCCGTGAATTTGAGAAAGTTTGTTTTGCTTCCGTTGGAACCATCCTAAGTTGGTCATGCATGTGCGAAGTATTCTTTGGTTTGGTAGATTAATTACCTCCATCCCATATGTATTCCGTAGCACACCAAGCCACTGATTGATTTGTTCAAGGAGAAGAAGTTCCTTCTTAAGAGCTAATTCGGACTTATGTAAGGACTTTGATATCCTCTTTGATGGTTCCCCACCTGAACTCGGTAGTGTTTTATTGTAAGACTACTCTGTGGTCATGCTTGTCTTGGACAACATGTTCACATGTGTGTAGCAGAACCAGCTCATGCTTTGGAGCTTGCTATCGTAGTTCATTCCCCGAGAATCTCGCAACGCCATCTCGTCGATTTGTGTTACAAACTTTCATTTTCTTTCTAGACTTGATGAGTCCGGAATATTATGTTACCAACCAGATCTGAATCTCAGGCAGATATGATGGTTGGAACTTTTCCAAGATCTGTTATGTAGGTCCCGACAAGGTTGATGTTCTGGCCGACACACCTAGCCGGAAGATCTATCACTGTAGCATCTTGATTGAGCAAGTTGACCGTCTTCTCCATGAGGATTTCGAGTGACTTATTATAGAAGTTGTTCCTTATGGATCCTTTGTATTCTAAAGTCCGACCTTTACTTGATGGCTACATTGATGCTTTTAAGCATGACCGTGGTAACCAGTACATCAAGGAGAACATTAGAAGCGGAGTGCTAAATGTCTCATGGTCGAATCTGAGGAAGTGTTTTCTTCCTTTGCATCTGCAACATCCATCACTATTCATCATGGTAGTATGTGTGTTGCCAGGATCCTCGACATGGATGCTGGTAAGAGCCTGATGAATATGGAAATGCTCAAGTTCTTGAGAGCATGCTCAGACACTAGGTTATATCCTCGGTATCAATTGGAATGTGCCTTACGTTTGCCGAGTTGTCTTAAAACTCTAGTTTCCTTTCCAAACTGAGTATGCCATTCTTCCGAATCCCTTCAAATGATCAATTGTGATTTTCCTTAGGTTGGTATAGAGAGTTTCAATGATCTCTGTTATAAAAGTAATTCTTTTTGCCACTTAAGGGAATAATTCTACGAGTCACCTTCCGCGAGGTGTCCTGTTATGGAATCATGGCAATTTTCTCCTCACAGCCTTGAAAACCATGCACCATCCTACTCCAGCATGGAATTGTTGCCTACCAAGTGAACCATCATCATCTGTTTCACTCCATTCCTCTGGACGTATGTTATATGTCTCAACTTGAGAGATGTTTCAATGTCTCACTCCATTAGTTGATCCTGAGTTGTTCAATCTTTGAGAAGATCAACTCTTCTAGAGTTTTCCCTTTCTTCTCGTTCTCGTGTTGGACGAAGATCTAGAAAGCAAAGACGTCAAGATCAATTTTAATCAATGAATCAACATCTTCGAGAAGGGCAATTGGATCATGAAGATCGTGTTAGCTCTGTGTCCCCTCTGTCTTCTTACCACATGTCTTGAATCTCGGGACAAGATTCTTGTTTAGTGGGGGTGAGTTGTCACAACCCCGGAATTTGGTTGCAGTTAGTTGCATAAGCATTCATGTCATCATGTTTAACTTCAGTTAAACTTGAAATGGGGAATGACTAAACCCTAGCACCAAACATAATTCAAATAGGTTCAACTCAAAACATTTTCATTGAAACCAAGATGCCCTTTAAAATGTTCATGATCTAGTGAGAAAGGTGAAAACCTTATCCAGTGGTGATGCATATTTTTCATTGGCATTTTTGTTCTTTGAATTAAGTCACTAAGTATTTGAATTGGGGCTATAAATTTCTATAAATAATTATCTAGCCCCAGTAATTCTGAAATTTATGTGGGGCCCTGGAATAATTATTTCAGCATCCACAAAAAAATTCAGCATTTAAAAAAATGATTTGGTCCGGTAACCAAATTCAAACAAACACGCAAAGTAGAAACCAGAAACAAAAGAGAAAACAGAGGAGAGAGAGGAACCTTACATGTAGCTTACCTGGCATCCCACTTACCTCGGCCTAGTTCCTGTGACAGCCCAACCGGCCCGACTGGCCCAGTGGCCAGTCATCGTTCTCCTCTTGCCAAGAGGACGCGGTGCGCGTGGCCACCACTTGCGAGCACGCGCCTCGCCAGCTCCTGCTTGCCGCCGAGGGCCTGGACACCTCCACGAGTGCCATGCAGACCCCCTCGATCCTCTCTCACTCTTCCTCGCTCTCCCACCCTTCCCTGGATCTCTTTCTCTCGCGCGCGTCTGAGCGAGCTCGTCGCCGCCGATCGCTGCTGCCGCGGCCACCATCTCCGCCTCGCCCCTCTAACGTGCCTACGAGCTCCGCGACATCGTCCTCGTCATCCCCACCAAGCCAAGCAAGCCGGGGCATGCCGTAGCGTCGTCATCACCACCGTCTTCCACCTCGGGAGCCAATCACCGCCGTCGTTGATTTGCCACCGTACGCGCCTCCCCGAGCCCACTGAGACTGTCAACGACTTCTACGTGAGCCCCTGCTTCGAACCCTTGTTGTTCCCCACGCGTTTGCACCCTCTAGGCCATACTTCCACCATGGCCGAAGCTTACCTCCGCTCGAGCTTGTCGCCGGTGTCGCTCTGGCGACCATTTGGTCATCCCGTGCTACCCAACATACTTAGCGCACCGTGTAGTGCCTCTCTATCGCCTCAGTTCACGCGTTTGCACGCCGCAGCCCCAACCCCGTACATGGCCGAACTCCGGCGGCCGCAAAAGAGCTCGCCGCCGTCAGCTCCGGCCACCCCAGCTGCTGCCGCTTGTTGCCTTGGATGCGCCTCACTCCCAGGAACCCGTAGGAGCAAACCGCGCATCGAATGGTGCTCCGTAGCGAGTGCACGGTGCACCTCCGCCGTCGGCCGTGGTCGTCGCCGGCGAAACTCCGGTGGCTGACGTGGCACCATTAGTTTAGGTACTAATCATGTTTAGTTAGTGTCCCGTGTCATTGACATATGGGCCCCACGCCCTAATTAACCCCAGGTTTTATTTCCTATTTAGTTTAGATTAAACCAGCGGGACCCACGCGTCAGAGTTGACCCTGTTGATGTGGCCGTTGACCTGGCCCACCTGTCAACGAGCTAAACAGCCCTATGTCACTGACATGTGGCCCCCACACGTCAAGTTTGACCTGGAGCGACCCGTTGACCTGCTGACGTCAACCAGATGTCATGCTGAAGCATTAAATATTTTCCGGGATTTTAAATAAATCAGAGATGACCGACACGTTCGATGCTGGTTCATGTATGCATGTCCCCGTAAGTTAGTGCCACTTTGGGTTCACGACTAGTCATGTTGGCCCGGGTTCTCTGTCATATGAATGCTAGCGACACTATCATATACGTGAGCCAAAAGGCGCAAACGGTCCCAAGCCAGGTAAGGTGGCACCCGTGGGAATACCGTGCGTGAGGCCGCAAAGTGATATGATGTGTTACATGCTAGATCGGTGTGACTTAGAATCGGGGTCCTGACAGTGGTGCAGTAAAGCAGCGTAAGTATTTCCCTCAGTTTTTGACAACCAAGGTATCAATCTAGTAGGAGACCACGTGCGAGTCACCTCGTAGCTACACACACAAATAAGAACCTCGCAACCAACGCGATAAAAGGGTTGTCAATCCCTTCACGGCCACTTGCAAGAGTGAGATCTGATAGAGATGATAATAATAAGATAAATATTTTTGGTATTTTTATGATATAGATTGAAAGTAAATATATCAAAATAAAATACATTGGAAACTTGTATGATGGAGAATAGACCCGGGGGCCATAGGTTTCACTAGTGGCTTCTCTCAAGAGCATAAGTATTACGATGGATGAACAAATTACTATCGAGCAATTGATAGAAAAGCGAATAATTATGAGAATATCTAGGCATGATCATGTATATAGGCATCATGTCCGTGACAAGTACACCGAAACGATTCTACATCTACTACTATTACTCCACACATCGACCGCTATCCAGCATGCATCTAGAGTATTAAGTTCATAAGAACAAAGTAACGCCTTAAGCAAGATGACATGATGTAGAGGGATAAACTCAAGCAATATGATGTAAACCCCATCTTTTTATCCTCGATGGAAACAATACAATACGTGTTGTTTCCCTTTCTGTCACTGGGATCGAGCACCGCAAGATTGAACCCAAAGCTAAGCACTTCTCCCATTGCAAGAAAGATCAATCTAGTAGGACAAACCAAACTGATAATTCGAAGAGACTTGCAAAGATAAACCAATCATACATAAAAGAATTCAGAGAAGATTCAAATATTGTTCTTGGATAAACTTGATCATAAACCCACAATTCATCGGATCTCGACAAACACACCGCAAAAGAAGATTACATCGAATAGATCTCCAAGAGAATTGAGGAGAACTTTGTATTGAGATCTAAAGAGAGAGAAGAAGCCATCTAGCTACTAGCTATGGACCCGAAGGTCTGAGGTAAACTACTCACACATCATCGGAGGGGCCACGGAGTTGATGTAGAGGCCTCCGTGATCAATGCCACCTCCGGCGGAGCTCCAGAAAAGGCCCCAAGATTGGATCTCTTGGGTACAGAAAGTTGCGGCGGGGGAAATAGGGTTTCGTGGTGCTCCTGGATGTTTGCGGGGTATATATATATATATATATATATATATATATATATATATATATAGGAGGAAGAAGTAGGTCGGTGGAGCAACGAGGGGCCCACGAGGGTGGAGGGCGCGCCCCCTGCCTTGTGGCCTCCTCGATTGATTCTTGATGTCCACTCCAAGTCTCCTGGATCACGTTCGTTCCAAAAATCACGCTCCCGAAGGTTTCATTCCGTTTGGACTCCGTTTGATATTCCTTTTCTGCAATTTGGGTTGGGCCTCCGGTTAATAGGTTAGTCCCAAAAATAGGCAAAAAAACGGCAATTTGGGCTGGGCTCCGGTTAATAGGTTAGTCCCAAAAATAATATAAAAGTGTAAAAATAATCCCATTAACATCCAAAATAGAGAATATAATAGCATGGAACAATCAAAAGTTATAGATACGTTGGAGACGTATCAAGCATCCCCAAGCTTAATTCCTGCTCGTCCTCGAGTAGGTAAATGATAAAAATAGAATTTTTGATGTGGAATGCTTCCTAACATATTTCCCAATGTAATTTTATTTGTTGTGGCATGAATGTTCAGATCTGAAAGATTCAAGATAAAAGTTTAATATTGACATAAAAATAATAATACTTCAAGCATACTAACTAAGCAATCATGTCTTCTCAAAATAACATGGCCAAAGAAAGTTCATCCCTACAAAATCATATAGTTTGGTCCTGCTCTATTTTATTCACACAAGAATGCTCTCATCATGCACAACCCCGATGACAAGCCAAGCAATTGTTTCATACTTTAGTAATCTCAAACTGTTTTCAACTTTCACGCAATACATGAGCGTGAGCCATGGATATAGCACTATGGGTGGAATAGAATATAATGAAGGGGGTTATGTGGAGAAGACAAAAAAGGAGAAAGTCTCACATCGACACGGCTAATCAATGGGCTAGGGAGATGCCCATCAATTGATGTCAATGCGAGGAGTAGGGATTGCCATGCAACAGATGCACTAGAGCTATAAATGTATGAAAGCTCAGCAAAAGAAACTAAGTGGGTGTGCATCCAACTTGCTTGCTCACAAGACCTAGGGCAATTGAGGAGGCCCATTGTTGGAATATACAAGCCAAGTTCTATAATGAAAAATTCCCACTAGTATATGAAAATGACAAAACAAGAGACTCTCTATCATGAAGATCATGGTGCTACTTTGAAGCACAAGTGTGGAAAAAAGGATAGTAGCATTGCCCCCTTTTATTTTTTTATTTTTTTTATTTTTTTGGGCCTTTTTTTTATTTGGCCTTTCTTTTTTCCTTTTTATGGGACAATACTCTATTATGATGATCATCACACTTCTATTTATTTACAACTCAATGATTACAACTCGATACTAGAACAAGATATGACTCTATATCAATGCCTCTGGCGGTCTACCGGGATGTGCAATGACTCATGAGTGACATGTATGAAATAATTATGAATGGTGGCTTTGCCACAAATATGATGTCAACTACATAATCATGCAAAGCAATATGACAATGATGATGCGTGTCATAATAAACGGAACGGTGGAAAGTTGCATGCAAATATATCTCGGAATGGCTATGGAAATGCCATAATAGGTAGGTATGGTGGTTGTTTTGAGGAAGATATAAGGAGGTTTATGTGTGATAGAGCGTATCGTATCACGGGGTTTGGACGCACCGGCGAAGTTTGCACCAACTCTCAAGGTGACAAAGGGCAATGCACGGTACCGAAGAGCCTAGCAATGATGGAAGGGTGAGAGTGCGTATAATCCATGGACTCAACATTAGTCATAAAGAACTCACATAATTATTGAAAAAATCTACAATTCATCAAAACCAAAGTATTACGTGCATGCTCCTAGGGGGGTAGATTGGTAGGAAAAGACCATCGCTTGTCCTCGACCGCCACTCATAAGGAAGACAATCAAATAACACCTCATGTTTCAATTTTGTTACACAACGTTTACCATACATGCATGCTACGAGACTTGCAAACTTCGACACAAGTATTCCTCAAACTCACAACTACTCAACTAGCACAACTTTGATATCACTATCTCTAATCTCAAAACAATCATCAAGTATCAAACTTCTCTTAGTATTCGATGCACTTATATGAAAGTTTTTGTTATGCCTAAAAGCAAATTGCCATGTTGTTCTAAAGGACTCTCAAAATAATATAAGTGAAGCATGAGAGATCAATTATTTCTATAAAATAAAACCACATCCGTGCTCTAAAAGATATAAGTGAAGTACTAGAACAAAAACTATATAGCTCAAAAGATATAAGTGAAGCACATAGACTATTCTAATAAATTCCAATTCATGTGTGTCTCTCTGAAAAGGTGTGTACAGCAAGGATGATTGTCGTAAACTAAAAGGCAAAGACTCAAATCATACAAGATGCTCCAAGCAAAACACATATCATGTGGCGAATAAAAATATAGCTCCAAGTAAAGTTACCGATAGGCGAAGACGAAAGAGGGGATGCCTTCCGGGGAATCCCCAAGCTTAGGCTTTTTGGTGTCCTTGTATTTTACCTTGGGGTGCCATGGGCATCCCCAAGCTTAGGCTCTTGCCACTCCTTGTTCCATAATCCATCAAATCTTTACCCAAAACTTGAAAACTTCACAACACAAAACTTAACAGAAAATCTTCGTGAGCTCCGTTAGTAAAAGAAAACAAACCACCACTTCAAGGTATTGTAATGAACTCATTCTTTATTTATATTGGTGTTAAACCTACTGTATTACAACTTCTCTATGGTTTATAAACTCTATTACTAGCCATAGATTCATCAAAATAAGCAAACAACACACAAAAAACAGAATCTGTCAAAAACAGAACAGTCTGTAGTAATCTATAGGTTTCGAATACTTCTGGAACCCCAAAAATTCTAAAATAAAATGCTGGAAGTGAAGAATTTATCTATTAATCCTCTTCAAAAAGAATTAAGTAAATATCACTTCCAATAAAAAAATGGCAGCAGTTCTCGTGAGCGCTAAAGTTTCTGTTTTTTACAGCAAGATCAAAAAGACTTTCCCCAAGTCTTCCCAACGGTTCTACTTGGCACAAACACTAATTAAACACAAAAAACACAACCAAAACAGAGGCTAGATAAATTATTTATTACTAAACAGGAGCAAAAAGCAATGAATAAAAATAAAATTGGGTTGCCTCCCAACAAGCAGTATCGTTTAACGCCCCTAGCTAGGCATAAAAGTGAAGATAGATCTAGGTATTATCATCTTTGGTATGCAATCCATAAGTGGCTCTCATAATAGATTCATAAGGTAATTTAATTTTCTTTCTACGAAAGTGTTCCATGCCCTTCCTTAATGGAAATTGGAATCTAATATTCCCTTCCTTCATATCAACTTGCACCAATCGTTCTAAGGAAAGGTCTACCAAGAATAATAGGACATGAAGGATTGCAATCTATATCAAGAACAATGAAATCTACGGGCACATAATTCCTATTTACAATAATAAGAACATCATTAATTTTTCCCATATGTTTCTTAATAGTGGAATCCACAAGGTGCAAGTTTAAAGAACAATCATCAAATTCACGGAAACCAAGCAAATCACACAAAGTTTTTGGGATTGTTGAAACACTAGCACCCAAATCACACAAAGCATAGCATTCATGATCTTTAATTTTAATTTCAATTGTAGGTTCCCACTCATCATAAAGTTTTCTAGGGATAGAAACTTCCAACTCAAGTTTTTCTTCATAAGATTGCATCAAAGCATCAACGATATGTTTAGTAAAAGCTTTATTTTGACTATAAGCATGAGGAGAATTTAGCACAGATTGCAACAAAGAAATACAATCTATCAAAGAGCAATTACCATAATTAAATTCCTTGAAGTCCAAGATAGTGGGTTCATTGCTATTTAAAGTTTTGACCTCTCCAATCCCACTTTCAACAATTTTTGCATCAAGATCTAAAAACTACGAATTTTTGGGACGCCTTCTAACTAAAGTTGACTCATCTCCAGTCCCATCATTATCAAGATTCATATTGCAAAACAAGGATTTAATAGGGGACACATCAATCACTTTTAGATCTTCATCCTTATTATCATGAAAACTAGAAGAACACACTTTTACAAAACAATCTTTCTTAGCAAGCATCCTAGCGGTTCTTTCTTTGCACTCATCAATGGAAATTCTCATGGCTTTGAGAGACTCATTGATATCATGCTTAGGTGGAATAGATCTAAGTTTCAAAGAATCAACATCAAGAGAAATTATATCCACGTTCCTAGCCAACTCATCAATCTTAAGCATTTTTTCTTCAATCAAATCACTGAAACTCTTTTGCGAAGTAATAAATTCTTTAATACTAGAATAAAAATCAGAGGGCATCTTATTATAATTTCCATAAGAATTGTTGTAGGAATTACCATAATTATTAGAGGAATTATTAGGAAACAGCCTAGAATTAAAATTACCTCTATACGCGTTATTACCAAAATTGTTCCTACCAACAAAATTCACATCCATAGATTCATTATTATTCTCAATCAAAGTAGACAAAGGCATATCATTAGGATCAGTAGGATCACTCTTATTAGCAAACAATTTCATAAGTTCATCCATCTTTCCACTCAAAACATTAATCTCTTCAATTGCATGCACCTTTTTATTAGTATATCTTTCAGTGTGCCATTGAGAAAATTAACCATAATATTTCTAGGAGTTTGGTAGCTTCTCCTAAAGTGATTTCCATAAAAGTGCCTCCCGCGGTCGAATCTAAAAGATTTCTAGAAGCAAAATTCAATCCGGCATAAAAATTTTGTATAATCATCCATAAATTCAAACCATGTGTAGGGCAATTACGTATCATTAATTTCATCCTCTCCCAAAATTGTGCAACATGTTCATGATCAAGTTGCTTAAAATTCATAATATCGTTTCTAAGAGAGATGATCTTAGCGGGAGGAAAATACTTAGAGATAAAAGCATCTTTGCACTTATTCCATGAATCGATACTATTTTTAGGCAAAGACGAAAACCAAGCTTTAGCACGTTCTCTAAGCGAAAACGGAAATAGCTTAAGTTTAACAATATCATTGTCCACATCTTTCTTCTTTTGCATATCACACAAATCAACAAAGTTGTTTAGATGGGTAACGGCATCTTCACTAGGAAGGCCAAAAAACGGATCTTTCATGACAAGATTCAACAAAGCAGTATTAATTTCACAAGATTTAGCATCGGTAAGAGGAGCAATCGGAGTGCTAATAAAATCATTATTCTTGGTATTGGCAAAGTCACACAATTTAGTATTATCTTGAGCCATCGTGACAAGCAAGCAATTTAGCACACAAGCAAACAAGAAGCAAGCGAAAAAGAGGCGAACGGAAAGAGAGGGCGAAAGGAAAAGAGGGCGAATAAAACGGCAAGGGTGAAGTGGGGGAGAGGTAAACAAGAGGCAAATGGCAAATAATGTAATGCGAAGGATAAGAGTTGTGATGGGTACTGGGTATATCTTGACTTGGCATAGATCTCCCCGGCAACGGCGCCAGAAATCCTTCTTGCTACCTCTTGAGTACTGCATTGGTTTCCCCTTGAAGAGGAAAGGGTGGTGCAGTAAAGCAGCGTAAGTATTTCCCTCAGTTTTTGAGAACCAAGGTATCAATCTAGTAGGAGACCACGCGCAAGTCATCTCGTACCTACACACACAAATAAGAACCTCGCAACCAATGCGATAAAGGGGTTGTCAATCCCTTCACGGCCACTTGCAAGAGTGAGATCTGATAGAGATGATAATAATAAGATAAATATTTTTGGTATTTTTATGATATAGATTGAAAGTAAAGATTGCAAAATAAAATAGATTGGAAACTTGTATGATGGAGAGTAGACCCGGGGGCCATATGTTTCACTAGTGCCTTCTCTCAAGAGCATAAGTATTACGGTGGGTGAACAAAATAATGTCAAGCAATTAATAGAAAAGCGAATAATTATGAGAATATCTAGGCATGATCATGTATATAGGCATCACATCCGTGGCAAGTAGACCGAAACGATTCTGCATCTACTACTATTACTCCACACATCGACCGCTATTCAGCATGCATCTAGAGTATTAAGTTCATAAGAACAGAGTAACGCCTTAAGCAAGATGACATGATGTAGAGGGATAAACTCATGCAATATGATGTAAACCCCATCTTTTTATCCTCGATGGCAACAATACAATACGTGTCGTTTCTCTTTCTATCACTGGGATCGAGCACTGCAAGATTGAACCCAAAGCTAAGCACTTCTCCCATTGCAAGAAAGATCAATGTAGTAGGCCAAACCAAACTGATAACTCGAAGAGACTTGCAAAGATAAACCAATCATACATAAAAGAATTCAGAGAAGATTCAAATATTGTTCGTAGATAAACTTGATCATAAACCCACAATTCATCGGATCTCGACAAACACACCGCAAAAGAAGATTACATCGAATAGATCTCCAAGAGAATCAAGGAGAACTTTGTATTGAGATCCAAAGAGAGAGAAGAAGCCATCTAGCTACTAGCTATGGACCCGAAGGTCTAAGGTAAACTACTCACACATCATTGGAGGGGCCATGGAGTTGATGTAGAGGCCCTCCGTGATCAATGCCCCCTCCGACGGAGCTCCGGAAAAGGCCCCAAGATGGGATCTCTTGGGTACTGAAGGTTGCGGCGGTGGAAATAGGGTTTAGTGGTGCTCCTGGATGTTTGCGGGGTATATGGATATATATAGGAGGAAGAAGTAGGTCGGTGGAGCAACGAGGGGCCGACGAGGGAGGAGGGCGCGCCCAGGGGGTGGGCGCGCCCCCCCCCTGCCTCGTGGCCTCCTCGATTAATTCTTGACGTCCACTCCAAGTCTCCTAGATCACGTTCGTTCCAAAAATCATGCTCCCGAAGGTTTCATTCCGTTTGGACTCTGTTTGATATTTCTTTTCTGCGAGACACTGAAATAGGCAAAAAGCAGCAATTTGGGCCGGGCCTCCGGTTAATAGGTTAGTCCCAGAAATAATATAAAAGTGGTAAAATAAGCCCATTAACATCCAAAATAGATAATATAATAGCATGGAACAATCAAAAATTATAGATACGTTGGAGACGTATCAAGGATCCATGTATGAGAACAAAGTGTGGACTTTGGTGGACTTTCCTGATGATCGTCGAGTCATAGAGAATAAATGGATCTTCAAGAAGAAGACTGACATTGATGGTAATGTTACAGTCTATAATGCTCGACTTGTCGCAAAATGTTTTCGACAAGTTCAAGGAGTTGACTACGATGAGACTTTCTCACCCGTAGCGATGCTTAAGTCTGTCCGAATCATGTTAGCAATTGCCGCATTTTATGATTATGAAATCTGTAAAATGGACGTCAAAACTGCATTCCTTAATGGGTTTCTTAAAGAAGAGTTGTATATGATGCAACCATAAGGTTTTGTCGATCCTAAAGGTGCTAGCAAAGTGTGCAAGCTCCAGCAATCCATCTATGGACTGGTGCTGCCTCTTGAGCACTGCGTTGGTTTTCCCTTGAAGAGGAAAGGGTGATGCAGCGAAGTAGCGTCAGTATTTCCCTCAGTTTCTGAGAACCAAGGTATCAATCCAGTAGGAGGCCACACGCAAGTCCCTCGTACCTACACAAACAAATAAGAACCTCGCAACCAACGCGAAAAAGGGGTTGTCAATCCCTTCACGGTCACTTACGAGAGTGAGATCTGATAGAGATAATAATGATAAGATAAATATTTTTGATATTTTTATGATATAGATTGAAAGTAAAGACTGCAAAGTAAAATAGATTGGAAACTTATATGATGGAGAATAGACCCGGGGGCCATAGGTTTCACTAGTGGCTTCTCTCAAGATAGCATAAGTATTATGGTGGGTGAAAAAATTACTGTCGAGCAATTGATAGAAAAGTGAATAATTATGGGAATATCTAGGCATGATCATGTATATAGGCATCACGTCCGTGACAAGTAGACCGACTCCTGCCTGCATCTACTACTATTACTCCACACATCGACCGCTATCCAATATGCATCTAGAGTATTAAGTTCACAAGAACAGAGTAACGCCTTAGGTAAGATGACATGATGTAGAGGGATAATATAAACCCCATCTTTTTATCCTTGATGGCAACAATAAAATACATGTCGTTTCCCTTTCTGTCACTCTGGGATCGAGCACTGCAAGATTGAACCCAAAGCTAAGCACTTCTCCCATTGCAAGAAAGATCAATCTAGTAGGCCAAACCAAACTGATAATTCGAAGAGACTTGCAAAGATAACCAATCATGCATAAAAGATTTCAGAGAAGAATCAAATATTGTTCATAGATAGACTTGATCATAAACCCACAATTCATCAGATCTCGACAAACACACTGCAAAAAGAGTTACATCGAATAGATCTCCAAGAAGATCGAGGTGAAATTTGTATTGAGATCCAAAGAGAGAGAAGAAGCCATCTAGCTAATAACTATGGACCTGAAGGTCTGAAGTAAACTACTCACACATCACCGGAGAGGCCATGGAGTTGATGTAGAGGCCCTCCGTGATCGCTGCCCCCTCCGACGGAGCTCCGAAAAAGGCCCCAAGATGGGATCTCTTGGGTACAGAAGGTTGCAGCGGTGGAAATAGGGTTTCGTGGTGCTCCTGGATGTTTTCGTGGTATGTGAACATATATAGGAGGAAGAAGTAGGTCGGTTGAGCCACGAGGTGGAGGGTGCGCCCCCTGCCTCGTGGACGCCTCGTTCGTTTCTTGACATCCACTCCAAGTCCTCTGGATCATGTTTGTTCCAAAAATCATGCTCCCGAAGGTTTCATTCCATTTGTACTCCGTTTGATATTCCTTTTCTGCGAAACACTGAAATAGGCAAAAAAACAGCAATTTGCACTGAGCCTTGGGTTAATAGGTTAGTCCCAAAAATAATATAAAAGTGTAAAATAAAGCCCATTAACATCCAAAACAGATAATATAATAGCATAGAACAATCAAAAATTATAGATACGTTGGAGACGTATCAAGCATCCTCAAGCTTAATTCATGCTCGTCCTCGAGTAGGTAAATGATAAAAACAGAATTTTTTTGATGTGGAATGCTTTGTAGCATGTTCTTCAATGTATTTTTATCTATTGTGGCATGAATGTTCAGATCCGATAGATTCAAGATAAAAGTTTATTGTTGACATAAAAATAGTAATACTCCAAGTATGCTAATCAAGCAATTATGTCTTATCAAAATACCATAGCCAAAGAAAACTTATCCCTACAAAATCATATAGTTTGGCCATGCTTCATTTTCGTCACACAAAATGCTCCCATCATGCACAACCCCGATGACAAGCCGAGCAATTGTTTCATACTTAGCCTTTTCAAACTCTTTCAACTTTTACGCAATATATGAGCGCGAGCCATGGACATAGTACTATGGGTGGAATAGAATATGATGATTGAGGTTGTGTGCGAAGACAAAAAGGGAGGAAGTCTCACATTGACGAGACTAATCAATGGGCTATGCAAATGCCCACCGATTGATGTCAATGCAAGGAGTAGGGATTGCTATGCAACAGATGCACTATAGCTATAAATATATGAAAGTTCATCAAAGGAACTAAGTGGGTGTGCATCCAACTCGCTTGATCACGAAGACCTAGGGCATTTGAGGAAGCCCATCATTGGAATATACAAGCCAAGTTCTTTAATGAAAAATTCCCACTAGTATATGAAAGTGACAAAATAAGAGACTCTCTATCATGAAGATCATGGTGCTACTTTGAAGCACGAGTGTGGAAAAAGGATAGTAACATTGTCCCTTCTCTCTTTTTCTCTCTTTTTTTGTTTGGGCCTTTTTATGGCCTCATTTTTCGTCCGGAGTCTCTTCCCGACTTGTGGGGAAATCATAGTCTCCATCATCCTTTCCTCACATGGGACAATGCTCTAATGATGATCATCACACTTTTATTTACTTACAACTCAAGAATTACAACTTGATACTTAGAACAAAATATGACTCTATGTGAATGCCTTCGGCGGTGTACCGGGATTGCGATGAATCAAGAGTGACATGTATGAAAAATTAAGCACGGTGGCTTTGCCACAAATACAATGTCAACTACATGATCATGCAAAGCAATATGACAATGATGATGCGTGTCATAATAAATGGAACGGCGGAAAGTTGCATGGCAATATATCTTGGAATGGCTATGGAAATGCCATAATAGGTAGGTATGGTGGCTGTTTTGAGGAACATATAAGGAGGCTTATGTGTGATAAAGCGTATCATATCACGGGGTTTGGATGCACCGGCGAAGTTTCCACCAACTCTCAAGGTGAGAAAGGGCAATGCACGGTACCAAAGAGGCTAGCAATGATGGAAGGGTGAGAGTGTGTATAATCCATGGACTCGATATTAGTCATAAAGAACTCACATACTTATTGCAAAAATCTACAAGTCATCAAAACCAAGCAATACGCGCATGCTCCTAGGGGGATAGATTGGTAGGAAAAGACCATCACTCGTCCCCGACCGCCACTCATAAGGAAAGCAATCAAAGAACACCCCATGCTTCAAATTTGTCACATAACGTTTACCATGCGTGCATGCTACGGGACTTTCTAACTTCAACACAAGTATTCATCAATTTCACAATTACTCAACTAGCACACCTCTAATATTACCACCTTTATATCTCAAAACAATCTATCAAGCATCCAACTTCTCTTAGCATTTAAAATTTATAACCAAAGTGAATTACCATGCTGTTCTAAAGGACTCTCAAAATTGTATAAGTGAAGGATGAAAGATCAATTATTTCTATAAAATAAAACCACCGCCCTGCTCTAAAAGATATAAGCGAAGCACGAAAGCAAAGATTATTCAACTCAAAAGATATAAGTGAAGCACATAGAGTATTCTAATAAATTCCAATTCATGTGTGTCTCTCCCAATATGTGTGTACAGCAAGGATGATTGTGGTAAACTAAAAAGAAAATATTCAAATCATACAAGACACTCCAAGCAAAACACATATCATGTGGCGAATAAAAATATAGCTCCAAGTAAAGTACCGATGGACGAAGACGAAAGAGGGCATGCCTTGCGGGGCATCCCCAAGCTTAGGCTTTTGGTTGTCCTTGGATTTTACCTTGGGGTGACTTGGGCATCCCCAAGCTTAGGCTCTTGCCACTCCTTTTCCATAATCCATCAAATCTTTGCCCAAAACTTAAAAACTTCACAACACAAAACTTAAAAGAAAATCTCGTGAGCTCCGTTAGTAAAAGAAAACAAACCACCACTTCAAGGTACTGTAATGAACTCATTATTTATTTATATTGGTGTTAAACCTACTGTATTCCAACTTCTCTATGGTTCATAAACTCTATTACTAGCCATAGATTCATCAAAATAAGCAAACAACACACGAAAAACAGAATCTGTCAAAAACAGAACAGTCTGTAGTAATCTGTAGGTTTCGAATACTTATGGAACCCCAAAAATTCTAAAATAAATTGCTGGACGTGAGGAATTTATCTACTAATCTTATTCAAAAATAATTAACTAAATAGCACTCCTAATAAAAAATGGCAGCAAATCCCGTGAGCGCTAAAGTTTCTGTTTTTTACAGCAAAATCGCAAAGACTTTCCCCAAGTCTTCCCAAAGGTTCTACTTGGCACAAACACTAATTAAAATAATAAAACCACATATAAACAGAGTCTAGATGAATTATTTATTAATAAACAGAATCAAAATCAAGAAACAAAAATAAAATTGGGTTGCCTCCCAACAAGCGCTATCGTTTAACACCCTAGCTAGGCATAAAAGCAAGGATAGATCTAGGTATTATCATCTTTGGTATACAATCCATAAGTGGCTCTCATAATAGATTCATAAGGTAATTTAATTTTATTTCTAGGAAAGTGTTCCATGCCCATCCTTAACGGAAATTGGAATCTAATATTCCCTTCCTTCATATCAATAATTGCACCAATCGTTCTAAGGAAAGGTCTACCAAGAATAATAGGACATGCGGGATTGCAATCTATATCAAGTACAATGAAATCTATGGGCACATAATTCCTATTTGAAACAATAAGAACATCACTAATTCTTCCCATAGGTTTCTTAATGGTGGAATCCACAAGATGCAAGTTTAAACAACAATCATCAAATTCACGGAAACCTAGCAAATCACACAAAGTTTTAGGGATCGTGGAAACACTAGCACCAAAATCACATAAAACAAAGCATTAATGATCTTTAATTTTAATTTTAATAGTAGGTTCCCACTCATCATGAAGTTTTCTAGGGATAGAAACTTCCAATTCAAGCTTTTCTTCATAAGATTGCATTAAAACATCAACGATGTGTTTAGTAAAAGCTTTATTTTGACTATAAGCATGCGGAGAATTTAGAACGGATTGCAAAAAGGAAATACAATCCATTAAAGAACAATTATCATAATTAAATTCCTTGAAATCCAAGATAGTGGGTTCATTGCTATTTAAAGTTTTGACCTCTCCAATCCCACTTTTATCATTTTTTGCATCAAGATCTAAAAACTCCGAATTTTTGGGACACCTTCTAACTAAAGTTGACTCATCTCCAGTCCCATCATTATCAAGATTCAAATTGCAAAACAAGGATTTAATAGGGTACACATCAATCACTTTTAGATCTTCATCCTTATTATCATGAAAACTAGAAGAACACACTTTTACAAAACAATCTTTCTTAGCAAGCATCCTAGCGGTTCTTTCTTTGCACTCATTAATGGAAATTCTCATGGCTTTGAGAGACTCATTGATATCATGCTTAGGAGGAATATATCTAAGTTTCAAGGAATCAACATCAAGAGAAATTCTATCCATGTTCCTAGCCAACTCATCAATCTTAGACAATTTTTCTTCAATCAAAGCATTGAAACTCTTTTGCGAACTAATAAACTATTTAATATTAGATTCAAAATCAAAGGGCATCTTATAATAATTTCCATAAGAATTGTTGTAGGAATTACCATAATTATTAGAGGAATTACTAGGAAACGGCCTAGGATAAAAATTACCCCTATATGCGTTATTGCCAAAATTGTTCCTACCAACAAAATTCACATCCATAGATTCATTATTATTATCAATTAAAGTAGACAAAGGCATATCATTAGGATAAGAAGAAGCACTTTTATTAGCAAACAATTTCATAAGTTCATCCATCTTTCCACTCAAAACATTGATTTCTTCTATAGCATGCACCTTTTTATTAGTAGATCTTTCAGTATGCCATTGAGAATAATTAACCATAATATTATCTAGGAGTTTAGCATCTTCTCCTAAAGTGATTTCCATAAAAGTGCCTCCCGCAGCCGAATCTAAAAGATTTCTAGAAGCAAAGTTCAATCCGGCATAAAATTTTTGTATAATCATCTAAAGATTGAAACCATGTGTAGGGCAATTACATATCATTAATTTCATCCTCTCCCAAGCTTGTGCAACATGTTCATGATCAAGTTGCTTAAAATTCATAATATCGTTTCTAAGAGTGATGATCTTAGTGGGAGGAAAATACTTAGAGATAAAAGCATCTTTGCACTTATTCCATGAATCAATACTATTTTTAGGCAAAGACAAAAACCAAGTTTTAGCACGATCTCTAAGGGAAAACGGGAATTGCTTCAGTTTAACAATATCATTATCCACATCTTTCTTCTTTTGCATATCACATAAATCAACAAAGTTGTTTAGATGGGTAGCGGCATCTTCACTAGGAAGGCCAGAAAACGAATCTTTCATGACAAGATTCATCATCGGTGAGAGGAGCAATCAGAGTGCTAATAAAATCATTATTGTTGGTATTGGAAAAGTCACACAATTTAGTATTATCTTGAGACATCGTGACGAGCAAGCAATCCAACACACAAGCAAACAAGAAACAAGCAAAAAGAGACGAACTGGAAACGAGAAGGGGAATGGAAAAAGAGGGAAAATAAAACGGCAAGGGTGAAGTGGGGGAGAGGAAAATGAGAGGCAAATGGAAAATAATGTAATGCGAGGGATAAGAGTTTGTGATGGGTACTTGGTATGTATTGACTTGTGCGTAGACTCCCCAGCAACGGTGCCAGAAATCCTTCTTGCTACCTCTTGAGCACTGCGTTGGTTTTCGCTTGAAGAGGAAAGGTTGATGCAGCAAAGTAGTGTAAGTATTTCTCTCAGTTTTTGAGAACCAAGGTATCAATCCAGTAGGAGGCCACACGCAAGTCCCTCGTACCTACACAAACAAATAAGGACCTCGCAACCAACGC
The DNA here is from genome assembly GCF_018294505.1 of Triticum aestivum. NCBI lineage: Eukaryota > Viridiplantae > Streptophyta > Magnoliopsida > Poales > Poaceae > Triticum > Triticum aestivum. The sequence goes on from NC_057812.1 coordinate 211,210,800, forward strand.
GATAAAGGGGTTGTCAATGCCTTCACGGTCACTTACGAGAGTGAGATCTGATAGAGATAACAATGATAAGATAAATATTTTGGGTATTTTTGTGATATAGATTGAAATTAAAGATTGCAAAGTAAAATAGATTGGAAACTTATATGATGGAGAATAGACCCGGGGGCCATAGGTTTCACTAGTGGCTTCTCTCAAGATAGCATAAGTATTACGGTGGGTGAACAAATTACTGTCGAGCAATTGATAGAAAAGCGAATAATTATGAGAATATCTAGGCATGATCATGTATATAGGCGTCATGTCCATGACAAGTAGACCGACTCCTTCCTGCATCTACTACTATTACTCCACACATCGACCACTATCCAGCATACATCTAGAGTATTAAGTTCATAAGAACAGAGTAACGCCTTAGGTAAGATGACATGATGTAGAGGGATAAACTCAAGCAATATGATATAAACCCCAGCTTTTTATCCCCGATGGCAACAATACAATACGTGTCGTTTCCTTTTCTGTCACTCTGGGATCGAGCACCGCAAGATTGAACCCAAAGCTAAGCACTTCTCCCATTGCAAGAAAGATCAATCTAATAGGCCAAACCAAACTGATAATTCAAAGAGACTTGCAAAGATAACCAATCATGCATAAAAGATTGCAGAGAAGAATCAAATATTGTTCATAGATAGACTTGATCATAAACCCACAATTCATCGGATCTCGACAAACATACCGCAAAAAGAGTTACATCGAATAGATCTCCAAGAAGATCGAGGAGAACTTTGTATTGAGATCCAAAGAGAGAGAAGAAGCCATCTAGCTAATAACTATGGACCTGAAGGTCTGAAGTAAAATACTCACACATCACCGGAGAGGCCGTGGATTTGATGTAGAGGCCCTCCGTGATTGCTGCCCCCTCCGGCGGAGCTCTGGAAAAGGCCCCAAGATGGGATCTCTTGGGTACAGAAGGTTGTGGCAGTGGAAGTAGCATTTCGTGGTGCTCCTGGATATTTTCGGGGTATGTGAACATATAGGAGGAAGAAGTAGGTCGGTTGAGCCACGAGGGGGAGGGCGCGCCCCCTGCCTCGTGGACACCTCGTTCATTTCTTGACGTCCACTCCAAGCCCTCTAGATCATGTTTGTTCCAAAAATCACGCTCCCGAAGGTTTCATTCCGTTTGGACTCTGTTTTTGATTTTCCTTTTCTGTGAAACACTGAAATAGGCAAAAACAGCAATTTGCACTAGGCCTTGGGTTAATAGGTTAGTCCCAAAAATAATATAAAAGTGTAAAATGAAGCCCAATAACATCCAAAATAGATAAGATAATAGCATGGAACAATCAAAAATTATAGATACGTTGGAGATGTATCAACTGGTGCAAGCATCTCGGAGTTGGAATGTACGCTTTGATGAGGTGATCAAAGCATATGGTTTTATACAGACTTTCGAAGAAGCGTGTTTTTACAAGAAAGTGAGTGGGAGCTCTGTAGCGTTTCTAATATTATATGTGGATGACATATTGTTGATTGGAAATGATGTAGAATTTCTGGATAGCATAAAAGGATACTTGAATAAAAGTTTTTCAATGAAAGACCTCAGAGAAGCTACTTATATATTGGCATCAAGATCTATAGAGATAGATCAAGAGCTTAAGAGGACTTTCACAAAGCACATACCTTCACAAAGTTTTGAAGAAGTTCAAAATGGACCAGTCAAAGAAAGGGTTCTTGCATGTGTTGCAAGGTGTGTAAAGTTGAGTCAGACTCAAAGCCCGACCACTGCAGAAGATAGAGAAAATGAAAGTCATTCCCTATGCCTCAGCCATAGGTTCTACCATGTATGCTATGCTGTGTACCGGACCTGATGTGTGCCTTGCCATAAGTCTGGCAGGGAGGTACCAAAGTAATCCAAGAGTGGATCACTAGATAGCGGTCAAGAACATCCTGAAGTACCTGAAAAGGACCAATTATATGTTTCTCGTTTATGAGGTGATAAAGAGCCCGTCATAAATGGTTACATCGATGCTAGCTTTGACACTGATCTGGATGACTCTAAGTCACAAACCGGATACGTATTTGTATTGAGTGGTGGAGCTGTCAGTTGGTGCAGTTCCAAGCAGAGTGGCGTGGCGGGATCTACGTGTGAAGCGGAGTACATAGCTGCTTTGGAAGTAGCAAATGAAGGAGTCTGGATGAAGGAGTTCATATCCGATCTAGGTCTAATACCTAGTGCATCGGGTCCAATGAAAATCTTTTGTGATAATACTGGAGCAATTACCTTAGCGAAGGAATCCAAATTTCACAAAAGAACCAAACACATCAAGAGACGCTTCAACTCCATCCGTGATCAAGTCAAGGAGGGAGACATAGAAATTTGCAAAATACATACGGATCTGAATGTAGTAGACCCGTTGACTAAGCCTCCTCCACGAGAAAAACATGATCAGCACCAAGACTCCATGGGTGTTAGATTCATTACAATGTAATCTAGATTATTAACTCTAGTGCAAGTGGGAGACTAAAGGAAATATGCCCTAGAGGCAATAATAAAGTTGTTATTTTATATTTTCGTTATTCATGATAAAGGTTTATTATTCATGCCAGAATTGTATTGATCGGAAACCTAAATACATGTGTGAATATATAAACAAACACCGTGTCCCTAGTGTGCCTCTACATGACTAGCTCGTTGATCAAAGATGGTTAAGGTTTCCTAACCATGGACATGAGTTGTCATTTGATAACAGGATCACATCATTAAGAGAATTATGTGATGGACAAGACCCATATGTTAGCTTAGCATAATGATCGTTCAGTTTTATTGCTATTGCTTTCTTCATGTCAAATACATATTCCTTCGATTATGAGATTATGCAACTCCCGGATACCGGAGGAATGCCTTGTGTGCTATCAAACGTCACAATATAACTGGGTGATTATAAAGATGCTCTACAAGTATATCCGTAGGTGTTTGTTGAGTTGGCATAGATCGAGATTAGGATTTGTCATCTCTGGGCCCTCTTGGTAATACACATCATAAGCTTGCAAGCAAACGACTAAGGAGTTAGTCATGAGGTGATGTATTACGGAACAAGTAAAGAGACTTGTCGGCAACGAGATTGAACTAGGTATGAAGATACCGATGATCGAATCTCGGGCAAGTAACATACCGACAAACAAAGGGAATAACGTATGTTGTCATAACGGTTCTACCGATAAAGATCTTTGTAGAATATGTAGGAGCCAATATGGACATCTAGGTTCCGCTATTGGTTATTGACCGGAGAGGTGTCTCGGTCATGTCTACATAGTTCTCGAACCCGTAGGGTCCGCACGCTTAACGTTCGATGACGATATTGTATTATATGAGTTATGTGATTTGGTGACCGTATGTAGTTCGGTGTCCCGGATGAGATCACGGACATGACGAGGAGTCTCGAATTTGTCGAGAGGTAAAGATTTATATATATGACGACAGTATTCGGACACCGGAAGTGTTCTGGAGAGTACCGGGTACATATCGGGTCACCGGAAGGGGTTCCGGGCACCCTCGGCAAAAGATATGGGCCTAATGGGCCAAGAGGAGAAATGCACCAGCCACCAGGGGCTGGTATGCCCCCCATATGGGCTGAACCAGAGGAGAAGGAAAGAGGGGAAGGGAGAAGGAAAGGGGGGTTCGGCCTCCCCCTTCCTTCCCTCCTCCCTCCTCTTTCCTTCCCCCTCCGGTAAATTAATAAGGAAGGGGGCGCCGGCCTAGGAGGAACCCAAGTAGGATTCGGTCCTACTTGGGGTGCCTCCTGGCCTCTCCCCTCTCCCTCCCACCTATATATATGTGGGGGGCTCCCCCTAACACACACCCAGACAATTGTTAGCCGTGTGCGGTACCCCCCTCCACCGTTTACTCCCACGGTCATATCTTCATAGTGCTTAGGCGAAGCCCTGCGAGGATCACTTCACCATCACTGTCACCACACCGTCGTGCTGACGGAACTCATCTACTGCCTCGATGTCTTGCTGGATCAAGAAGGCGAGGGACGTCACCGAGCTGAACGTGTGCAGAACGCGAAGGTGACGTGTGTTCGGTACTTGATCGGTTGAAGCGTGAAGAAGTTCGACTACCTCAACCACGTTGAGAAACTCTTCCGCTTACGGTCTACAAGGGTACGTAGAAACACTCCCCCCTTGTTTCTATGCATCTCCATTGATAGATCATTGCGTGTGCGTAGAATTTTTTTGTTTTCCATGCAACGTTTCCCAACAGTTTGATGGCTCATCCAACGAGGACTACACGAATGACACGGCGATGATGCAGGCGGTCCTTGCATACACGGAGCATGCGAAAGATCATGTTCTCAATTTCAAGGGATCAGTCACGGGTCATCGAGTGCGGAAGAGCATGTCCTATCAAACTTCCAGACCAAAATTTGGCCACATTTGAAGAGTTTGTTCAAATGTATCAAAAAATTCGGCATCGAGCAACTCACGAGCAACTGAAGGAAGATCTAATTAAGGATCTATGGGCGGTTAAATGAGACAACAATGTTGGAGATTAATATTTGAACTTATTTAAATTAGAACTACAACAGCATTTGAAAATTTGAATAATTCTAGACCATATATGTGGCTATTTGAGCATGCGGGCTTTAAAAAAATTTGGGGCCCAATGTATGATCATTGGATGGCCGACTCCCGCATCCATGTCTGCGCACTGCTTCGCCTGCCCGCGAATGGATACGGGAGTAAATATGCGGGTCAGCATTAGAGATGTCATAGTGATGTTTGACGAACATTCGACGAGAACATGCATATGCCCAACGAACACCCCACAATAATTGGATGGAGAGCAAGGATCTTGGTGCAATGGAGTCGCCATGTCAGTTTTTCCGGAGTGTTCGCTGTAACATGTGTCCGAGAGAACGCCGTCCATTAGTACTCCTAATCCATTCGCAACAACAAACATATCGCCCACCCTCTCATTGTTCTCCTCCCCAATCCTGTGTCCATGACAATTCTTTCGGGGAGGAGGGGGCGGCCAACGGAGGTGGTATCAGCGGTGAGGTCCTGGCCATAGCGGCCTTTGGAGGAGAAGGCCGATGGCGACCGAGCGCTCGCATAGGTGGCCAACGTTGGGTGACGTTTGGACGGCGACGCAGGAAGTGATAGGGTCAGGCGCGCGGAGGACCTCGAGCAGCCACACCACCAACGAGGACCTGGAAGAGACTCCGGGTAGATACTCCGGGTCGGGGTCAGGCACGCGGAGGACCCCGTCGTTTCTTGTGCCGTCGTCCAAATGTCACCTAACGTTGGTGGTGTGGCTGCTTGAGGTCCTCTGCGTGTCTGAGGTCCTTCGCGCGCCTGACCCCGAGCTCGACCCGGAGTATCTACTACGTAACTACGTTAGATTAGTAATTCGAATGCCACGCGAAAAGCGACCCTACATAGACATGTATACTACTTCGATTGAAAATTACATTATGCAGATATACCAATGTTATACAAGACCAAAAGACTATATACACGGATGACTTTTAGAATCTTGACGCTGATGTGTACCCATGTCGTACAAAAAACCTTCCACGAAGCCGTACTAATTTTACCTTCCCGAGTCAGATCTCAGGAGGTGTTTTGTCCAAACCCCTTTGGTAAACCTAAGTGATAATGTCCACATAGGTGGCACTTTTCAACATGATCCAAACACAGTTAATTCTGTTCAATTCATTTGCACGAATATTACAGCAGTTGTCAACTGGGTCGAAAGCCACGTAAGCACCCAGCATCGTGCGAGCCTTATTATTTTGTGTCACACGTGTGGGCGCTCCTCGCCTGAACGGACACACGACGCTCGCCCGTATCTGTGGGTGAAACTGCTCTTCGTCTATGCGACGCTCAAACGATGATAGATGTCAACTATATTTTTTTTGCAAATATGTGGCAACTAGTTAATCACACATGGTAATTACGGTTGTTCATACATGGCAACTACGGTTGGACCACACGTGGCAACTCTAATTAATTATATATGGCAACTATATTTAATGATACATGGTAACTACAATTAATTACACATGGCAACTAAAGTTAAATACACACGTGTTCGCGCTTACGGGGGGTGAATAGTTTACGAGGTGTCGGTGAATAGTTTACAGGCTTACGGGGTAGCTTATGGGGTGTCCGTAGCTACGCGCGAACGTGTGGGCTGTTTTAACGTTCGCTCATACACGGTCGTGTGGGCTACCTCCTGGGTACAACCGGATGAGTCGTGTAGTCAGGTCTCCATTATGCCACACATGTGGCATTTATCGGTGTCCTTTCGTAAAAGAGAGAAATCAATGGAATTGATAATCCCAAGAATTGCTAAATTATGAAATACTTGGAATAATATCGAAACAAATAGAATCGGTAGCGGGTTTCGCCTGGCATATTAAACACATTTAACAGGTTTCGAAGGAAAAAAAAGGGAAAAGCTTGTGTTCACCCGACCGATCACGCGTGTTGCGTTCGTCAAATCGTCTGTTGACCGGACGGACGAGAACCGCCACCCCGCTTCCGCATCACGCGTGTTTGTTTTCTAAAACATACCCGTTGTTTCAGGAAATGACTCTGCAGCTCGAAGCGGTCATTCCCGCAGTAGTGTGTGCTCGCAGGGCTGGGAGGGCCATGACGACTGGATCTGGGAAGGCGGTGGCGCGACCGAGGCTAACCCACCGCAGTGACGACGACGACGTCTTCGGGACCGGCGGCATCCCAAGCAGGTACGGATATCCTCTGGATCCTTGTGATATCTCCTCCTTCCTTCCCCCTATTTCTGGCCGATGTTGTTGCTTCGGTTGAGTTCAGCTCCGTGCCTTCCGGTGGCTTCGCCGGCGGCTCCGCAGCGAGTGGCTATGTTGTGGTTAGGGTTGCGGTGGCGCCCTCTTTTTTTGATTTGCGCCCCTGAATTTGGGTGGGGAATTGACTAGGAACTTGGGGCGGGGAATGGATTTTGCGCCCTCTGTTTATGAGCATGAGTGGCCACATGTTTGTTGTTTCATCACCTGACCTGCGATGGAGAAGGAAGGCCCCAGCCCAGGAGCACCCGGAGAGGAGCATGCAGTTTTAGCATGAATTTTTTCGTTTTCTGTTTGTGAGCATGAATGGCCACAAGTTTTTCCCTACATGACTGCCCCTTGGCACCTGGAGAGGAGCAGGAATAGTTGTAGCTGCAGGAATAGTTGTAGCACAGGCACAACAAGTTTTTCCCAGAATAGTTGTAGCTCCAGGAACTATTGGAGCATATTTTTTTTACACTGAATCCATTGAAAATCGTACAGTCATACGCTCACTGGAAAGGAAACCTAAGTCCAAAAGTTTTCTGAATTTTTGTAGCTTAAAGCTTTCTGCAGCTCATAGCTTTCTGAATGGATTTTTATAGTTTTTATGCTACTGATTTTTTGATAATGCTATAAGCTATCTTTTCAAAGATATCTTTTGGTGCATCATCATTTGGGTTTGTGAAAAAAAATGTTAATATTGTAGCTCTTCTTCACCATTCTCAAGGATGGACATCGGGGAGTTGCTGTTGCGAACTTGATGCAAAAAAATTCAATGTTTTTTTGACTCCAGGAGCGATGACCCTTACTACGTCAGCAACCTTGAGCACCCATGTTGCAATTTGGTATGAAAACTACACCCCTTTTTTCCATCTTTGTTTGGTCATTTTCATTCTTTTTCTCGTATCAAATTGATGTTGTGGTACCAATCAAAGAAGATGTCACCGTGCCATCTTTTTATATCTTCATTTTTTTCTGATATTAAATGTGCAGATAACAAACTTCAAAACTCTGGTCCAAGAACGAAGCCCAAAGGGGTACCCGCAGCAATCAACAACGTATTATTCTCTTTTTCATTTTTCTTTTCTTTCATGTGCCCATCCACAACTTTCTACATTTGTTTCAGGAAGCATTTTTAGGTGTACCTTTTTTTGGTAGGTTTGATTGTGGATTCTTTATTATTCTATACATGGAGAATCTAATAGCAAGGGTGATGAAGCCATTCAACACGGTATAACCATTTTTGCTATACAACACTAGTAGCTAAATAACATTTTTTTGTTTTTCGAAACACTACTTTTGTGAATATGACTCCTATCAACATTCCCCTCCCCCTCCCGTGTTTCTAATGGTGTTTTTGTATTTTTGCATTTTGTATGCTCGGGACACGAGGTCGTTGCTCAATTTTTGAACATTCATTGCGGCAAAGCTATTCAAGCACCCTCAAAACACAGTCAACTCAGCTGAAGAGTTCCAAAAATTGTTGAGAAGCTCGTAGAAGATGTCGTTTCTGAAACAAGATCTTGCTAGTTTAGTTTTTAGGCTTTTACGGGTCCTTGTGTGCGCTACATTCTTTTATGTAACTGAAACAACAAGTTTCTGTTAACTAGCTAGTTGTCTTTTGCGGAACTCAAGCTGGAGCATGTATCATGCTGGGCATGTCCCCTTTTCCCCCTCTTTTCTTAAAAATGCTGGAGCATCAGCCATGCTTAGCTATCAATGTGAATTAGAGATGGATGCAGAGTTGGCAATGAAAATGACTGGCTTTTTTGCAGTTTGTTTCCTTGCTTATTGGTATATTTTTTTGCTGAAACAATGAATCCTACTGGTATTATTATGTGCTATGGGGAAACATGTTGTAGCAAGAATGCACAATGAAACCATCATGTATCATCAGTCATCTATAGAATAGCTTTTTTGATCATTAAAAACATGATGTCACAACATGAAGCAAACGGTACATTCATGTATATGCCAGGGAGGACAAAATGTACAACATGAATCATGAAACAAACAACACATTCATGTGCTGGAGTAGTACTGGAAATATGGCACATACCTCAAAAAAATTCAAAAAACAAAATGTGAGCTATCTTGAATGTCTCAAGTCCAAATATGAGATCTCTTATTTTTTTCTGTTTTAATGTAACATACGTTTTCCAAATTGAAATAGAACCTAAATACAGCATCAAGGTTGCAACAATGAAAGGAAATTATGAATGTTTTTTGCTCAAGCACAGGGAATGCAAAACATCTTTGACTAGGACCAAGAACTTCCCCTAGCTACTTGCTTCTGGTTTATCGGGATTTCCAGCGTGCATACACCCAAAGACCCTCTTGATCATTACTGCATCCTCTTGTTTCTGGCCTCTCTTTTGGCTGTACTTTGTAGAAGATATATGTGTGCCGAACCCCAACTTGAAGGCATAGTCATTGTAGAATTTCTTGGCATCCTCAATTGTGTCAAACACCATGCCAACATAGGGTGGTAGTGGTTGCGATGAAACATCACCATCATCTGAATCATCTTGCATCGCATCATCAACATGAAACAAACCATCTGAATATGCATGATTGTCGACAAAAAAGTTCCCTTCGACATAGATCTCTTCTCCTTCAGTCCCAGCTTCCTAAAACAAGACATGTGTTTTTTTATGTAAATAGAGAGGTGTTGTTTCAGAAATTCAGGTACACAGATACATCAATCAACAGTTTTTCAGCTTCATTTGCACACAAAAATCTTCACTCAATGTGGCCTTTTCTCACATAAGCATACACCCCAAAATTGTATCGCAGTGATATATTACTTTCTTCATCAAATAGGTTGATAAATATCAAGTAACAGAGGGGATCATGTTGCAGAGATAGAAGAAGCAGACAGGTGTGTGGGGATGTGCTTTGGTTCCACTCACACACATGAAACAAAATTGATTTTCTAGCTGCCACACACATGAAATAAATAGGAATTCTATCTATGTTTATGATAAACATGTTTTTCATGAGTTTCGGAGACAGACAAGTGTTCATGTTTTTCAGAGTCAGGAACTCACACAGCTACCCTAATATGATCTGGTGGAAGTTGTTTTGGGAAGCACAACCCCCCCCGGGGGGGGGTGTGAACCAGGATGATACTCCAGCTCGCGCAAGAACCCCCTCGGTGGCGGTCGGATCTGAGAACATTGGTCGTGGCTTCCTCGAAGCAGCGGCCCCCGGCAAGCTCGATCTTCCTTGGATCTCAGCATCTGCCTCATGATGTGATGCACCATGTTGTTGCAGGTTTTTGCGCTGCAGGACTAGCTGGCCCGCGCCGGCGGCAACGATTTTGTGATGGTGGGGATTGGCGCCGCGCTGCGTGCAGCTGTGCCTGGACGGCAAATAGGGGATTTCGTTTCTGAAACAGAACGGCTGTTGCAGGAAATAATCACCTGGTCATATGCGCGTGATGGTTGCATCCGACGGCTGTCAGGTGTCTAATCCAACGGCTCTCCGGGCGGTGGATGTTTCTAACACATCCGCCGGCGGATGCACTGCCGCTGTTGCGGCTTCTCTCAGCTAGTCATAGTGTGAGTAACTTAGCTAGTAACATAGTGCACTTCGAGAAAATTTTGCCCATGTAGCAAGTAGTTAATGACAAGTGGTAACATAATATGTTACTATAACATAGCGCTTTTCAAGTCAATATGAGTCTACAAGCTAATAAATGCAGCCATCTATAACACTACTAGTATGTTATTTTTTTGACAGCATTTTTTTACAGCACTAATATGTTACTTTGCACTATAAAAATACTAGTAATTTTTAGACATATACTCCCCACTATGACCAGCCTCGTCCCGCCTCCGCAGTCCGCACCGCATGCACCAATCGCCAACGATCGCCCGCCCGTTCGTGCGCGCGTCGGTTGGTTGGTTGCTCTCTCCACATCCAGAGGGAAACTAGGGTTTCCCCGCCGCCTACGCCCCCTCCCTCTCTCCGTATCTGGGGGGTGGGTGATGCGGTGAGGTGAATTGAGCTTTTCGTTTTGGTGGGGCAGCAGCTTGATCGATGTAAGGGACTAGCTGTAGTCTTGCTAGTAATCTCTCTCTCTCTCTCTCTCTCTCTCTCTCTCTCAGGAAGGTTTGATACAGAGTAGCAATTACAACCAGAGGTTACAAGCGAATTGGGGAAGAACTGGAGGTAGGGGGAAGAGAGGAAGGTAGCCACCGCCGAGCCATCCGTGATCCACTAGATGGCTCGTCCAGTGCCTTGGTCCTGCTATGTATAGTGGTTGTGGCTGTAGCACTTGTGGCAGCAAGTCAGCTGGGCCTAGCCCATAGCCGGCCCAGGGTAGCAGGGGTGCTGACATCCCCTCCCCCTTAACAGCCGGCTTGCCCCCAAGCCGGTGCCAGTTCTCCGTTGCAAGCCTTGAACATTTTGTAAAGTGCACTCCTCCTGGATCCCATTGCTCATAAGAAGATGCCGACAAAACGAATTTTACTGCAGGTTGTTCAATGCTTTGTACTCCATTGTTGAACACCTCAGACATGCAGCATGGGAACCTCAACGAATCTGATAGAAGTAAGTTGATGAAGCACCAGCTATGTTCAACAAACTGAACCAACAGAAGAACCATATCACCTGGATCCCATGATATCAGCACTGCTTGCTGAACCACGAGGTACAACCAAAAGCTCTTGGTGGTTTTAGAATGAGGAATTGTTTGCAGTATTCGTAGAGCATCGATAAGAACTGCTTGGTCACCCGGGTCCCAAGAAATACTCCAACAAAGTTTAGCACCATCAAGCCAACAACATATTCCATTGCCAGGATCCCATGGCATTACCAGCAGCATACAAAAGGTGACTCTGCTTGTCGCAAGGTGATTCATACCAACGGGATATAGATTGTTACCTGGATCCCAAGGAAGAATCAAGACCCGGTGATGAGTAACTATACATGCCTCCCACGAACTACCAAGAATAATATTCCAGATTGTTCGTGATGGTAAGAATGGTCGCTCCCATGTGCAAGCTCTGCTAGAGTGCCCAGACTTGAGAAACCAAGCTCGAGAGAATGGCAGCCAGGCGATTTGCAAGTCAAATTGCTCAAAAATCAGCAGTACCGAGTTAGAGCAATATTGAAACTGGGCTACTGAACAAGTGCTCGCCATATAAATACATGTTGCGTTGCTTGCCATAATAAGTAGGCCACCACTGTGCGCATGAAGGAAGCTGAAAATGAAATTAACACCATACATTGTATCATCTTGCGAAGTGATTCCCGTCAATTTTCTCCTGATCCAAGTGTCAAAAATGTAGCAGTACCAAGCTTCACATGCATAATTATCTCTGAATAGTAGCTTCACTGACCAAAGATCGAAACCTGATTGTTGTTCACCTAGTGTAGACCCATGTGTATGTGCAGGTAGTCTCCATAGTTGCAGCTGTACATATTGCAAATAACTGAAGTGTTCTTGCATGGAAACCCGCTCACAGCCATCAGGGAAGTTCCTTCTCATCCCAGCAATCAAGGTAGGTTGTTTCCGGAACATGCTAGCAGTGCCAAAGTGAGTGGCAAGAACAGTACCAAAATGGCTTGAAATGTTGCTCATGTAAGTACCAAGCAATGACTGCCTCACGCGGAAAGTCGCTGGCTGCAGTCCCACTGTTGTCACCTCTATTTTCAGCATCTGCGCAGTCTTAAGGGTGGATTGAGCATCATTGAGATCTTGCAAAACAAGAACGCACCCCGTAGAAAAACAAGAGTGATGTTGTTTGGAAGTGATGGTAAGCTTGACATGCTTAATAAAATCTGAATCATCACTGTCATGCTTCAAGGACCACAAATGCAAGAACTGGTTGGTGAGTATCCCTCCGAAGCGTCCACTGAAATTGTACTGCCGCAGCCATGGTTTGTACACAAAATCTCCTGCAGTTGAACCTGTAGTTGCAAACACCACCGAGTTAATCTGTAACTCCACGCGGCCGCTCCCTGTAAAATCCTCTTGAAACCAAAACTGGCAATGCACTGACATGCCCATAATTAGCAGCTGTGTTCTCAGAACGGAGTGGCCATGCAACTCCCCATAGGAATTTGTTTGAGCACTTACGGGAAACAGACGGAGTGATGAATTCCCTTCTCTTCCGTCGCTGCTCAGTGGAAACCCAGAAACTAAGCTGCCCAAAATGATCTGGTCGTCGCTCAATGGATGAGTGAGTTGAAAATTCCCAGAAGGCCATGGTTGAAGTAACAATTGGAGTTTGCAACTCAGTATGAATCCTCCTTGGTTGGTGATCAGGTGGCCACCATACACAGCCAGCGTCACTAGTGAAAAATCCGCAAACAATGCCACGGAATAGAACAATGTCATCCTTTGCACACTGCACTTGAACAGGGGGCGGCCACTGTCGCGGCTCAGTTCCTTTCCGCAATGGTGGCAGCAGCAAGCCTGTGCACTCACCCACGAGATGAACGCCATGTGGGCAATGCTCTTTGCGTGCAGTTGGGTGCACCGGGTCGTCGCCATGGACAATGTAATATGTCAAACACATGGTCAGCGTTGGTGCAGAGAAGTCGCTGGGGATGATGAGGACGACGCCATGGTTCGCCTTGCTCATCACTTGCGTGGAGGTGTTAACAGACAGGGCATCGAGCTCCTGCACGCCGGCCTTGGGGTCGATGTCGGTGGTGGTCGTCACGGGAGAAACGGCCTCAACACTAGAAGTTGTTGCCTGCCCCGGAGTGAGCTGCTCGACTGCTTGGTGGATGGGGTCGACCGTGGGCTCGAGGTGGATAGCGGTGGCGGCATCATGGACCTCGTCGACGTTGTCGGCCTGGGTCGAGCACTCCGTCGAACAGGTGACGGGCACCATCGCGACGCAGACCGGGGCAGCATCATGGGCGACCATGGGGATCTCCTGGGCCTTGATGGTGGAGCTGGGGACGTCGGGGACGAGCGCCGACGAGGCATGCGTCATGGTTGAGGCCGCCGGATCGACAAGCGGAGTGACCATGGGAGGGTCACACACCCGTGCAATCCCCAACAGTGAGCTCACCTCCTCCGCCTGAGCGCATAATCTCTTGAGATACCACAATAACTGCTCCTTGGCAGACATGGCATCCCACTCTGGTGGTTTGACTGTGGGCATGGCGTCCTCACCGGTGGAATCGGAGGGATTGGGAGTGGTAGAAAAATTGGGGGAAATTTGAGGGAGAAGGGTGGTGGCCTGGCTCTGTATACCAGATGTAAGGGACTAGCTGTAGTCTTGCTAGTAATCTCTCTCTCTCAGGAAGGTTTGATACAGAGTAGCAATTACAACCAGAGGTTACAAGCGAATTGGGGAAGAACTGGAGGTAGGGGGAAGAGAGGAAGGTAGCCGCCGCCGAGCCGTCCGTGATCCACTGGATGGCTCGTCCAGTGCCTTGGTCCTGCTATGTATAGTGGTTGTGGCTGTAGCACTTGTGGCAGCAAGTCAGCTGGGCCTAGCCCATAGCCGGCCCAGGGTAGCAGGGGTGCTGACAATCGAAGGAAGGCGCGGGGGAGTCATCGGCGCGCGACCATGGCGGGGATGGTTGCGGCGGCCCCGGTGGGGGCGAGGGAGTGGAGGAAGGGTTGGTCGCTGCGATCCGGAGGCTTCGACGTGCTCTGCGATAAGTGCGGGTACGCCCCTGCTACCACCTCCTTCCTCCGTCCGCGCTTGCTGTGCGCGTCTGTGGTGTTCCAGTCTGGTTGGTTCGCTCTGGATGCACGAATCGACTCGTTTCGATGCTTTGCCTTGTCCCCCGCCTTTTGCTCTCAAGGAGAAATGTTTTTGTTAAATTAGCTAGTTGGAAATGTCTTTCCAAATGTTAACTGAAAAGGTAGATTTGTACTCCCTCCCTAACTTTTTAGAGTCAATGATAGTGTTAGAAAAGTCAGTTTTGTAGCTTACACGGCTTAATCGAAAACTTGCTCAATGACACAAAATCCCTAGAGATACTAAGAAATGAAGCCTCCTGGCGCATGAAGTTTTTTTTTTCGCGTTTATGGCCCCACATGTCAAAGAGTGGATCGGTTGTGGGATGTAATTGGACCTATTCGAATGGTAATATGGCGCTTATAGGGCATCCAATTCGCACGTCTGGGCAAATCTTATAGCGTCTAACTTTTTTCTACCAGTTATAGGAAGATTCTAAGCATTCTCTCGACCTTTTTTTCTTGTGTTTCTATTCGGTCATTTTACAGGTATTTTAGTTTTTTTTTCTCTTCTTTTATTTTATATTTTTCAAATTTGCGTAATTTTTTGTGTCTGTGTACACTTTCTTAAAATCCGAGAACATTTTTAAAATTGGTGTGCATTTCTGAAATTTAAGGAACTTCCTTCGAAATGCTAAAAGATTTTAAAATTTGTGAAGATGTTTAAATTCATGAATATTTTTAAAATTTGGGCTCATTTCTGTAGATTCAGGCAATATTTTTTGAAATTTGTGAACATTTTCGAAATTCATGATTTTTAAAATTTGCTAACATTTTTCAAATTCGGAAACATTTTTAAATTCACAAAAAATTGCAACTTTTTGAAAGTTCACAAATTATTTTTTGAAACATTTTATGTATTGTCTCTACAGTTTTTTCTTCAGTTTTCCTTCCTATCATTTTTTCTTCACTTCTTTGAATGGCCCGAGACCCAACTATGACGACTAGCTAGCCAACCAAAGCGAGGATCCTGGGGCGTGTGTGTTTGGTAGTCCTTTGATATGTTGCCCGCTGAATATGACCTCCCTCTCTTGTGGGTTATTTTGCTGTTGGGGGTTGGGACGATCTGGTTTTCTGCTTCGTGTGTTTGAGAGGGGGTGGCGGTGGCTTGTTGTTTGTGTGTCGAGCAGTCGGGTCGCCGCTTTCTCCGGCAGGCTCGTCAAGTTGTGGATTCGTGGTGGAAGACCGACGTTGTGCTAGCATTGGAGGAGAGCCAGAAATGGGAAGATCGAGCGCCGAAGATCCAAGACAACATGAGTACATGTCAGTCGGCCGTTGTAGCTAGGCCTTCTGGCGGTATATCTAACCTCCATGTTCAGAGCCAACTAGGTTGAGAGATTGGAGTCTTTTTGGGGGATGAAAATCAATGCATGAAGAGTGATTCTAAGAGGCAAAGGTACGAGTGAATTGGATTGTCACGCATTGTACATGGGCCTTAGGATGCCAGGGAGGTAATTTCTGAAAATGCCAAACGGAGACCAAGCTCCATGAAGGCCTTAATTTGAAAATTTCAAAATTCAAACCTTTTAGTTTCAAAAAGTTCTGGAAAAATACACATATACCTAGGTACATAATGTACATGTGTGCAAATTTTGAGGTCAAAATAGAGCTACAAAAAAATATAAATTTGTGGCTTTTGGCATATGTACTATTCATCCTCAAAGTCCATGATTTTTTGTGTGCAGCTCGCAATTCAAGGTATTTCATTCTGAAATTTTTCACACATACACGTTACATCTTTGCATACATGTGTATTTGTTTTCAGAATTTTTTGAAACTGAAAGTTTGAATTTTGAATTTTTCAAAATAAAGGCCTCCATGGAGCTCGGTCTCCAAAATGCCCTACTCGGTAATTTAGGTGTATTTGGTCTGATGGTCAGTTCAACTTATGTAGGATGAAAACCAACAATACGCCTGAATACCAAACAATTACCAATGGAAACACTGAACCGAACACCGTAAACTAAATAAACCAAAAATATTGGTCAACTCCGTTTGGTTTGGTTCATAGTGCCCAACTCTATTTGTAACAGGCCTTATAAAGAAAAGAAGACTTATTCCGTTTAAACAAAAGACTTAACTCATTACCGAGGAATGGCGTGGCAAAGCGCGCGTCACCTTCTACTCTAGATATTAAGCTCTCTAGACTTTGGAGCATCCTGGTGTGTCGAGGATGTGGGTCGCTGGGCGCCGCCTGTAAGGATATATGTGTTGTTTGTTGAGGTTCCTCCTTCTGCTTGTTTTTTTCTTCCTATTATTATTTTTGGTTTTTCATCTATTTTCTATTTTTAACTTTCTTTTTTCACATTTTAATTAATGAACATTATTGAAAATTGTGAACATTATAGAGAACTATGAATATTTAAAAATCTCAAAAAAATATTTAATTCATGAATATTTTTAGATTTTATGAACATTATTAAACTTTGAAACATTTTTTACTTTACAAACTTTATTTAAGATTTGCCGAAAAGAATTGAAATCCATTAATAGTTTTTAAATTCCCAAATATATTTTAAAATGCATAGTTTTTTAGTTTGCAACATTTTTTAAAATCCATGAACATCTTTTGGTTTAATGAACTTTTTTAAATGAAAAAAAGATAGCTGCCTTTCTACACAAAATGCTAAGCGAGCAGAGCAGGGAGCCGAGTTGAGCGTACGAGAGGTTTGTGGGCCGGTTCATTTGAGCGTTATAACTGCAATTTCATGGTTTAAGCGTAGAATAGGAGCTCCCAAGGGGCTCACACATGGACCACCAGATGACATTGAGGCTGAAATGTGTAAGGCCACCACAACAACGCATCGAACTACTCCACTCTTCTTTTAGAACAAATACCGCCTCTAGCATCACCTTAGCAGAACATAATTAAAACCTAGCCAAGACAGATAAAATCAAAACGAAACAACCGATCGCAATAGTCTGCTAGAGGGGAAAAAACTTAACCCCACCAGTGAAGAACGACGCGGTGAAGCACGCGTTAGCCTCTTGGTCTATCAATGTTTCTTTCTTTTTTTGAAACACAAATGTATTCCATTACCCAGGCAAGCTGGACTCGCCAGCGACAAGTTTTTTTACATGGCTCGGAAACGGATCAAGCCAAATCTGATAGCTCTTCCGCTCCATACATACACCATGAGCAGCTAAACAGTGTGCAGAAATATTACATGCCCGTGGGCAGGTTTCTACTTTACAAGATTGAAAAGCTGATTGCAACACTGCTCTTATCTCTTTAAACAGCACGCCTAGGCTTGAGTAGTCGTACAGGTCGCTTATAATTGCCTGCTTTAGAGCAACTGCATCCGTCTCTAAGATGACTTTTTGGCACCCCATTCTTGACGCTTCATTCACAGCATAGAGCATGGCCAGAGCTTCAGCTTGTAGGCTCACGCAGGATTGATTCTCTAGGGGTCAAAGCGTGCTTTCTCCCTCTCTCATGTTGCATGGCCCATCTAGTATACATTTATCAAGTCATAACCGCCAAAAAGCGGAAGCTAATTCCAATGGTCCACATCTCATCTTAGACCAATCGTCAAAATGTTCACACAACTCAAATAAATTGTTGCACTTCTAAAAGAACATGTTATTGTCATGTTCTCACCTCATCATATATTATCATGTATATCGAAAGAAGGTTAATCAAATTTGTCAGTGTTGTCTCATGTTTAAACAACATACAAATTAGACTCTACCTTCTGCTTGAGGACAAACAATATGAGTTATTCATGCTAATATCTCTTCTATTCACATTGAAACAAAAAAAGACCCAACTAAAGACAAAGAGAAAGTGGAAAATAAATGAATGAAAAGATAAGTAAATGAATAAATTAAGCTAAACAAGTAAATAATAAATAAGGAAATTAATCCCGGTGGACCAGCGCGGGGAGGGGGCACGACCCCAAGACTGCCGACGGACGCAGCCGAGCTGCCCTAGTCAAACCCGTCTGGCCTCGACTAGGTGAGCTCGAACGATGCCAAGTCTAAGGCCATTGGATCGATCAGTAGGATGGCGAAGCGACGTCACGACCACCACCACCGACCACCGCATCCGCGAGGACATTACTCACGGGCACACCCCAGGCTAGACCCAACCTACTCGGGGTGACAACTCAGATCCGCCTCAGGCCAGACCCAGACCGCCCAAGCACAAAACCTAGGACAGAGCCGTCGCCTGTGTAGCCAGTACCTTGCCCCGCACGCCGCCAACTCATATCTAGGAGAAGGGAGGAGTCCACTGTCCCTCCGCGCCGCCTATAAGGCCACGGCCGCCACGCCGCCGTAGCCCGCGCCGTCGCCCCAACCCGTACCGGCCCCGGACAACCGACTAAACACAGGTCAGGGAACCACCACCGCCGCCACCGGGGGGCAGGGCAGTAGCCTCTAACCCACGCCACCGCAGCCTGTATCGCTTGCCGGCCAGATCTGGCAGCCGGAGCCTAGGCACGCCCCGCCATCAACATTGCCTATCACACCACCCACCACACCTGCATGCCTTAGCCACACCCGCGCACTGCTGGTCCAGGGGAGCAGGCCTGCACCACCCCCGCCATGTGAAACACCAAAGCCCCGTCGGCGCTGGTCGAGCTTCACCCGATCGTGCCCTTTGGCGGTGGCGATGTGGGAGGAGGAGGTGGAACTGGAAGCGGCACCAAGGTCACTCTCCCCGTCGCCTTGCTTGGGCGGCACTGGAGGGGCTAGGAGGATTTTTTTTCAATCCGCACTGGTCTTCTATCATATTTCCATCCAATATGATCTTGCATCTCTCCAGTTATAATCTTGGTGACCCTTAAGTTGCTGACAGCTAACACTATTAGTCCCTCCTTTCTGGTTTATTAGGCATGTGTTTCCCATATTGATAATTAGACCACTATAATACAAGTTATATATCACAAAAAAATATCATTAGAAACTTCAAATTGTATACTTTCTAATGGTATAATTTCTGGACTACAACTCATGTTATGTTGGCGAAATTATCAATCTTGGGATATGCGTAGGTCTAATAAACCTGAAAGGAGTTAGTATTATTTTCATTTATTCTTGCGATGAAAAGCCATTAGTGCGGCGGCGGGGTTGTCTTCCTCCCTGGCGGTCCCCCTGCAGCGCGGGATGCGGGGGCCCTTGGGGACGCAGCGTTTGTGCAAGGCACAGCGGCGGCGTCATGGTCGGCTAGGCCGGCAGTGCGGGCAGCCGTGATGGCCGTGGTGGCTGTGAGGCCTCGCCTAGTCGTGGAGCAGCAGGGGCGGCGAGCGGCTGGTGTGGGTGTACATGGTGGCGGGCGGATCTGGCAGTGGCGGCGGTCATGGCGAGGCAGGACATCGGTGGCGGGGTCCAGTGTGGCCAGGGCTGGCTCCTGGCTTGGTGCTGAGGGTGGTGCGGGTCGCGGGTGACAGGATCTGCGGGCGGCTGCCCCTGCCGCGGCTTCGGGCTGGTGGGGGGTGGCGGCTCTGTGGTGGTGGCTGGCTGGGCGTGCTGGTCGTGTCCGTGTCGGGACCTTCCTGGTCTAGCGCTTGGACATCGACAGGCGGCATGAGGAGGCATCTCCGGTGAGCTTCCTTGGCTGCGGCGGCGGGTCAATGTGGTAGCCCTCTTTGGCGGGCGAGCGTTTGCGGGTGGCCTCGCGGAGATGTGTGCCAGCTACCATGGTGGGGCGGCACGGGAGTGCTCGATGGGGAGCTCGGTAGGAGGGATGGGTGGCCTCGATGCGGTCATGCCACCTGTCGCCGGCACATTTGCCAGTCCGAATGCGTCCGCTCCTCCTTCTTCCCCTTTCCTCATCTTTGGCGGGGAGCTTGGTTGGAGGGATGGGTGGCCTCGATGCGGTCGCGTCACGTGTCGCCGGCACACCTTCATGCTGGTCCGGATTCGTCCGCTCCCCTTTCTCCCCCTTTTCTCGGCCACGGGCGGGTTGGTGCAGGCCTTCCAGCAGAGCGCCTGCGGGTGGATCTGTCGGTCGAGGGCCACCGATTGGTCCAAAGCCGGAGCCTTTGTGTAGGTCTCGGGGTGGTCTGGTTGCAGAGCGGCGGCTCTGGTGGCGGGAGGCGCGGCATTTGGGGGCGGAGCGTGCGTCTCTGGTGCGGGCGGGCACCCATGGCCACGCGGGTGGCGTGGTTGCGGGTGGTCGACGGAGTTAGGGTGCGAAGGAGGGGTGTGAGGGCCGAGGTATACCACTTGCCTCGTTCTGTGACTGGCCGATGGACGTCGTACCCTTCCTGAAGGCTCCGTCGTGGCGTTCCCACTCCTGTCGTCTTGCTTCGGGTGAAAACCTGATCTTCGGGATCGGGCAGTGGCGGCTATCCATGGTCGTAACCTTCTAGGAGGCACCGCTCTGGAGTCCTGACTTCGTTGTTGTCTGGCTCACCTCTCTTTGTGGAGGCCTCTGTCGGCTCCAAGCGGTCTTCCTTGCTCATCTGTAGTTTGCTTGGCTGTCGATGGGGTGGGGTGTTGGCGCCCGGCATCTTTGTATCTTGTCGTGGGTGTGTGGGTTGTGTGCGGTGGTGGTATGTGTTTGTATCGGTCTCTTGGTTGTAATCGCTGATGGTTGCTTTATAACCTAAAGCGGGGGAAACCCTTTTTCAGTTAAAGAGGTAGTACCTTACCTGAAGCTAAATAAGAGTGTAACCTTATCCAAAAGCAACCACAAAAACAACAAAACTTCTGTTCGAGTTGAGTCCCCGTATCATATTTGGACAGCACTATTATCTAGCTACATGCCACATTTATGTCCTTCGAAGCAGTGTAAGCAGGGGGGGTTTATCCAATCATGTCCACTCATTATGCTTTTGCTTTTAAGCCACATATTCACCATATCTATCCTGTGGGATTCTCTGCTTTTTCAGCAAGTCGACGCCCATCCCATTGCACCGACCATTCTATCGTGATTTGATGATTCCGTAGTGTTATTGACATCATACACACAATCTGTGATTCATAAATTATGACATAAGATACTTAGGGGGTAGGGACAGTACGAAAGCTAGAAGGAAATGTGAAGAGGGCATCAGAATATTGTGAAAATCGGCATCTAGTAACCATTCTCCCCAAAGAGGAATCCAACGCAACTACTTTTTAAACTGTTCACCAGGCCTATGGGCATAGATTCTAAAAACTAGTGATGTCTTATAGTGTGCTAATTGGTTTCGCTGCGGAAGTTTCACTCAATCAAAAAAATCAGTGCATCATTCAAACGTAGGAGAATAATGTTTTAACCTTCTGCCACCTTTTCCAGGGCTATGGCATATCATTGAAGCTCTATTCAGATAAAATTCTTTTTTGGATGGGCCTTTTAACAAATGCCAGTGACCGGACCCTGGTCGCAAGAAAGGTTCAACCACACGTCTACCACCACACTCCCTTAGCCACACAATCGTTTAGATGTATGGATTTCAAGGGGACAACTTTTATTTAACATCATGTTTATGATATAACAGTTACCCAACAACTCTTTGGCTGCACCATTATCCGTTCCATAGCAAAAGAGAACTGCCATACGGCCCATACCCCACTATTAGTTGTGTAATAACCATGTGAGAGCATCTCTAACAGATCCCCCAAAACAACTCCTTCACTAAAAAATCATCAAAGGTTGAAATAACATACTCGAAAGACTCCCCTCAACCATCCTCAATACCAAAAAAAAAACAGGCACGCCAAAAAACATCCCCACACACTACATGGAGGGGTTCCATATCCCACGTTATTTTGGCAGGCTCAAATTTCAAAACCACCCGCCTACTCTTGCCACCACCACTCCTGAACGGTGCCGCCTCCACCCACCCTGCAGTGTCATCCGTCCTCCCCTTGTTGTGCCGCTGCTGCTTTCCGGGCCCTGTCACTCATTCTGACGCTGTGGGGCCGCCTCTAGTACCCCTGTCCTTTTTGGTCACCACTGCCATTTCCAGTTCTCACGGACTCCTGCGCCCTGCCTCACCATGTGCCACACCCCTCCTTGCCTTGTGCATCACCTCCTCCTACCCCTCCTCTCTGCCTATGAACTCCATCATGGTGCCTCCTCCTCCTTGCTAGCCAACGTCATTTTTGACGCCCACAAGGTATTTGATAACATTACCAGCAAGTGTTTCTTGTGAATCTTTACGATCAATGTGAACTGTAAATTGACATGTTCTGTTTCTTCTGTGTAGACGAATTCTCTGTTCTATATGATCAATGTAAATATTGTTTGGTTGATTTGAATTATTATCATGTAAAATATAAATTTGAGTTCTAATGATTTGCATGCACAATACAGGGAGGGAAATTGACAACCACAAAGCCTTTAGTCCCAAACAAGTTGGGGTAGGCTAGAGGTGAAATCCATAAGATCTCGCGACCAACGGTAATAGAATAAGTTGGGGTAGGGAGGGAAATTAACTAAAAAAAGGAATTTAGGTGCGGGGGGTGGGGGCAGGGGTGGAGAGGGAGGCGAGTTTTGGGTGGTGCAAAAAAGAGCCTTTAGGGGATGACTCTTTAGGGGAACTGATGGCGATGCTCTAAGTGAGTAACAAAGGGTTAAATGTAGGTTCCCTAGGATGACACACTTTCTAGGAAAATATTCTTTGACGATGTCAACGGTAATAGAATTAGCTTTAATTTTTATGAGCCGCCTCCACACCTTTCCTCTTAACTTAGCCACCTCCACCCCTTTCAAATAACCTAGCCACCTCCACCGCTCCAACTCCCTCCCAGGTCACTGGAGGATGTCGTGGCCAGATTATAGTCACTTATTTGTCAAATTATAATAACTTGGTTACCATATTACTAAACAACATTCTCCACCCATACAAGACTTGCATGATCGGTTTTTTTTTGTGATATGGTACCATCATTTGCATGATGATAAAACTTGAAAACTCATTTTCTAGCTCTACATAACATGGTATAATGCCTAAAACATGTAAATTATTTTGCAATGACCATACATCATTATCATGGCAGCTGTTGGTTATTAATATGACACTTGCGGTAAAAAAATCATCAAGAATGACAAAATGGGATCTTGTTTTGAAGCCCTTGCCATTAGTGAAGACATATTTTGCAATTAACATATGCATACATGTGTCATCTATATAGAGGAGTAATTCCATGGAAGTTGCTGCATGGGGAGACAATACATGGTGCTTTCCCCAAATATATTTTCCGATCAATGGTTTAGCAAGAGCTCTACTGAAAGATCAACAATTCAAATAAAATTACTTCTTTCGGTGATAGTCGACAAGACTCACGTTACCATCGAAGTTTAATCTTTATCCTCCAATCATGAGGCATGAAGTCCAAGTTGATGCAAAATTTAAGCAACTTGAGCAGGTGTTTGCACCTTTTCAAATCTGCGTACCTCAGGATAGTGAGCACTTTGAAGCATGTCACGTTGGAGATTCTCATGAGCACGGGCATATGTACCTTTTCCTGATGTGCATGCCGTATCTCCTTAGGTGCAAAACTCTACTTCTGTCTCTTGTTCCTGTCATAACTACAGAAGCTTGTTTCTTCTGCAAGTCTCTTATAAAATTCTAGCCAAAAAAAAAGTTTCTCTTATAAAATATTTCCAATTCATGTCAAAGTCCATAGGGTGCATTGGGACCACGGTGTGTGCAAAGATAGTTCTGTGGTGTTCGTTAGTAACAAGTAGTTCAGCTATAGGCCATATATTGGCTTGAGGATGAACGCGTGACACATGGGCTAGAATACAACTGGTAACCGGAGAAGCGTATTTCAAGATTTTTACACAGAAATTTGTGATCTGAACACCAAGAGTTATTCGTAGGGTTCCGCAATAAAGACATCCTCACTTAGTTTTTCTTTTGGTGAACAAGGGAAAGGGAGATAGTATTCTTTGCAAGTCAACCTTATTGGCCACTATGTCTTTGAGGGGACTTCAAATCAACAATTGAAAGCTTCTTAGAGTCAATTGGGATGCAAATCAAGCCCACAGTTCCTCATGTGAACTGACCAGAGCTGTTCCTCAAAATCACACCCCATGATTACCACTTCAGTCTTTGCATAATTGATCTTCAGTCCGCACATCGACTCAAAGCACACCAGCAGGAATTTAAGATTCATGAGAAGAAAAAGCATGTGTAGGGTCATGTGGCATGTGGGTTAAAACCAGACCATGTGAGCGAGAAAACCACTTCGGGTTTGGTGAGGGACCAAACCTCTCAGGTTTAGAAAGATGAAGGACCAAACCTCTCAGGTTTAGAAAGATGAGGGACCAAAGGTATACGGAAAAAGTTAAGCAACCAAAAATCAACTTTGCGAACAATTGAGGGACAAAAATCATCTTCCACAAATGAATTTGTTTGCTTAAACATGAGTTATTTATATGGCTAACATTAATAGCCACCATACCTTCCTTGTGTTATAGTTTTCCTTTGCAACCTGCTTCGTATCAAAGTCCCGAAAATTGCTGGTCAATAGTATATGTTCTGACCTTGAATCTCGAATACCACAGGAGTTGCTATCATGCTTCTTTCTGTACTTGGAATATGACTAAAGCTGCAGCCACTTGAAACTAGTTGTAAGAGGCGCATCTATGGAAGGAAAGTATGGAACTTTCTGAATGACGCAGACTATTGAGTAAGTTCTTCTACTTAATTTAGTTGATGCATCTCGAGCTTACATGGTAATTTCACGTTCCGTGTATGCTACAACACTACGTAGTTTTTTTCAGAGAATCGGACGGGATTTCTACGAACTGGATTTTTATAAATTTTCAAATTACGAAGTATGGTACAAGGACGAAGAAGGAAAAGACATGAAGCGCCTGAGAGGTAGCTGACCTACAAAAAATTAAGAAGACAAAACTGCGTATGTGTTGATGTGTATGTTTTGTTGCGCCTGGGCATTCGTTTTCTTGCTGGGTCGGTTTGTTTTTGGGGGGTGGGGCAATAAGCTTGCTTCTTCACAAGCTTATCCCATCTTTGTTATTGAGTAGAATCATGACGGTTTCCCTACACTAATGTTCGTTTTGGTCTATAGAAAGCTTAATCAAATTTACCACAGTATATATATCACCAGAATATTTTGGGCCTAAGGTATTACTAAAGAAGGTGCCTCTAATCTTTAGTGTGATGTACGCCTATTTGTCAGATATGTAAAACATCTAGCAGAAGTGCGTTAGGCTCGCTTTTCCACAGATTTATGTGACGATATTATCACAAATCACTGCAATTCCAAGCTAGCCCCTCATCGAATTAGTTTTACTTCGTTTCTCAAAAAAAAAGAGAGAGAATTAGTTCTACTTCAGTTTTTTTATTTACTTTCATCTTAGGTTAACAACATTCAAATGCACCTCGTAGCCCGAAGAACATATGTGTAGATTCATACATATGTTCTGCATATTTTATTTATATATACTTCATAGAACTAATAGTGGAAATCAAATTGTGTTTGCAAAATTAATTAATATTGGAAAGAAGCCACCAGAACATGTATATGAAAATCAACATACAGTGGAAATGCATACATAATTCGCTAGCTTAGGAGTAGATATTGTTTTTATAGTTATCAGTTATATAGCATTGTCCTGTGCAACTATACAGAGTCCCTTCACTTTTGTTGTGTAGGTCCAAGATTTGGATCAGATCTAGTTGTCTCACTTGAGCACAGTCTGAACCTATTAACGATCCTTGATCAGAAACAAACCATAAGAGTACCATGTTAGATCGATCTGTCCATCATATAGTTTCTGCAAACAGAACTAGGTTAGCTCTGCATCCGATTTGTCTGCCATCGAAAAGGAACTGACAAAAATTCAGGGTCGATATGGATTTTATACATCACTTATCCATCAGCTGAATCCATAAGCCCTCATGGGCTGAGAAATCAGACCAATAAACTCATGGAAGGGGAGATGAACCTACTCTGCTATCATTTCTGACCAAAAGGACGCATGTTCTTTTTTTAATTCTGCACTAGTACCTTCTATTGAAAAAAAAGTCCCCCCTAGCTCAACTCTAGTGTAAAATTATTTTAATTGGGGAAAAGAGCTAGTTCAACTCTAATATAAAATTATTTCTGGGTTAGTTTTCATCCTTTGTCAAGAGAAGTACCCTGATTAAATACGATAAAGAAAATTAGCAAGGAGGACAAGTTTGTTCCATCTGCTTTGTGTCGCATAAGAGAATCTGCACATATCTTGTCCTTTTGGATGTTACATGTAAAGAGTGGTATAGAGCATGCAAACACTCTATTAACACCTGTAATACAAGTCCAGCATTCCATCATTGGTGGATTAAAGATCTTTGAAAATCTCTGCTTCAGAGGCTAGGGTGAATGCCAACACAACAATGCTAGCAGTTCTCTAGCGTCTAGCCTTAGAGGTGCATTGATTCTCAGGCAGTGTCTTACATAATCGGTCCTGCTTTTACAAACTGGAATCATAGTAGTACAGATAATTCATTGTAATGGTCTGCAACTGATGGTGCACATTGTTTGTTCCTAGTGTATACAACAGACATTCCATCAGTGTACGTACTTTGTCGGGAAGAAAATTCATTCAGCGTACGCTTGCTTTCTAAGAGAGAATGTACGTCGAAATTCCCAGCACTGCGGCTTTATGTGGTGCTAAATATTCTTCAAGTAGAAGTTCTAAGATATATCACTCAGTAAGGATGTGTGCGCATTTTTCACGTACTGCATCAGTTATGTATGTCTAAATGTTTGATAACAATCCACTTGAAGTTTTAAAAGTCCAACCAAGAAGTACCTACCCATTTGGGCATCACTCAAAAATATTACTTAAGAAATATTTTTCTAGTGATAGGTAGTGATAATATATATTGTTCCTAAATATAAGACATTTTGGCAGTTTAATTTAAACTGCCAAAACGTCTTACATTTAGAAACAGAGGTAGGAATAACTTTATGTCCCCTTAAAGCTTCAACGGTCCAAAGAAGAATCAGCTTGCCATTTTTGCATATTCAGCAGGTGCTTTAGGTATATTTAGCCTATGGTAATTACTAATCATAGTAGTCATTATCCTGCTTAAAGTATTAGAGGCCTCTGCCATTGAGCAATGGAACCAACTAGTCTCAACGAAGATAGGCAGACAAAAAGAGATGAAAGGGGCCTCCCCCCTCCTCCAGCAGACCCGAGGAGGTGATGCAGATTCTCCCCTGCATTTCATTTCGTACAATGAAAATATGAAATAAAATCTCTCCTATCTTTCTTTCTTTCTTTCTTCTTGTGGCTCCTATGCAAGCTTGTCGCTGATTTGCCTACTGGTACTGCTACTAACACCTCCAATCCACCCCCACCATTCCCAAGCATTATTCTCCAACTAGCCTCTCCTCCCACTATATAAGCTGCACCATTGCCACCACTCTTGTTGTATACAAACACAAGCCAAGCCCGGTGATCTAGCAACCGTAGTAGCACTAGTAGTAGTAGTAGTAGTAGTAACAGTGGTCATTGCAATCCACCTTAGTTTTCTTTCCTGTTGAGAAGCCACAGCCCAGTCAAGCATGAGTTCATCGTGGACATTCAAGCAGAACAAGGTGTTCGAGGATGCGCTGGCCAAGTACGACAAGGACACGCCAGACAGATGGCAGAACGTGGCGCGGGAGGTTGGCGACGGCAAGACGGTGGAGGATGTGAAGAAGCACTTCGCGGAGCTGGAAAAAGACGTGTACGAGATTCATACAAACGGTGCCGGCAGCAGCAGCAACAACATCAAGGGCGGTTCCAGCCGCGGTGGCAGCAGCCATGGGCAGAGGTAGTAAGTAGTCTGTCCGAATCTCCTAGTTCTGGACTGTTCCATCCGTGCACATGCATCATCACATAATTGACCACCCTCTACTAATGTGGTGTGTGCAAAGGGAAAGGGCGGTCTTCCTTTCGGCCGGCCTGGCTAGCTTTCTCCGTGCAGTCACTTGCACTGGATGCTTTATATTCCTTCCATACATGCATTTCCCTCTACTAATATGCATGGTCTCTTGCTGCTCCCTTGGGCATCGACTTCTCTGTTCCCTTCTTACTCTACATGTCTTGCAAATGCTATATTTGGTTATCTCTTGACCTTTAGGAAAAACTATGTTTGCCCTACTGAATTTTGTTTGTAGTTTATGTGGTCTTGCAAATGTAGTAGCATTGACTCCTTTACCATTGTTGGGAAGCTAGTTACTTGACTAATCCATGAACATATTTTTGTTCCTTCACCCATTTGACTGACCGTAGCCAATCACTTAACTAGTGAACTGCTGTCAGGTTTATCACTTATATAAACACAGGTTTATCACTATATAAACACAGGTTTATTTTCTGGCTTTATCAGTTGGTCTTATAAAGACGGTGAAGAAAGGACAGCGTCAGAATATATCCAACAGTCCATCTGATAACTAACCTCAAAAGCAGCGCGCCTTTATTAGGCTTATAGGCTATGTTTTAACCACAGCATGCCCTTAACTGGCAAAAAAAGGAGATACCGCAGGGAGACTAATTTGTCCAGAATAACAAAAAAAGTGTAGTAAGCAGGCAGCTAGAGCATGCTTTTGCTCAAGATTTGCGCGTAAAGCTTGCGGGCTCAGTCCCTTGAAGCTTGCTGTCCTTTCGACGGGCATAAAGTGCTGCTCATCTCAACAGTTGATGTTTTGTTCTCTCGCATATGGACGTATAGGACAAATTCCAATCTTAGGTTTCTTCCTCTTGCCCCCCTAGCTAGACTAGAATAGATCCGCTTCTATATGTTATTTCCAAATTAATGCCCTTCACTGGAAAGACCCTCTACTTTGTTTCTGTCGGCATCTCTTCCTTTACATGGAACATTCAGACTTGTTACACTGTGAGCCAAGCATTTCTATTTCCTTTGTGGATTTCATTTTCAGCCATTAAATCCATGCCTATATCAATCCATGGCCTTTTCAGTTTTTCAGTTCCCTGTTGCCTCCGGAACATAGCTAGACTAACACTCGGTTTATTCTCTCCTTTTTCCAGGCCAAGGTACCTGAAGAGCCAGTGATCGCTGGGCTGGTGCAAGACTCGAGCACAGCTAGCCTCCTGCCTCTGCCTGTTTTCCAGCCTGAAGCCAGTACTGCTCTATCTACACTACTAGATACACATGACCCCATGGTGATCGTCATCCGGTCATGTAGCTAGCTGAAGTAGCTATTGCTCTCCAATGATGATGGCACTACGACAAAGAATAAAGTCCGAGACATAATCAAGTCCCGCATCGGAGCTGTATCTTCCGTATATTTTGTACGCATTGTCTTCGTGTATATGACCCACACCACGAGCCATGTCCCCAGCTATATTGTACCGCCGGAGGTATCGGACGCGACGGGCGCTTGTACGCTGGTGCCGTGGTCTGTCTCCCTGTCGAATCTGTTACCTGATATATATATATTTGTCTAATGGAAATTCCGGTCTACGGATTACTTATTGCCGGTGCCGACTTCTGCCCTGACATTTCTTGGCTTTGGACACGCGCGTCATAGGGAATTCTCCAGCTCTCCTTTTTCATGGCGTGTCCCAAAAATTAGAGTAGATCTACATAAACCTTGGGGAATCCATATTCCAAGAAAACCAGAATGGACGGCCCATATAACGCAGGGTGCGCCGATTGGGTGGACCCATTGCAGTGCGCCGCAAATACCAGGGTAAAAAATCGTAAAAAGGTAGGAGACGATGGCTGGCAATCACAGGACTGGCTACTTGTGCGCACTCGCTAGTAGCCACTACGATGGAAGAGCTCGGTTGACCAATGTACAGCGGAACACTAAAAAGAACTAAAGAAAATACAAGACTAAACACTGTTAGAAAAAATCCTTTACAATTTTCCATATTTTAATTAATTTTTTGAACGTATGAACTTTTTTTGACCAAGGCAAACAATTTTATGATATTGCGAACAAATTTAGGATTTCCAAAACGCTTTTAAAAAACGTGAACATTTTTAGAATTTTTGAACAACTTTATAATATGAGAACAAATTTTGAAACGAAGAACAATTTCAAAAATACTAAACAAATTTGGAATCACAAACATTTTTTGAATATGTGAACAAACTTTTGAAATCCAGAAATTTTTTTGAAATCTTTGAACAAATTTTGTAAAACACGAACATATTTTTTTACAAAAACACAATCTTTTATTTGAAAAAATCCTGGCATTTGTTTGAAAGGCAAACAAATTTCGAATATTTTGAACATTTTTTTAATTTTGCCTTTTTGGACATTTTTTGCAAAAATGCGAACATTTTTTAAATTGTGAGAATATTTGTTGAAACTTCCTAACAATTTTTGGAAACGCGAACACATTTTGAACATTTTGGTGAAAAAAGCAGGACAAAAGAAAAAACAAATAGAGAACCAAAAAAGAAAAAAGAAAGAAAAGGAAATAGAAACATAAAAAAGGAATGAAAAACAAAAAGAAAAGCCGGTTGAAGAACCTCCTGGAAGGTTCCCAAAACAGGGCAAGGAAACCTTCAAGAAGGTTCGCAAAACCGGAAAAATGATCGCACCTATAAAAAGCTAACTGGGCCGGCCCATGTACCATCGAAAGTGTGCGATAAATCCACAACTTGCCACAGGACGCGGTGAATAGGGTTTTGCGTTACCACGTGTACTCGTAAATCACTAATTAAGAAGTACTTCTTTCAAAGATCACTTCCATCTCCTCAGGTTACGACAAGTGGCGTACTGGGAGTTTTTGCTTTTTCGTACATCCATTTATTCAAAATGTTTTATCTCTGAAACCGTGCGTCCAAATCTCGAACCGTTTTCATTATTGGATTCCTCGCGTTGAGATCTTCAAAACTAGATCCCATATTGATAGATTTGACGAACATTTTTTTCACGAAAATAGCAGACAAAAAAATCAGACGAAAAATCGAACCGGGAGCATGTTTTTTTTTTCTTTCCGAAAGAGGCACGGCCCTGCCTCTCACGAAAGGACAATCATGCATCTCGCGGAAGCAAAACCGTGCCTCTCGCGAAAGGAAAACAAATAAAAATCACATCTTTTTTCGTTTCCAAAGGAGGCACGGCCATGCCTCTCGCGAAAGCACAATTGTGCCTCTCGCGGAAGCGAAATCATGCCTCTCGCGGAAGGAAAAATAATACAAAACAGAAGAAAAACCATGTCTCTCATGAAAGGAAAAAAAATGCGTTTTTTCGTTTTCGAGAGGCACAGCTGTGCCTCTCGCGAAAGCACAACCATACCTCTCGCGAAAGCAAAACCGTACCTCTACCGGAAGGAAAAAAAATAAAAAATATGTTTTTTTGTTTCCGAGAGGCATGGTCCTGCCTCTTGCAAAAGCAAAATCATGTCTCTCGCGAAAGCAAAATCGTGACTCTCGCGGAAGAAAAAAATGTATTTTTTCGGAAAACTAAATAGTTGAAAAATCCGGAGGGAGCGCCTAGAACGCGACACATGGTGAGGCTGAGAGCGCGCAGTGATCTATGGGAGGCTCCCAAAGGAGCGCTCGCCAACTAGTTGCTCTCGGCGTACCCCGCCTTACGTGCTATATATGATTATGGGCCGGCCCATTATCAGATTTCATCTCACCGCTTTTGGGAAGGTTCTAGGACCTTCCTTCAGCAAGGTATTTTCTTTATTGTTTTTCGTTTTTTCTTTTCTTTTTTGTTGTTCTTTTTCATTTTTATTTCCTTTTTGTTTTCTTTTTCATTTGGAACTATATTTTTAATTCACAAATAATTTTGAAATAGTTAACATTTTTTCAAATACATGAACATCTTTTTGATTCGCGAACATGTTTTACAAATTCATGAACATTTTTCAAATTCAAGTTTAGAATTTGCATGTATTGTTTTGAACACGTGAACAATTATTTTGAATGGCAAACAATTTTTAAAATTTGGGAACAATTTTTGGTAATTCGTGAACAAATTTTTTTACGAACAATTTTTGCGTTCATGGACACTTTTTGAATCAGTGAATTATTTTTAATTTCTATGAACATTTTTGAAATTAAGGAACAGTTTTAATAAATCCCGTATATTTTTGGAATATTGTGAACATTTTTTAGGCATTCATTAACATTTTTCTAGAAATTCATGCACATTTTTTGGATTTGTGTGCAATTTTTGAAATAGACGAACATTTTTTGAATCTGCAGGCATATATCTTTTTTGAATATGCGGACATTTTAGGTGGCGGCTTGGGGGGCGTGGGTGCTGATGGAGTCATGTATCTAGGGTAGGGTCACAGACCTGATCTAAGTACCCTGCCCAAGGACATCCTTAGAAGAGATCACCTTCTAGTCGACCTACGAGGGACTCACTCGACTGACTTGAAGGACTCGACCACGAAGACTCACTCGACCACCAGAAGGTCAAGAGGCACTCTGCACTGCAACGGTCTGTAATTAAGTAGACTTTATGATAGTAAAGACATTTTATGTGGGGCGTTACCAGTAATGCCCCGGACTTAACGCACCTTAAACCCTCTCCTACGTGGGCTAGCTGGGGTCCTGGCGCACTCTATATAAGCCACCCCCCTCCACAGGTAGAAGGGTTCGGCACCTTGTAATCCATATACGCATAATCCACTCGACCGCCTCCGGGCTCCGAGACGTAGGGCTTTTTCTTCCTCCGAGAAGGGCCTGAACTCGTACATCTCTTGTGTTTACAACCTCTCCATAGCTAGGACCTTGCCTCTCCGTACCTACCCCCCACTCTACTGTCAGACTTAGATCCACGACAGTTGGCACCCACCGTGGGGCCGGTGTTTTAGCGATTTTGTGGAGAAGTTGCGATTCTTCCGAGTACTTTCATCATGGTAGCTGCTGGAGTTTTGGTCGAGGGTCGAGAGATTCGTCTCGGTGCTCTCACCTTCGTCGCCGACGACTCCGCCTGGCTCCAGGAGGCTCCACTCGACGTCGATGCGCTCCCCGTCCGCGGTGCGACGCATTTTCGCGCATGTGTCCGCGGCGTTCTGCTGCGGCAACCGTCGACCCCATATCGGTCGACTCCCCTATCGACCACCCTCCCGGTCTCCCGCTAGCGCAAGCGCTCGGGTCGGTCGAGGCTTCAGCGGTGGGTGAGACACGCGGTGGCTCGCCAGACGGCCACCACCCAAGTTGCGGCAATCGAGCCCGACGAATCTCTCTACGGCCTGTTCGATCTGTCGACTGGCTCCATAGAGACTGCATCCGAATGCGATAGCAGTGATCCAGCGGCGGAAATCTTGATGGTCGACGGGCCTCGCAGCCCCCCTGGCTTCGCCCGTGATGGTGGGGCAGGCGATGGAGGCGACCCCGCACGAGACCACGAAGAGTACCAACCCGAGCCACTCGACTCTCTGCAAAGAGAGGAACTTCGCCGCAGGAACATGGATGCCCTGCATACTCCCATCGCAGGAGAAACCCCCGAGGCTCGCGCCTTGGAGGAGGCACGTTTGGCCAATTTGGCCGAACGCGCTCGCCTGGAGAATCTTCAGCGAGCACTCGACGAGGGCGCGCGGCAACGAGTTCCCGACGCCAGTCGACGTCAACTCTTCCCGCCGACTCAGGTATATCGAACCCCAATCCAGAATTTAGCAGCTGCGACCCGTATAGCAGAGTCCATCCAGCCCTCTCAGTCGGAAGCTGGCAGAGGCTTGATGCAGATCAGGGATCTGCTCCGGGCAGCAGGAGATCAGAATTCAGCCGTGTCGCAGTCGCGCAACAGAATCCACAGTCGATCCGTCGCTGCGAATATGGTTCAGTCGGCTCACAGTCCCAGATCGCCTCCGCGGCGTGAGGGGCGCGAGAATCGGCGAGACCAATATGGAGACCGACACGACCGAGATGATAGGCGTCGAGTGCCCACTTCCCCTCCGAGGGGTGGGTCTTACGCTCCTCGGCAGCAAGATGACAGACGTCAGCTCAGTGCGGGGCGAAGAGTTCCAGTCGACCCCAGGGAACCAGGCTTCGACGCGCGATCCATTATCGTGCAAGGCTTGGTCGATCGGAACAGAGCCCATCGAGGTGGACTCGACAGAGATGCGCCCACGAGCAGTCGAGTGCACGTTTCTGGTCCGGAATGTTTCAGCAGAGCTATCAGAGCCGCAGTGATTCCTCCCAATTTCAGGTTGGCAACAGGAGTCAGCAAGTTCACCGGTGAGTCTAAGCCTGAAACTTGGCTTGAGGACTATCGAGTGGCGGTTCAGATTGGTGGCGGGAATGACGAGGTGGCCATGAAGCATTTGCCCCTCATGTTGGAAGGTTCTGCCAGAGCGTGGTTGAATCAGTTACCTCCTAGCAGTATTTACACTTGGGAAGATCTGTCCCGAGTGTTTGTCAGAACGTTTGAAGGAACTTGCAAGCGACCGGCTGGATTGACGGAGCTGCAAGTCTGTGTGCAGAAGACCAATGAGACTCTCAGGGAGTATATTCAGAGATGGATCACTTTGCACCATACTGTGGAGAATGTGTCTGATCATCAGGCAGTCTGCGCCTTCAAGGATGGCGTCAAGAACAGAGAATTGAGTTTAAAATTTGGTCGAACCGGAGACATGACCTTGAGTCGGATGATGGAAATTGCTACCAAGTACGCCAACGGCGAAGAAGGAGACCGACTCCGAAGCGGCAAGCACAAGCCGAGCCAGTCGGAGAAGGGAAACACCAGTCGGAAACAGAAGCGGAAGGCTGAACCGGCAGCTCCTGGAGAGGCTCTGGCCGTGGCTCATGGAAAGTTTAAAGGGAAACCAAAAGGATCCTGGAACCCTAAGAAGGTAAAGGATAAAGAAGGGAACGACGTGATGGATATGCCGTGTCACATCCACACGAAGAAAGACGAAGAAGGGAATATCATTTAACCAAAGCATACCACTCGCCAATGTCGACTCCTGATCCAGCAGTTTCAAGGAAAACAGTCTAAAGACAAGGAAAAGGAGTCGGACAAGGCCGAAGACAAGGAGGACAGTGAGGAAGGATATCCGCATGTCAACTCCACTCTGATGATCTTTGCAGATGTGGAAAGCAAGAGACGATTGAAAGTCATTAACCGCGAGGTGAACATGGTTACCCTAGCAAAAGCAAATTATCTGAAATGGTCCCAAACACCCATCACATTCGACTAATCTGATCACCCGACTCATATTGCCACCCCTGGGAGGCAAGCTTTGGTGGTCGATCCAGTTGTCGAAGGCACTCGACTGACAAAAGTGCTGATGGACGGTGGTAGCAGGCTGAATTTGCTGTATGCAGACACACTGAAAGGAATGGGCATTCCGATATCCCGACTGAGCACCAGTAACATGAGCTTTCATGGAGTTATACCAGGGAAGAAAGCCGAGTCACTCAGCCAAATAGCTCTGGACGTGGTGTTTGGTGATTCGAAACATTTTCGCAAAGAGAAGTTGACGTTTGAGGTCGTGGATTTTCAGAGTGCATATCACGCCATTTTGGGGAGACCAGCTTATGCACGGTTCATGGCTCGACCATGTTACGTGTACCTCAAATTGAAGATGCCTGGCCCCAAACGAGTGATCACTGTCACCGGTGATCGGAAAAAGGCAGAAGAGTGCTTTCAGAAGGGCTCAAAGATTGCTGATTCCCAGGTGACAGCGGTCGAGTTCGAAGAATACAAGCAAAACGCAGATCCGAGTGATTTGCTGCGATCCAAGAAACCCGCCACAGAATCTGCATTTCAGTCGTCCGGTGAGACGAAGCCTGTTCACATTCACCCGACCGACCCCGATGCAGCTCCGACCCACATCTCCACAACACTCGACCCGAAATAGGAAGAAGCGCTCATCCAGTTCCTCCGTGAGAACTGGGACATTTTTGCATGGAAGCCCGCTGACATGCCAGGTGTTCCCAGGGGACTGGCTGAGCATCGCCTAAGAGTCGACTCATCAGCAAAACCAGTCAAAGAGCATCTTCAGCGGTCCGCCGTCCAGAAGAGAAAAGCCATTGGTGAGGAAGTGGCTCGACTGTTGGCGGCAGGATTTATCCGAGAGATATACCACTCCGAGTGGCTCGCTAATGTCGTCATGGTTCCTAAGAAGGACAAATCGCTCCGAATGTGCATTGATTTCAAGCACATCAACCGGGCCTGCCCGAAAGATCATTTTCCTCTCCCTCGCATAGATCAAATTGTTGACTCGACCGCGGGATGCGAGAGATTGTCTTTTCTAGACGCCTACTCCGGGTACCACCAGATCCGTCTGTACGGACCCGACGAGGTAAAAACAGCTTTCATCACTCCATTCGGGTGCTTCTGCTATATCACCATGCCATTCGGCCTCAAGAATGCCGGAGCCACATTTATGCGAATGATTCAGAAGTGTCTACTCACTCAAATCAGTCGGAATGTGGAAGCGTATATGGATGATATCGTCGTCAGGTCACGAAAAGGTTCCGACCTGCTCGCTGACCTCGCCGAAACATTTGCCAACCTCAGAAGGTATGATATCAAGCTCAATCCATCAAAGTGCACATTCGGAGTTCCTGGTGGCAAGTTACTCGGTTTTCTCGTTTCCGAGCGAGGGATCGACGCTAATCCAGAAAAGATCGGCACTATTCTCCGAATGAAATGCCCTGTGCGAGTGCACGATGTCCAGAAGCTTACTGGATGCTTGGCCGCATTAAGTCGATTCATCTCACGACTCGGTGAAAAGGCATTGCCTCTTTACCGACTGATGAAGAAGGCAGACAAGTTCGAGTGGACTCCAGAAGCTGATGCAGCGTTTGCCGAGCTAAAAGCTCTGCTCTCCACCCAGCCGGTGCTTGCTGCTCCAATCAGCAAAGAGCCTCTATTGCTTTATATCGCAGCCACAGGACAAGTCGTCAGTACAGTGCTTACGGTCGAGCGGGAAGAGGAAGGAAAAGCTTTCAAAGTTCAGCGCCCAGTGTATTATTTGTCTGAAGTCTTGACTCCATCCAAGCAGAGATATCCTCATTATCAGAAGCTTGTGTATGGAATATACATGACCACAAAGAATGTTGCTCATTATTTCTCTGATCATTCCATCACAGTCGTCAGCGACGCTCCACTATCAGAGATTTTGCACAACAGAGATGCAACTGGTCGAGT
This sequence comes from Triticum aestivum, assembly GCF_018294505.1. NCBI lineage: Eukaryota > Viridiplantae > Streptophyta > Magnoliopsida > Poales > Poaceae > Triticum > Triticum aestivum. The sequence goes on from NC_057812.1 coordinate 211,248,300, forward strand.
GGCGAAATGAGCGATTGAACTTCTTCCCCTTGATATCAAGTTTGAGGCAAAGAAAGCCATTAAGTCCCAGGCAATAGCAGATTTCCTCGCCGAGTGGATTGAACAGCAGCAGCCGACTGAAGTTCACTCGGAGCATTGGACCATGTTTTTTGATGGCTCTAAGATGTTGAATGGTTCCGGTGCTGGGGTTGTCCTGGTTTCCCCCAGAGGAGATAAGCTCAGATATGTGCTCCAGATTCACTTTGATTCCTCCAACAATGAGGCAGAGTACGAGGCCCTCTTATACGGATTGCGCATGGCCGTTTCACTCGGCATCCGTCGCCTGATGGTCTATGGCGATTCAGATTTAGTGGTCAACCAAGTGATGAAGGAGTGGGACGTGAGAAGCCCAGCCATGACTGGATACTGCAGTGCAGTGAGGAAGCTGGAAAAGAAGTTCGAGGGGTTGGAGCTCCATCATATACCCCGACTGAAAAATCAAGCAGCTGATGATCTAGCAAAGATAGGTTCCAAGAGAGGAGCCATTCCGAGTGGTGTGTTCTTGGAGCATATACACACTCCGTCAGTCAAAGAAGATCCTTTCACCGAAGAAGCTCCACAGCCCAAGAGTGCCACAGATCCGACTGAGGTTGAAGTCCCAGCAGTGGTCGACTTGGTCATGGAGGTCTTGGTGGTCATCCCCGACTGGACAGTTCCGTATATCGCGTATATCCTAAGAAAAGAGCTTCCGGAGGATGAGGAAGAGGCTCGACAGATCGTCCGTCGATCTAAAGCCTTTACCGTAATCAAAGGACAGTTATATAGAGAAAGCACGACTGGAGTTGGTCAGAAGTGCATAACACCAGAAGAAGGTCGAATCATCCTTAATGATATCCACTCAGGAACCTGTGGTCATCATGCGTCCTCTCGGACCATCGTGGCCAAAGCATACCGAGCCAGATTTTACTGGCCAAAAGCGAATGAGATGGCAAAGGAAATAGTGGATAAGTGCGAGGGATGTCAGTTCTACTCGAATATGTCGCACAAGCCTGCATCAGCTCTGAAGACCATTCCACTCGTCTGGCCTTTCGCAGTATGGGGGTTGGACATGGTCGGTCCTTTGAGAACAGGGTGAAGTGGCTTCACGCATGTACTGGTGGCAGTCGACAAGTTCACCAAGTGGATTGAGGCTAAACCAATCAAGAACCTTGACGTCGGTGCTGCTGTTAGCTTCATCAGGGAACTGATATTCAGATATGGAGTCCCACACAGCATCATTACGGATAATGGGTCGAACTTTGACTCGGAGGAATTCAGGGACTTCTGCAACTCTCAAGGCACACGAGTCGACTACGCTTCAGTCGCCCATCCGCAGACGAATGGACAAGCAGAGCGAGCCAATGGCCTGATTCTCAAGGGATTGAAACCCCGACTGATGCGTGATCTCAAGCATGCAGCTGGAGCGTGGGTCGACGAACTTCCCTCGGTGCTTTGGGGACTGCGGACCACACCTAATCGGTCGACCGGAAGAACTCCATTCTTCTTGGTCTACGGAGCTGAAGCAGTCTTGTCGAGTGATCTTCTCCACAATGCTCCTCGAGTTGAGATCTACAACGAAGCAGAAGCTGAACAAGCGCGGCAGGACGCAGTCGACCTTTTAGAGGAAGAAAGGGAGATGGCTCTGATCCGATCGACCATCTACCAACAAGATTTGCGTCGTTTCCACGCCAGAAATGTGAGGGGTCGAGCCTTCCAAGAAGGAGATTTAGTTCTCCGAGTGGATCAGAAGAAACATCACAAGCTTGCTCCTTCTTGGGAAGGGCCCTTCATCGTCACCAAAGTTCTCCACAACGGGGCGTACCGTCTTTACAACGTCGAACATAATATCGACGAGCCCCGAGCTTGGAACACGGAACTACTCCGCCCATTTTACACTTAAGTTTATCACTCGGATGAGTTGCAATAAAGTACTCCTGTAGTTCATGGATTTCAAAATAATAGTGTCATAGTTCCTCCATAACTTTTGTCACTTTTTATTTTGTCCAATAAAATTTTCCCCTCAGTGGGTGACTTAGCCGCGAATCCGTTTCGCCTAAGTTTGTAAAAATCCTTACCGAGTGGTGAGCCAGACTCCCACTCGGAGGCTTAGCCGCGAATCCGTTTCGCCTAAGTTTGTAAAAATCCTTACTGAGTGGTGAGCCAGACTCCCACTCGGAGGCTTAGCTGCGAATCCGTTTCGCCTAAGATTAAATAAAATCCTACCGAGTGGTAAGCCATACTTCCACTCGGAGGCTTAGCTGCAGTCCAAGTACTCGCCTAAGATATAAAAAAACCAACCGAGTGAAGAGCAAACCTCTCACTCGGGGGCTTAGCTGCAGCCTAGTGCTCGCCTAAGATATAAAAATCCTACCGAGTGAAGAGCAAACCTCTCACTCGGGGGCTTAGCTGCAGCCCAGTGCTCGCCTAAGATATAAAAATCCTACCGAGTGAAGAGCAAACCTCTCACTCGGGGGCTTAGTTGCAGCGCGGTGCTCGCCTAAGATATAAAAATCCTACCGAGTGAAGAGCAAACCTCTCACTCGGGGGCTTAGCTGCAGCCT